>NW_016824934.1:3194251-3202103 GCF_001698545.2 Rhinopithecus bieti | reverse complement strand
TTTTTTTTTTGAGACAGGTTCCTGCTCTGTCACCCAGGCTATAGTGCAGTGGCACGATCATAGCTCACTGCATCCTTGAACTCCTGGGCTCAAATGACCCTCCCACTTCAGCCTTCTGAGTAGTTGAGACTACATGCATGTGCCACCATGTCCAGCTAATTTTTTCTTTTTTAGAGACAGGGTCTTGCTATGTTGCCCAGGTTAGTTTTGAACTCCTGGCCTCAAGTGATCCTCCTGCCTCAGCCTCTTACAGGCTGGGATTGCAGGTGTAAGACACCATGTCTGGCCCCTGGAAGTCTTTGGAGTTGTAAAATGGCAACAAGTTGATTTTAAGGAAAACTCTTCTGGAAGCAGAGTTCAAGGTGAATTGGAAGAAGGCAGCCTGAAATTATTCTCTCTCTTCCCCTTTTCCATTGTCCAAAATGTTTTTTTGTCTTTGAAGAAGATAAACAAGCAATCCTCATTCCTCACTACTACACTTCCTTGGTAGAAACGAAATAAATATACAGCCACTTTGGGAAACTTAACCAAATCAAATTTATTTCCCCATTTCTGAATGTTAAGCCACAAAGAAAGTACAACCATCATTACAACAAATGAAAACAGTAAATAATGAGGGGGACTTTCCAGCTCTAAAGGAGACAGACTATGTGTGAACTATAGGCAGAGCCTTGTTTAGTCAGTGTCCCAGAACTTCCAACTCTGTATTGCTAGAAGGTCAGTGTAGATAATAGAAAGAAGGATTTTTTTTTTTCTTACTGGGGACTTGCCTGTCAATTTATACAGAATGAAAAAGTCTCATCTGAGTAATAATAATTTTTAGTGATGTCAATTTTCCTATGCAATAATAACAAAAATAATCACCTTAATGATGTTTAAAAAGTCATTTTCACATGTTTTCAGCCCTTCTTCTACTAGGCCTTCACCCCTGCTAACTCCCATTGTTCAAAGCCATACACAAGTGTATAACAACCTTCTTGTGGTCTTTCCCCAAATTCAGGGTTATCACAACCAAACTCCTATAGCAAAGGCCAATTCCATCCACACCAATTGTAAGATGGGATATATAAAATGGGTTTTCATGTGACTAGTTCTTTTCTTTTTCCCTTTCTTTCTAAATGCAATGCTGTATTTTTATTATTTTCTTTTTTTTAAACTACTTTTTGAGGTCTGATTGACATACAAAAAGCTGTACATATTTCATGTATACAACTTGATAAGCTTGGAGATGAGTATACACCCATGAAACCATCACCACAATGTATTCCATAAACACATCTATCACCTCCCAAAGCTCCTGTCCATTCTTTTTATTATTATTATATTTTGTTGCACATGTGTGTGTGTGTAAGAGAGACAGAGAGAAAACTTAACATAAAATCTCCAGTCTTAGCAAATGTTTAAGTATACAATACAGTATTGTGAAATTGACACTATGCTGCCCAGCAAATCACTAGGACTTACCATGATCTTTCCTAACTGAAACTTTGTACCTCTTTTTGAACACCTCCCTGATTCTACCTCCACCAGCCTCTGGAAGCCACCAACCTATTCTACTCTCTGCTTCTATGAGTTCGACTATTTTAGATCCATCAGGTAAGTAGTATCACGTAGTATTTATCCTTCTGTGTCTAGGTTATTTCACTTAGCATAATGTCCCCATTTCATTCACATTGTTCCAAATTTCTTTCTTTTTTAAGGTTAAATAATATTCCATTGTCTGTAGACATGGTTCTTTCTAATAATGATTGTCTATAAGTCAGAGAGGGCAGAGTCCATCCCACTTTTGGTAAAAGGGGAGATGCCTTTTTTGTCGGAGAAAAGGTTCAATTCAATTACAATTGGCCAAATAGTAAAAATTCCACTCTATAGTCTGCTGGTTGAAAAAGTGAAAATTTTATTCACATACATCTGATATTTGTTTCCAGTTCCTTAAAACTATGCTTACTTGACTTAAACAGGATACCCCAAGTTTAGAGTGACCTAAAGCTGCACCAAACTGACTCACCCAATAAAACTCAAATAAACATTTCCTGCCTCTAATTAGAGTTGCACTTATCCCAGGGAATGACCTCAAATTACCGCCACCCTGTCCCACTCACTTCCATCTGTGTGTGAAAGCCAGGGGAAAGAAGAAAAGTTTTGGTCCAATAGATCAGAGAACACTTTCCTTTTCCAGGGGTCATCAACATCTTAGGAAAAAGAAGTTTTCATCACATGATATGACAGCACAAATGGAGCAGCCCCCAACTAGGCTATATCTCGTTAATGCTGACCACCAGAGCGATCTCCTGCCACGAACAATAGCAGCATCTAAAGTTAAGCAGGAATGGTGTGTTGTTAGTTTCCTCTTTGAAAATGACAGAATCAGGAGGGTTTGAGACGGGGAACCCGGCCAATAGAAAGCACAGTGGTACTGTTTTGCAGAGACTCTTTCTTTTCCTCCATTGCATGACCAGCATCAATGTCCAGGCTGAATCATCACTTTCCAGTATCCTGGCTTCCTCCTGGTTTCGCCCCACTGGCTGCTTTCTCTATCAATTGCCATTTGTGGGGCATGGCATCTGGCTACTGTCCCCTGTCCCTGGCTGTTCACCTGGACTTCAGAAAAGCTGGAAGGCTTCAGGAACCTTTGCCTCAGGCCTCTACCCAATGCTGCGTCCTGATCATCTTGCAGAAGTTTCACTCTCCGGTCTGCCCATTCTGGCCAAGAGGAGGCCTTAGCCTAATCCCTTTTTGATGTTATCAAGAATTTACCTATTTATTTAGAGGCAGGGCCTCACTCTGTTGCCCAGGCTGGAGAGCAGTGGCATGATCTTGGCTCACTGCAGCCTTGGCCTCCCGGGCTCAAGTGATCCTCTCACTTCAGTCTCCTGAGTAGCTGGGACTACAGGTGCATGCCACCATGCCTGGCTAATTTTTCATATTTTTTTGTAGAGAGAGGGTTTTGTTATGTCACCCAGGCCCAGGCTGGTCTCAAACTCCTGGACTCAAGCAATCTGCCTACCTCAGCCTCCCAAAATCCTGGGATTACAGGTGTGAGCCACTGCATCAAGCCAAGAAATAACTTAAATAGAAATCAAAAAACAGGTTGCTCACTGGCACCTGTTGCCACCAGTAGCCAGCTGTTTGCAGCCAAAGTTTAGGACCTATGGAACATTTCTTATAAGATTTTTGAGCAGGCTGGGTGCGGTGGCTCATGCCTGTAATCCCAGCGCTTTGGGAGGCTGTGGTGGGTGGATCACAAGGTCAGGAGGTCGAGACCATCCTGGCTAACACAGTGAAACCCCATCTCTACTGAAAAAGACGAGTGTGGTGGCAAGTGCTTGTAGTCCCAGCTACTCGGGAGGCTGAGGCAGGAGAATGGGGTGAACCCAGGAGACGGAGCTTGCAGTGAGCCAAGATCGCGCCACAACAGAGTGAGACTCCGTCTCAAAAAAAAGAAAAAAAAAAACCATTTTTGAGCGTAGAAATAAAAGTATTCTTGTTCTAATCCCATTTCCCCAACCCAGCCAAAACCCATATGATGGCTTGCCCTCTACCAACGCTCTTCCTGTAAGCTCAGGCGATTTCCCACGACGCACTGTGGGGATGGCATCAGACTTTGTCTGTTCCCCATATCTACACCTTCCTGTGTCCCAGGCAGGACATAAGATGCTAACAGCTGGTGTTCAGAACACCCCTTGTAGATCGTCATCTGTCCAGGCTCAGTGCACGTGCAGCTCAGTAAAGAAGAACTCAAAGAGTCTCCCTGGTCTCCAATCACTGATGCTGGAGCTGAGTCCCACACAGAACCTACGCAGCCCACGTGGCTGCCACCCTGATTCCAGGATTCCAGAAACTCAAGAGTCACGTTATCAGTTCCTGTACCAACAAAAAAAGCAAAACCTACAGAGGTCATGCTGGAGTTCTGATTTCCAGGAGGCTCAAGTACTGAATATTGCAGTAAATAAAACCTGCAGTCCTGGGTTAGGTCAATCCTTGAACCATTTCATCGGGGCTCCTCCTGCTGCTATTGTTGTTGTTGTTGCTGTTTTTTCTATCTTTGTTTTGTTGTTGTTGTTTGTTTCTTTGCTTGTTTAATTCTTCTTAGAAAAAAAATCCTGCTGACTAACCAGGGGATTAGAACATGCCCACGTCGATATTAAAATGACCAGCCGATTCAGGGAAAACAATCAAGGAAACATTTTTCAATCTCTTGTATATAAAACCACCAACCTGTTAACTGACTCCTTCACTTTACAACCAGTTGTCAAGTCACAATGATTCTTTTCTTACCCTTTTCTTTCCTAAGAATATGCAAAATTCTTGTGACTGTTTTAAAGATAAGCAAATTGGGCCAGGAAGCTGACCCCCACAATAAACAGGCACATCAACATTTCCCTTCAATTGTGGGAAGGAACCATAACCTGCTTAGATGGAAATATTTAGGTTGCTCACACTACACAAAGAGAGGGGAAAAAAAAGGCTGCCCCCTCTTACCTTCCCTGGTTGAGTGTAGCAGCCAGGACTGATCCTACCGCTAAGAGATGACATGTGAGAGCATCTGTTCAGCTTCCAGACCTGATCATACATGCATAGTGTGGTCTGTGCAGCAGTTACTCAGGTATCCAGTGAAACAGTATTTCTCCACCCGGAATACTGGAAGGACGGTGTCTCTCTTCCATCCCCAGATGTATTCATTTACCAGGACGTGACTCATGCCTGGTAAATTCAACCACACTGACATTTTCCCTTCCTGATCTGCCACGGAGATTTCTGTCTGCATCACAGTCTTCGGTTGAAGCAGGACACAGCCTGGAACGCGGGAACAACCGCTCCTGCTGCTCCTCTTGGGTTCAGCTGGTCAGACCACACGGTCAGTGTGGTGTTGGACACTGTGCACTACACCGAACGCTGACTGAGTAGAGTTCATCCAGAGGAAGGCAAACAGGAGGGCGAGGAGAAGCCAGGACCTCCGAGAAGCAGCTGAGGGAAGTGCAACAGCCAGCCCCAGTAAATCCAGTCTTAGAGGAGACTGGCAGTCTGAACTGAATGAATGGGCAAATAAAATAAGTATCAGACAAAGGACAAACTGAAGAGAAACTCTTAAAATATTTGAAGGATTTCCACATTGGAAGGAGATTTGGTCTGTGTTACTGCAAAGGGTCAAACTAAGCCCAGTGGGTAGAAGTTACAGCAAGGTCCCTTTGATTACACTAAGAGAAAAACTTCTAGTAACTCCAACCCTCTGTGCAACATCGGATCCTTGCTGCCTTGTTCTGTAATGAGTTCCTTCCGACCTGGGGGATGCTGGCCTCAGCTGGATGGTCACTTTTGCAAGGCTATGAACAGAAATACTCTTTGTTCACTGACAGGCTGGACCAGATGAGCTGGCAGACGTTTAGAACCCCTTGGTAGCATTTTAAAGCATATAGATTTCCAGGCCCGTCTATCAAAGCTTCTGATTCTGGGATGGGCCCTGGGAATGTGCATTTTTTTAATTCCCCAGGTACTTCCCACTGATTAGTGGGGGTTGGGAACCAGTGGACTAGGCAGCTGCTGGGTTGCCTTCTAACATGAACATTTGGTGATTCTACTGCATTTTGGTTAGCATTTTTCTCTGATAATTTCATGTGTTGGTAAATCTAACTAAAGAGTCATTTCTTGGACCAGTGGCTTTTAGTCTTCTATCCCAGCACACTGATGGACAAAGTACACCCCATCAAAACCATGGCTTCCTACAACAGGTATCTCATGGAGTTCCCAGGGCCATGTCTCCTGTATCTGACCATGTCTCTACAATGCCTAACACCATACTGGGCTCATATGAGCCACTCCAGGAATGCCTAACATTTAAAGCATTTACTGTTTAGTTGATACTATGCTGTGTTGGATTTTCATAACTGTAGGGTCATATGAAATCAAATTGAGGACCTGAAGGTCCCACCCATGTCTAGATAGCTGTGGTTTCACTCCATAATTGCATTTCTTGTCCCACTTGGCTGACTTTTAGTCTTATAGACATGTTGTTGGATTCATATGCATGGCTGCCCAGAACCAAGTAAACCATTTCATGATGGTAAGAAAGCGTGGTTGACATCTCCACTCTGCTAAATCCCTTTTCACGTTCTGACTGCTTTAATAAAGCTGAAATTAAAATGTGCTAATCCGGGGGAAACTGGAAACTTGGAAATAATACACTAATGTAAACATACAACTCAATCCTGTGGATTCTGAACACTTGATCACATTGTTTTAAATCTTAAGTGGCACAGCTGGTGGCTGAAGGCACGCTGAAGAGGATTTCCATACCACTTCACTAATACTTTCATTAGATGACAGATAAAGCGTGAAAACGTTTTTTTAATTATTAAATTCTTTGATCTCCATATTTCCATTCAGATTTACTCTGAACATTGAGCAGTGTGGTGAGATAAACCTACAAATATTTGCTATAATAGCGCGGAGTCTTCTGTGAAGAATTGTTGAACCATTGTTTTGCTGTCGGAGGAAGGTGCTGAATTCCTGCATGTGTTTAACATACGTGAGCAGAGACTCTAGTCAACACCATGTAGTCTGCATTAAGCAGACATAGGTAGCTGTAGGAGTGGAACAAAAGCAACCTGTGTTTAATCTGTTCACAAATCTTTTGTTCCTAAATACTTGGAAAGGTGGTTAGAGCAAGTAAGGGAGAGATTCAGGACTGGGTGGAAGCTTTGATTTAGACTGATGGCTGACAATTCACATAGGAGGCTGGTCTCTCTAAACACATAAATTCATTATCTAAACAGAGTGGGTAATGTCACAAACGCTTGGGAACCTAACTGAAACAGTTCATGATTTGACTGTTGTCAGTCCCTGTTTGGGCACTCCTTCCACGGACGTTTTCAAAGTTTCCTATAGCTTTCCTCATCCTTCATTCTCACTGGTGTGGTATAGTGGCTGAAACTTGGCCTCAGAATCCTGACTGCCTGAGTTCAAATCCTAGCTCAGCTGCATGAACTGGCTGCATGAACTTGGACAAAAGGAAATGTTGGTTTCTCTATTTGTAAAATTGAGATTCAATAGTAGCTACTTCATGGAAAACTAAAATAAGGTATCTTTACTGTAGCTGCCTACCCCTTAAAAACTACTCAGAAAATATTAGTTCTGATTTTCATTCACTAGTCTTCATTCAGTAGCTGCCTATGGCTCCATGATGAACAAATTTCAAATCAGCTGACTAGTATATATTTATAGAGGACTTCAAAAAGGCTACAGTCTGGTTGGAGAGATGAGAAACTCCAGTGAAATACATTAACATTATTAGACGGTATTTTATTATTGGGAAGTTTCCATAGAAGACTGGGGATTTAGGGGGAGGATGTCAAAATCAGTAGGGTTTGGGTTTTCTGGGTACAGGAAAGCCATGAAGGCATGGGCATCTCTACGCATTTGGTTTACTTAAGAGAACAGTGATGAGACCTAGCTGTTTGCAGCAAACCATCTCCATCTTGGCCTTTTTATTTTCTTAGAAAATGAGAATCTAAGGCAAATGTGAGGACATAATTAACAAGTAAAGAGTAATCATGGTTATCATTTATTGAGCATCTCCTATTTTCAAATATAAGCTACTTTTCCACTGATGCAAGAATTCTGAAAGCCACTGTTAACATCCACATTTGACACAAAGATACAGGGGCTCAGAGAAGTTGACTTGCCCAAGGCCATAGAAATAGTGAGTAGTAGAGCCAGAATTTGAGCCCATGTCTGTCCCAAAGCCAGGGCTCTTTCTGTTACTCCAGGAGTCACCCTCAACATTATTTAATAGAGCTGTCAATAAAATGCCATCTTTTTTTTTTTTTTTTTTTGAGACGGAGTCTTGCTCTGT
>NW_016824934.1:3131620-3194019 GCF_001698545.2 Rhinopithecus bieti | reverse complement strand
TAAAAAGCCATTTTTTTTTTTTTTTTTTTTGGAGACGGAGTCTTGCTCTGTTGGTCAAGCTGGAGTGCAGTGGCATGATCTCGGCTCACTGCAACCTCCACCTCCAGGGTTCAAGCGATTCTCCTGCCTCAGCCTCCCAAGTAGCTGGGACTATAGGTCCGTGTCACCACGCCCAGCTAATTTTTTGTACTTTTGGTAGTGACAAGGTTTCACCATGTTGGCCAGGATAGTCTTGATCTCCTGACCTCGTGATCTGCCCACCTCGGCCTCCCAAAGTGCTGGGATTACAGGTGTGAGCCACTGCGCCCAGCCATAAAATGCCATCTTTTATACATCAAAAATGAAGGTGCTTGAGGCTAAGTTTCAAAAATGTGTATTGGGGTCCACACAGGAAGCCTCTGCTCTGGTTATATTTATAGAGGTGGTCTCGAGTCTCTAGAACACAAAGTCTCTGCTACCTTTTGAAGGAACACAATAGTTCTCCCTGTGACCAAAGGACCCTTCCCTTCTTTAGAGTCACCTAGAGTCTAGGTGAATACAATGTCATGTCTTTCATACAGTGGGCTGCTTTGTGGCAAACTCCACCATCTGGACATCACTGTAAATCAGTAAGAGAGAAGAGGTCCTCTGATTGGGAAAAGAAACACCAGCACCAGGACTCACATGCTATTCAACAGCAGAAGTGAACGCCATGTGTGAGTCTGTCGGCTAAGTACCACTTCGTGGTTCTGTCGGTAAAATTCAGGTTAGGATTTCCACCTTAAGAAAACTCCATTCTTCCCAGGTTAGGAAATAAAGGAATAGGTGACCGCGAGAAATGCCCCAAAATTGCCAATCTGGAACTATTTAAAGCAGGAAAAGCAATCCTAACTCCTTATAGCCCTTCTTACAGCCAACTGTTACACCAACGTTGCCAAGAAAACTAAAATAATATTCAAAATCTTTTTACCAAGACTTGATAAAATTTGTGCTAATTTTATTGTAACAGTGATGCTATTGCTATGAATGATTATGCAATGATTTAGTTTGGAAGTTTTTTCCATCAAAGTGGTATACTGATTTATAATAGCCCATATTAACTGTGTAATGCGGAAACCTGAATTTCCTGATAAGCGCTAGATAAATGAATGGAATCAAAATACAGGAAACTGATTTTTTAAATGGTTAGAAAACATATGAATGAGTTTTATGTTCTAAACTCTAAGTACCCTATAGGTGTTCTTATTATTGATTGGAGTACTTTTTGCAAAGTATATACTTTAAAAAATCCTTACTTACAGAAACATATTTTCGATGCATACCGTATCAGTATCCAGAAAAGGCCTACCAACAGCCTTCAGAAACCACTTCAGAGAACAGTTACATCATTTCAACTTCAATACTTAGTGACTGGCAATTTGCAGATTTTTCACTTTCCAGGTGGTAAGCAACAGGTAAGTGAGAACACAGCAGAGGCTACCATGTAAAAGAAAGTCTCCAAAATGCCCTGGTCTATCTGCTCACTAGGAGACATGCCACTTCTCCTCTTCAAAGCATCTTCAGTGATTCTTCAAAGCATTTCCATTGTCATTTGGAACCAAGCCCCAGTTGTAAGCAGCAGTGCTTTCCACACTTGGGCATGCAGAAGAATCAACTGGACACTTTTTAGAGCGTAATTCCCGGACTCCACATCCAAATACTCTGATTCTGCAGGTCTAAGCTGGGACCGGAGATTCTGTATTTCTAAGAGGCTCCCAGGTAATGCGATGTTGCTAGTCTAGGGATCACCCTTGGAGTCGCAAGGGCCAGAGCTCCCCTCGTCTGGTGGTAATCTAAATTTCAATCTGGTATCTCACAACTCCCTACTTGAGCTGATTTCTTTTAATATCACAACCACTTCTTGCTCTTGGTTACTTCTGAGGCATTTGGTTAACTGCTCCAAGTCTCTCCCGTCTACTTGCCAGGCATTTCCTATCCTCCTCTTCCTTGGTGATGCCTTTGCAAATGAAGACAGCCCTTGGAGAACTCTTCTGCTTCTGAATTCACAGCAATCCTTAAACTACACATCTGATGATTGATTTTATTCTGTATATGACAACCTTCTACCATTGCCTTGTTTTGTTACATCAGAGAGAGATTTTTAAAGTTGGTATTATTTTTCTACCCTTCTTCAACTGGTCTTTCTCAGTCCTCATGAGTAGGAATTATACATTGCACCTAATGGTACACCAATAAATAGTGACTGATTAATTAGATATATCAATTAATATATTTAATATTATTTTGGTTTTGCTCTGCTATGATTATCTGAATTACCAAGGTGGGTGAGCACCATTACTCTAGAAAACCCAATTCAACACTGTTTTATGATCTTGTTTCCCAGGGCAGCCCCTGAAGTCTCTTTCTGAATCCTTTACTGGACCTAGCAGAGTAGGCATGCTCATAAGTTAGATAGCCTATGACTCAAGTGGCTCACTAAAATAGATTATTATTTTTTTTCATCCTGGATACAGACCAGCTAAGGTTTATACTAATGCGTGACCCTCTTTTAAGAATCCCCAAAGGGAGATTCTACCCACCAATAATGTAAAAGTGCAGACAAATCACCAGTCTCTCTCATGAACAATGAAAGTGAAAGATGTTTCCATTGGATTCTGACTAATCCCTTAGCGAGTGATATAATCAGTAAGCCAGTAAGGAAACCCTGCCTTCAACAAGAATATGATGTAAAAATTGTGCATTCTCTTGCAATACTGACCCATGAACAATCTAATGCCAGGAAACCCACAACAAATGCCTGGAATACCGACATTCCAGATTCACATGACTTTTACTGTACCCCTACCTTGCGTTATATTCTTGGTCTGTAGGGTTAGGAGAGTTAGCTAAGTAGTTATTACCAAGTGGTCTAGCTTGGTATGGATGGGCAATCCCTCCACTGGAGACCTCCAGGCTCTGCTTTAAACTAACTGGAAGTTTTATGCATTAATTTTGTGAATGCCATTCAATGTTCAGCAGATAAATTGTGAGCATCTATTATGCAAGCGGCGTTCCTGCAACACATAAAGTGCTCATTCTTCTGTTGCTCAGAACTCTAAGATGTGTCCACCCTTGAAATTACACATGGTGTTTCATTTTGCACCATGTAGGCTGGGCCCAAACCTGAATACGCACCGAACATGCGGAAGAGATGAGAAAGACGGCAGGGAGCAAAGGCCAGGCCACGGCACAAAACTCACTGCCTTCGGCTGACAGGCACTCCTGTCACCTCTGCCTTCCAAGTCGTGCCAAAACTGCCTCTCAGATGTCACCTCAGGCCATTTATTGTGACTCTGAACCACTACCTTAAGTACCATTCTTTTCCTATTAATCCAAACTGTTTAAATAAAATTATTTTGATGGACAAAGACTCAGTATATATAATGCATGTCATTCATTTGGCACTTGTTCAAATAGCATATGGTGATATCTTGTATAGGACCAGGCTGAACATTTATCTGTAGAAAGAAATACATTGCTTGGCCAGTTAATAGCCAATGCAAATGTAGACAATGTTTTAATAATTTAAGAACAGAAAGAAATTTTGGGCACAGCAGTGCCTATTTAGCAAATGTGCTGGTTAAAATGATCCTTATCTTTTTATCATGTTAGGCTCTTCAGAACTTCTACCTGACAACAATTTTATTAGCATTTCTAACTCCTGCCCATGCATAGGAGTAACACAATGTCATCAGTTTGAACATATTCCATATTACTCAGATTAACCACCAGTTCAAATTGCCCAAATGAGTTTCCTTTGCCATGTATCTCTGAGAAGATAAAACTCTGCCAACTTAGTTAAAAAAGAAGCAATGATAAAAGAAGAATCATTCTGTGGGGTTGACTTCCTACCACCCCAAAGACACAGCTCACCACGGAACTAACTCTTCTCCTCCTGTCTGTGAAGCCCAGGACATAGTTCCCACGTACTTATAACCAAGGGTCAGCCAGTCACAACAGTTGCCTGTAGCCTAAGAGCACAGCAAGAAACTTCTGTCCTGCTCTGATCATCTAAATGGAAAATTTACGAGATATACAGACAAATCGGTTCACAGACTATGCCCCAAGCACTAGAAATAACTTATTTTTACAATGTATTTGTACAGAATGTTCTGGATAATATAAAGTTGTTAAATGAATATAAGTCTAGGATTCCTAATTGGAATGGATAGTTCCCTGCCCTCTTCCCCTGGAAATGGAAAAAATCAAAAAGGAACAGACAGCCTTAGCCAATTCAACCTCTGCCTATCTATTTTCATTCATAAATTTGGAGGGAAAGAAAGGAAGGAAAGAAAGTGAGGTCTCAAAAAAATGAAGTGAGGTAGGTGACTCATTACTTCAACATTTTCTTGGGGGTAACTTTAGTCAAGCCAGTGCTTAAGTAGGTGGATAGGCAGAAATAGGGGGAAAAACAGATACATCACAACAAAGGAAAGGAAGTTTATCAATGCTTCCCCTTCACCTGATATTGTACAGGGTCATCTCACCATGCCACAGCCCCTGCAACCCCTCACCACTTCTGTGTCTTTCCTCTAGGTCACAGTCTGCTGCTCCACACTCTGTCACGGGAGATGCCAAGGTTAAAATGACAGTTGGACTGTCGGCATCCAGCTTTTTGGCATGTCTGTTAAATAGTCTTGAAGGATGCTGGATCTTTGCAAATGGGTGGTTGGGGACCAATACAGTCTCAGAAGAAGTAGTTAAGACAAACTAAACAGCAGTGTTCCACTGGCCCCATGGGCAAGAGGTGAGTGGGTTAGCTTCCCAAGAGACAGTGCCCTCAGCTAAAGCATGAATCAATGGATCCATTCTAGTTTTTAAACTTTTGCAAACACTTTCCTGGGATCAGTATCATGGCTCAAAGCACCAGTGATCATTTATGGCTTGGAAATATAATAAAGATATTTTAGGATAATTTTCAACTGGAAAATATTTAAATTCCTTTTGTCATATGTTTCTGACCTCCAGTGACCTCAGATCTTGATTAGGAACATAAAGCAAAGACCAACCAGAAGTATCTAATTTTAGAGCAGAAAAGTCCATCTGAAAAGTAATTTCTCTAAACTTAGTTACAGTAGCTCTTATTTGAACTGTGGTCCTCACACACCAATAACTTTTGGCTTTTCAGATGAGAAGAACAACAAATTTTTTACCAAAATTGTTGGGTTCTTTTTCTGATTCAAGTTTAACCGGACAGATGAGAAGATGGAAGGGCTATTGGTAGAGTCAGAGAAATTCTTTACGTGAAATGACGTCTGCTTTTACTTGTTGGGAAACAGATTATTTTAAGAGAATATTAGAAACTATGACAAACCCCAAAACTGTTTCCCGTCAGAATTCTTGGAGGAATTGCTTAGTTTACCCATAGACACACTCCCTGGCCCTTGAATACTAGATAAACAGGATTCTTTCAAGATACAGGTCTTGACCAGTCATTTTCCCCTTTTTCTCCTAATAGCAGGCTTTTAGGTTTAAACTATCCAGAAATTACATTACCATCCATGTCTCCTCCTCTTTTACCTGTTTGCAGAAAAGAAGCTTGGTAAATTATTATCATATAATCTGTGATCCCAGCGCTGAAGTGTAGAATAATTTAATTATTTTGAAGGGTTGAGGATGTACAGGGTCAAATAACTTAAGAGCATGGTCTCTCAAGCTAGAACATTGAAAATTTCTCCTTCTTCTGGTTGAAAATGAGGAGCCACATCTACACAAAGCTTGGGCTTGGTGTTAGCAACAACGGGGCCTCCCCTTTCCCACTGCCCCAGCCCTTTTCTCCCCACACCCACATGAAAGGACAATGAACTCCACAGGCCATGGATGAGCATCAAGTAGCCACATTCTATAAGACTAAGAATCCCCCAGAAAGAGTCCAAGAGAATTACCAAAAAAAAAAATTCTGTAATTTTGCCTCCAGTCCTAGTTTATTATGTTACCAGTTTTAGGCCAATGAGGCATTTTCCAACTTCCCTAGTCTGCACTGTCACCAAAATCAGAGCCTAACTATGCTTAGAAAATGTTTCTTTGTATCTCCCTAATTCTTCTTCTATCTAATCTACAAAGGACATAATATTCAGTCAGACTTTGCTTCTGGTGCAAGCTGCTGATGATAATCTAAATCCCTCATGCTATGATTTAAGCATTTATTGCCGAGACTGTCCTTTCTATTACCATCTAATATCATGTATTAAAGAAACCATTAGTGCAAGGAAATCTGATTAATTTGGGATTGCCAATTACTGAGAAGTGAATCATTAACTGAAATTCATATGAACTTAATTTGTAAATATACTTAGAGAACATTTGAGTGTCAAAGGAGTAAGACTATATTTTTAAGGGCAGTTAACAATTTTCTTTTTTTGTTTTCTGTTTTTGAGACGGAGTCTCGCTCTGTCACCCAGGTGGAATGCAGTGGTATGATCTTGGCTCACTGCAACCTCCACCTCCCAGGTTCAAGCCATTCGCCTGCCTCAGCCTCCCGAGCAGCTGGGATTACAGGCGCGTGTCACCACGCCTGCCTAATTTTTGTATTTTTAGTAGAGACAGGTCTCACCATGTTGGCCAGGCTGGTCTTGAACTCCTGACCTCAAGTGATCCACCCATCTCGGCCTCCCAAAGTGCTGGGATTATAGGTGTGAGCCACTGTGCCCGGCCAGTTAACCATTTTCATAGACAGCAAAACACCGTGAGCAAATGAAAGATGTGAGGCCTAACACCTGATGATAGTCAACAATTCTTGGAGCTCAGAGAGGACTGGAATTCTGTGAAGTCATTAGAAATGAATACTCCACCCTTCTCTCAGGTTACTGAGTAATTTGTATCTTAAATGACTTTGATAGGAAAATGCTACTCCAATTTAGCCAGAAGAGGAGTCGCTGGTAAGGAGTTGCTGGTAAGGATTTTTACCCCAGAAGGAAGTGGAGATTAGTCTAGCAAAACACTGTAAATCCTTTCCTGCCCCTTGCAAGATGGTCACAGTTGCGGAATTCTCTGCCCTGGGAGCACGCTTGACTTCCATTTTCAAATACAAGGGAAAACAAACAAACTCCAGCCGCTTCACAGAGCCTCAAATAGCTTTTTCCAAAGATGGGCGCCATCCCCCATCAGGTGGGTTTTTGAGGGCCCAGACCGCAGAAACCGTCTGGGAGTCTGTGCTCAAAAGTTCAGAACAATCCAGAAATTATTTCAGCTGTTTTCATTTTATAAGTAAAACAAAAACACCAAGTAGGAACAAACAAACACATGCTTCCATGCGTCTATTTTTAAAAGAAAAGACAGCTCCGCCCCGACTTTTTTTTTTTTTTTTTCTTCTGTTGAACTTCAGGCTCTTACACATAAAAGTATAATACAATGCTGGTAACTGAAGCAGTTCCAAAATTTCTCCTCCTAGAATATCACCTAGCTAAGCCGAAAGCATTTTAGGTCCTTGGTCTCCTCTTTCTGGCCCTGGATCAATGGAACATAATAACCAGTTGCTATTTCATCAACGTCCCCAGGGTCCAACCTTGGCCCACTCAGCTCTGCCTTTCCAGCAATGATCGCCCTCTCGTGGCAAAAGCAGTTAACTGCAAGCTACTTAGAGACGACTGCACATGGGGAACAAAATGACCAGCTTGCCCACTCTGCTTTCTTTTGCGATTTCTAAGAATGCACTTAAAATGAGAAAACTGGAAGATTTGTATGTAATTGATTTAAGTGTAGGAAAACCTGCATTAATAAGATGAGGCCGGGCACAGTGCCCCATGCCTGTAATCCCAGCATTTTGGGAAGCTGAGGTGGGAGGATCACTTGAGCCCAGGAGTTTGAGACCAGCCTGGCCAACATAGCAAAACAACGTCTCTACTAAAACTACTCAGGAGGCTGAGGCAGGAGAATCGCTTGAATCCTGGAGGTGGAGGTTGCAGTGAGCTGAGATGGTGCCGCACTCCAGCCTGGGCCACTGAGCGAGATCGTGTCTCAAAAAAAAAAAAAAAAAATGCTGAGCTTTTATACCCTTCAACTCCTACTTAAAAGAATATTGGGGGTGAAGTGGAGGAGGGTTGGTCAATGCATGAACACAGAAAGCAGATTCTTACTGCATTGCAAAGAGCCCCTGAGGTATGATTCTGTCGAACTCTCCTATTTAGCTCTTAGTCTTCACAGTTTGTGTCTAGTCCTAATCCCCAGGGATGGTTTTAGAATCACAACATAGTGTTCTTGGCACACTGGGCTTCTCATGGCTTCCTAAGGGGCACACTTTGAAAGAGTCTGACTAATCTGAGCAGGACATATCTGCCCAGGGAGCACCCACAGGATGACCTGTTGCCAGAACACACAAACGACCTCATGCACTGGGCCAGATTTTGTTTCTGAAAGGCTAAAACCTTATTCTCAGTAAAAGAGTAGGGGACATGTCTATCGTATTCATTCCCATGCCCCCAGCATCTGACACAGGGCTTCATACCCAGCAGGAGGGCAAGAAATACTTAATGTATGCATGAGGCTGGGTGTGGTGGCTCATGCCTGTAATCCCAGCACCTTGGGAGGCCAAGGCAGGTGGATCACCTGAGGTTAGAAGTTCGAGACCAGCCTGACCAACATGGTGAAACCCTGTCTCTACTAAAAATACAAAATCAGCTGGGCATGGTGGCGCGTGCTTGTAATCCCAGCTACTCGGGATGCTGACACATGAGGATCTCTTGAACCCTGCAGGTGGAGGTTGTAGTGAGCTGAGATTGTGCCACTGCACTCCTCCTGGATGACAGAATGGGACTGTTGCAAAAAAAAAAAAAAAGAAAGAAAGAAAAGAAAAGAAATACCTAATGTATGCATGAGTGACAGCGAGATGCTGAAAGGGTCTTCAGGAAAGCAAACACCATGCTCATCTCCAGGGTACTTTGATTTCCAGTCTTGATTTCTCCCAGGAACTAGGGGATTTAAAATGCTACTCCGGGAATCCTTACAGATACCAAGGAGGTGCCTTGGGGGTTGGCCCCTAGCTCACTTCAGTAAAGGGAGGATTCCTCTTTCATAAGTTTATATAGTGAACTTCTCTGCAGGATTCATATTAAGGAAGGATTCTATTACTAAAACAGCCAGAAATGACTGCTCCAGGTCATTGGCCCCAGCACAGTAACAATGGACTTGAGAGAAATGGTTCTTCTCTGACCCAGAGAAAACGACGGTAACTAAATTATAGGGAGAAAAAAAAGAATAAAAAATCGTTAAAGGCCAGGCACCAAGGCTCACGCCTGTAATCCCAACCCTTTGGGAGGCTGAGGCAGGCAGATTGCTTGAGCCCAGGAGTTTGAGACCAGCCTGAGCAACATGGTAAAACCCCATCTCTATAAAAAATACAAAAATTAGCTGGGTGTAGTGGGGCACACCTGTAGCCCCAGCTATGTGGGGGGCCAGGGGGGTGCTGAGGTGGGAGAATCACATGAGCCTGGGCATTCAAGGCTGCAGCGAGCCCTGATCACGCCACTGCACTCCAGCCTGGGTAACAGAAGTAAGACCCTGTAGGGAAGGAAAGGGAAGGGAAAGGGAGGGGAGGGGAGGGGAGTGCGTAGAGGTTGCAGTGAGCTGAGATTGCACCACTGCACTCCAGCCTGGGTGACATGAAAGGCTCTGTCTGAAAGAAGGAAAGAAAGAAAGAGAGAGAGAGAGAGAGAGAGAGAGAGAGGAAAAGAAAAGAAAAGAAAGAAAGAGAAAGAAAGAAAGAAAGAAAGAAAGAAAGAAAGAAAGAAAGAAAGAAAGAAAGAAAGAAAGAAAGAAAGAAAGAAAGAAAGAAAATATCTGACTATAAGATTGACAGAACTAGACAATTTCTTTGGGTGAGTGGGATGGATGCACAGGTGCATACAGCAATGGGGAGGGCAGGAGGGATGTCTTATAATCACACAGAACTCTTCTGGGACCCTTTTCCCACTGGAACTCGGTGGTCCTGGAGGGAAGGACTGCTTTGGGAGCTAACAAGAGTGGGTACTGTTTTCCTTCTCTGGTCTTTCCCCTGTCCTTCTGGATGACAGCTCCGTGTTGATGAGTGTGTGTGGTACCCAGGAGCAGCAGAGCTCCCAGACAACTCACTTAACCCTCTACTGCTTTGCCTGCCTCCAATGCCATCATGAAGGTATTGTAAAACCTTGGACAGGGTCCTCTCTCTCATGGTGCAGGTTCTTGGGCTGCCCGGGCAACGCCCAGGAAGGAAAGGGCTGGCTGACCTGACATATGGAGATTAGACATGAACTTGCTACCTTACTCATACATCTGCTTAACTTCAGCTTTGGGGGGCTGAAAATGCATCCCTAAACTGAAATAGTCATGTTCCCTAGAAAAAAGATATGTCAAAAGGATTCTTCTCCCAACTATTAATAGTAAGCAATTCAAAGCCAAATATACACTCTGATGTTAATAAAATACAGAATAATTCACATTGAATTTATTTACTATTTTTTCTTTAGTCCTTTAAAGTTTTTAAAATTTTATTTGGTTTTAATTTTTCCCATATATGTGGCAATAATGCAAACACATGACCTTGAGCACAAAGCGATAAGAAAATGTCAAATTAGTAATAAGAAATGCTCCTGGATAATCTCTAGAGTGTGCAATATCCTTTGAAGTCAAGTTATTTCAAAAATAATTCAAATGCTGAACTAAATAAAGGCTTATTTATAAGCAAATTACAAGTGGTAAGCAAATGGCCCAAACCAGGCACAGTTGTTGTTGTTTTAAAGAGAAAGAAAGGGGTCTCACTATGTTGCTCAGGCTGGCATGTAGCGGCTATTCACAGGTTCAATCACAGCTCATTACAACCGCGAACTCCCGAGCTCAGGTGATCCTCCTCAGCCTGCCAAGTAGGTGACACTCTAGGCATCTGGCTTCTGGGTTTTGAGAATGTTGAGAAGTGCAGGCATGGCAGGGAATAACTAAAATAATAAACTGCCTCTCAAATCTGCTTAGAAATATTAGAAAAATAACGAATCTCTGCAAATGTGAGATAAATCCTAATGGCCTGAGTTTTTCTGAATAAGATTCTGGAAAGAGAATATTGAAGTGCTTGCACCATAAGGACTGGCTAGTCACTGCTGCTGGTTACTTAAAGGAGTGAGGAGAATCATCCCTGGTTAGTGTAATGACTTGTGGGCTGAGGCTACTGTATACAGTGATTGCAGAAGAGAATTCTTTTGGCTAAAGGAAAACAACGTGCAAATAAATAGGCATTAAGACTATTTTATTTGATCTAAAAGTGATTTTTGGAGGGTCAGGGGTCGAGGTCTCACTCTGTCATCCAGGCTGGAGTGCAATGGCGTGATGATGGCTTACTGCAGCCTTAACTTCCTGGGCTCCAGTGATCCTCATGGATCAGCCTCCCAAACGAGCACCACAATGTTCAGCTAATTTTTAATTTTTTTTTTTTTTTGTAGAGACACGGTCTTGCCACATTACAGGCATGAGCCACTGCAACCAGCCTGAATGATCTTTTATTTTATTACTTAAAATGACACTTTTAGTGAGGCATAGTAGCTCATGTCTGTAATCCAGGCACTTCACGAAGTGAAGGCAAGAGGATCACTTGAGCCCAGGAGTTTGAGACCAGCCTGGGCAACAGGGCAAGATCCCATAGCAACGAACATTTTAAAAATTAGCTGAGTGTGTGGTGGCACGCGCCTGTGGTCCCAGTTACTCAGGAAGCTGAGCCGGGAGAATCACTTGAATCCAGGAGGTTGAGGCTGCAGTGAGCTGTGTTCATGCCACTGTGCTCCAGCCTGGGTGACAGAGCAAGACCCTGTCTCAGTCAGTCAATCAACCAATCAATTCAACTGAGTGAAACCACAGCATCTGGGACATCTGGAAGACTGGAAGTGTCGAGGCCTGTCTTGACGGTGAGTAGTCCAACACTCCCCCACCAGGTGATATGCACAATAAGTCTGGCATTAACCTCTTTACCACAATTTTCTGATTTGAAATGACTCTCATCTCCCCTTCTCCACTGCCTATTTCTCCAAGCCAGGTTGATGGGATTTAAAAATCAGACCCTTTGGCTTCTTTAGTAAGTTTGGTTGATTAAATAAATATTTGGCAGTTTAAACAATGAGCCAGTTCCTTTGGGAACATGACATTTCATCCCCACACAATGAGCATCTGGATCCCAGCCAGTCCTGTCCCAGCTTTTCAGAGGCTGGATGGGTGGTGTGGCCAGTTAGCCTCCTCTTGTCCTGACCTGCCACGGGCCACCAAGCCCTGGATGTTTGTGTCCTGCCAAGAGGGAAGTCTCAAGTCTGCAGAAGCAGCAAACCTTGGTCCTCTGTGGTCCTCTGTGCAGCCTTATCTAACATCTGTGTGTACCTATGTAGGCCACTTTACCTAATGGGAATGGGACTACGTGGTCCCTGAGGTTCCTTCCAGTTCTAACTACAAAGTGCAGAGGAAACCATGAATTTGCCCATTATTTCACTGTTGCAAATTGAAAAGTGAGAGCAGAGGAAAGGAAACCGGATTAGGAGGTAACTCCTGAGGTCTGATCAAGCTTTGCATTCTCTTTGTGGGGGGCAAGTGGCTTTTGCCTTTCCTTCATTTCAGTTAATGTAAAAAAGAATCACTGTGGATGGCCCTAACAGAGGTATTTATATTTAGATCTTTTCACAAGTTGTTGCTCATCTGATCCTCACAACAGCTTGGTGAGGGAGACAGGTGGCTATGCCTTAATCTCCATTTTTGTGAAGGAACAAACTGACTACTGAATGCTTGAGAAAAAAATAAAAACTCAAATAAAACAAAAATACAAGGTCATATAGACATTCAGCACATTAAAAAAATTGAAGGCTGAGCCAGGTGGATCACCTGAGGTCAGGAGTTCGAGACCAGCCTGGCCAACATGGCAAAACTCCGTGTCCACTAAAAATAAAAAAATTAGCTGGGCGTGGGGGTGGCACCTGTAATCCCAGCTACTCAGGAGGCTGAAGCAGGAGAATCGCTTGAATCTCACAGGTGGAGGTTGCAGTGAGCTGAGATTGTGCCAATGCACTCCAGCCTGGGTGACAGAGCAAAACTCTGACTCAAAAAAAACCGGGACAAAAAAAAAAAAAAAAAAAAAGTTGAAGAGAATATTTTCTCTTATCCTGCCTCACTCTGTTTCCAATACTTTATACCAACAACTTTCAACTATGTATTAAAGAGCCCTAAATTTGGGGGAATTGGTGGGAAGAAGAACATATTTTCTCAAGATCGTTTCAGGAATGTCTCCCATTTCACACGTCCCTTGATACCAGGTGGGATTATTTTTGCAGAAGCAATGCTATGTGACTTCCGAGAGTACATCATGGAATGCAGTGCATCTTCCACATCGTTCACTGGAATATTCTCTCCTGAACACTTCATCCACCCTGTGAGCAGCTTGACTGCACTGAGGCCACCATGCTACGAGGAAGCTCAAGTCAGGCCATGCACAGAGATCACATAGAGAAGCTCTG
Source organism: Rhinopithecus bieti (assembly GCF_001698545.2). Taxonomy (NCBI): domain Eukaryota; kingdom Metazoa; phylum Chordata; class Mammalia; order Primates; family Cercopithecidae; genus Rhinopithecus; species Rhinopithecus bieti. The sequence goes on along the minus strand of NW_016824934.1, from coordinate 3,180,553 downwards.
AGACTCCATAAAGAGAAAGAGATGCCCAGCCAGCCCCCAGTTGCTTCCACCCCCTCCATTCCCACTGTTCAAACCCTCTGTAGCCACACAAGAGGCCCTGAGCTGGAACCAACTGGCTGAGCCTCTGAGTTTTGGGGTGATTTATTTTGTAGCAATAGTGATCCAAACAGATCCAAGTTTCCCCTATCAGTCAGAGTAGAAGTGCTTTCATCTGTTTTATATACTTGAGTTCTCTCATTAATATTAGACCCATGATTTACTACTTAAAAAAAGAAAAGTTTGAAGGCTGTCTTTAAGAATGAGAGAAGGAATTTCAGCCCTGCTACCACCTGCTGGAAGGATGACATAATGATGACAAGATCTAACTCTAGGCTTGACTAGTATCCAACACATATTTTTAGATAGAAAAATAATTACTCATGAGGCAGAGTAAAGCTTGTAATGAAAAGACATTCAAGAGGAAAAGATCTAAATTCTGGAAACATCTGAATTCACTAATTGCTAACGATTTTTGTCTTAATCAACACAATACCTTTTAAGAAAGAAAAGATGAAAGGATTTGGGGAAAGTACCATACAATCACTCCAGATAACATATAGGACAGGCACAGCTTATCAGAAAGCCCCTGTTAGGAAAACTTATTCCCATGTAAGTTACTGTATGTTTAGCTCACAGCAGGGGCAAACAGGCCAGAGGTACCGAGCTTGGTTCTGGCTTCTGTTTTTTGGGACAGACGTTTGAAGACAAAGCACACCTGGAGGAGAGAGATCTGAAACTGATGTGCCTGAAAGCCAAAAGATGAAATGAAAAAAAAAAAAAAAAAAAAAAAAAGGTTCAAGAACCACGAACATTAACAGTGAAGAAGTAAGATCAAGATCAAATGCAATTATTGTTTCCAAAAATGGCAACAGTGAACAGCTGATGAAGCTCCTATGCACTGGGTATACTTGATTCAGCCCTTGAAACAGCTTGCTTCCATTTTATAGATGAGAAAATTATGGCCAAAGGTTATAGAGCATGTTGGTGGTAGAAGAAAAATGGACTCCTGAAGTCCTGTATTTTTTATCCAGAATGGGTTGGCATGCAAAAATTAGACTTACTGGCCTGGCGCAATGACTCACACCTGTAATCCCAGCACTTTGGGAGGCCAAGGCGGGCAGATCACTTGAGCCAGGAGTTCAAGACCAGCTTGGGCAACATGGCAAAACCCCGTCTCTACCAAAAATACACAAATTAGCTAGGCGTGGTGGTGTGCACCCGTGGTTCCAGCTCCTAGGGAGGCTGAGGTGGGAGCACTGCTTGAGCCCAGGAGGTTGAGGCTACAGTGAGCGGTGATCTTGCCACTGCATTCCAGCTAACAGGGCAACAGAACAAGACCTTGCTTCAAAAAAAAAAAAAAAAAAAAAAAAAAAAAAAAAAAAAAATTAGACTTAGCATTTTTCCAAAGGGCAGATCCAGGACTGTGAATAGAAGTCACAGCAAGGTCAATGCCAATGGTGGCTCAAAAAGAATTTTCTATCTGGTAGGGGTATAAAAGAATCAAAGTTATAGACAAAGGGTATCCTATTGCAGAAAATGCACAAGCCAGATAACTAGCTTTGATTAATTTAACTCTGACTGAGAGATTGAACTGAACCAGGATATTTCCCTGACCCCTTCGTGGGAGGGAACTAGAGTTCATGGGCACTAGAACTAGCCAGCCGCTTTGGTGCTGGCAAGGGCAGACTCCACTCATCTGGTCCCGCTGAGTTACACCTTTGTGGAACGAGGAGCACAGGTGAGCAGGTGCAGGAGCCAGAGCAAGCACTTTTGGGCACTAGCAGGAGCAAAACTGTGTGAGGGCCCTGTGGCAGCATCTAAGGTGGTGCCTGTGATCCCTGAAGCCCCAGAAGCAGTATTACAGTTTCCTTTTAGCTTTGCCATTTGTCCTTTTAGTTTTGCCATCCATGGTGATTTAAGTATGAACAGCTCAGTGGAGGGTCAGTGTGACAGCCTTTTGCACCTGCACACCTAGCACCCAAGTTGTCCAGCATCCAGGAGGAATGGTAAATGTGGGGGATTTTATTGAGGGTGAAAGTGACTCTGAGTGGGAAGGGGAGCTGAAAAGGGGACGGAGTGGGAAGTGATCTTCCCTGGGATGGCCAGACTCCTTTCTGAAGCTGCGCTGTCAACCTGTCTCTCTGAAGTCAAGCTGCTTCTCTCCAATGTCCAACCATAGTCTCTGATGCACAGCCACTTCTTCTCTCTGCTGGCTGAGTTCTGGGGTCTTTATAGGCACAGGACAGGGGGTGGGGCGGGCCATGGGTGATTTTGGAAAAGGCAACATTGGAGTGGGAAAACAGCGATGTTTGTTCTCACTTTGGGCCATGGTATTAGGCTTGAGGGTGGGGTCCTTGCTGGGGACCTGCCCTCTTCTGCCCCGAAATTTCCCTGCCTCCTGTCCCTATCAGAACTAGAGGATTTCTGAGAGACACCTTCAAGCCCTGAGATTCTGTGTGTATGGTTGGGGTTGCAGTTATTCTAAATTTGGACATGAGTTGTCCTAAGAATGGAAGATTTTTTTGTTCTCCTGTAATTCTTCTCTACCAAACACTTTAGATATGTGGAGACGCACTCCTAGTGGACACAGGCTGAGGGATTATTCTGACATAGTAGAAAAAAAACACTAGAGGTGTCAAGAGACCCTGGCTCTGATGCTTAACTTCCTGCATAACCGTGAAGGAATCACTTAATGTCCTGCGTGTTAGTTTCCTCAGTTATCAAATGCAAGTGGGAAGAGGTGGTACGGAGCATGGTGAGGTCACTGCCATAGCCACACTGCCCAGCTCACTAGCTGCAAGTGACAAAATAACTTTTTGCCTCCATTTTCTTATCAGTAATACATAAGTAATAACAGTAACAGCCTCCTAGGGCTATTGTGAGAATTCGATCAGTTAATCATTTCTAAAGTGCCAGGGACACAGCCTGCTATATAAAAAACACAAAGTAAGTGTTAGCCTACACGAGGACAATGGTAACTAATTCTCTTATCTCACTAAGAGATTGTGAGAGAGAGATAAGGAGCTATGCACAGGGTTACTCTGAAATAAGAAGTAGCTGTTTTTGTTGGTAGGAATGTCAAATGGTACAGCTGCTGTGGAAAACAGTATGACAGCTCCTAAAAAAATTAAAAGGAGAACTACTGTATGAGTCAGCAATTCTGCTTCTGGGAATATACCCAAAAGAACTGAAAATGGGGTCTTGAAGAGATATTTGTAGGCCCATGTTCACAGCAGCACTGCTCGCAACTATAAAAATGCAGAAGCAACCCACGTGTCCATCCACAGGATAAATGGAGAAGCAAAACGTAGTATGTATATACAATGGAGTATTATTCAGCCTTAAAATGAAAGGAAATTATGACACATGCCACAACATGGATGAACCTTGAGGACACGATGCTAAGTGAAATAGGCCAGACACAAAAAATAAGTACTGTATGACTTCACTCACATGAGGTACCTAGAATGGTCAAATTCATAGAGATCAACAGTGGCATGGTGGTTGTCAGGGGTTGGAGGAAGTAGGTAATGGGGAGTTTACTGCTCAATGGGCATAAAGTTTTAGTTTTACAAGATGAAACGCATTATGGAGATGGATAGTGGTGAAGGATGCATAATTTTATGAATGTATTTAATGCCGCTGAACTGTACACTTAAAACTGGTTAAGATGGTACATTTTATGCATATTTTACCACAGTAAATAATTGGGGGGGAGTAACTTTTTTTTTTTATTAAAAAGTAAGCTCCCTTATAACATAATAAAGTCACTTTCCTGGGATTTTTCTAGGTTTAAATTTCTAGGTCCAAATTTCCTAGGCTGCAAATGTCTAGTGGAATCCAAACAGCTTTCTCCCAGAGTGGGGATTCTCCCCATGTTTATGTGGTTTTCTCTCTCACATTCAGTTATTTCTTTGAAATCACTGAAGTCTTTGACAATACAATAATCTTATCTTCTTGCCCATCTTTCTGCTGCTGGTAGAGTTGGCCTTCACTTTCTCATCCATAAGTTCACAGGCAGTTGTGTGACAGGCTCTTATGTTTAGGTTTATAGTCCACTTTGAGTTCACTTTTGTGTATAGTGTGAGAGCAAAGACTAAATGTCTCAGTGCCATCTATTGAAAACCATCCTTTTCCCATTGAATGGTCTTGGTACTCTTCTCGGAAATCAATTGATGATAAAGGTAAGGGTTCACTTCTGAACTCTCAACTCCGTTCTGTTGACCTATAGGTCCTGTGCTTATTCCAGTACCACACTACTGTGAATATGTAGCTTTACAGTATGTTTTAGAACCAGGAATTTAAGTCCTCCAACTGTGTTCTTTTTCAAGGTTGCGTTGGCTATTCTGAGCCCTTTGCATTTCTTATTCAATTTCATATGAATTTATGAATTTTCAGATCAGCTTGTCAATGTTTGCCAAGAACTCTGCTGGGATTTTGATAGGGACTGCATTGAATGTAGAGATCAATTTGGGGAGAACTGCCATTTTAATAATACCATGTCTCCTACTCCACAAACATGGACTGTTTTTCCATTTATGTAGATCTTCCTTAATTTCCCTCAGGAATGTTCTGTACTTTTTAGTATACGAGTCTTCAGCTTCTTTTGTCAAATTTACTCCTGAGCATTTAATTCTTTTTGATGCCTTTGCGAATTGAACTGTTTTCTTAATTTTGCCTTTGGATTCTTTGTTGCTAGTATAAAGAACTATAATTGATTTTGTATGTTGATCTTGTCTCCTGTGGCCTTGCTCTACTCTTCTATTCGTTCTAGTAGCTTCTTTTGCATGTGTATTCATTAGTATTTTCTACATATCAGATAATGTTGTCTGCACATACTACCTTTTGAAAGTGGTTCAAATCGTAGATAGGCTCAACTACTGGAAGGAAGAGGGGACTGTGTCGACAGTGACACAATCTTAGATTATATGGCTTTTCTCCTCCCTTCCCACACACTGAAAAGCACCTTATATGGTTAGGCTTTGTGTCCCTACCCAAATCTCATCTTGAATTGTAATCCCCAGGTGTTGATGGAGGAACCAGGTGGGAGGGGACTGGACCATGGGGGTGGTTTTCCCCATGCTGTTCTTGTGATAGTGACTTCTCACGAGATCTGATGGTTTCATAAGGCAGTTTCCCCTGTTCTTGAGCACTTCTCTCTCTGCCGCCCTCTGAAGAGGTGCCTTCCGCCATGATTGTAACTTTCCTGAGGCCTCCCCAGCCGTGTGGAACTGTGAGTCAATTAAACCTCTTTTCTTTATAAATTACCCAGTCTCAGGCACTTCTTTATAGCAGTGTGAGAACAGACTAATACAGCACCACTGAGGATTTGTTTCTCACTTTATTTCACTGAGGTAAAAACAGCAGGGGGAATAAAGTAGAGAAAACAATACCTGCAAGTGGAAAAACCCCAAAGAAAATAGGAAACGGCCCATGAGCAACTGAGATGCAGCATGCCTTCAAAGAGGGTGCTAGATTCAGGGAATGTCTTCCAGGTTCCCCCAAAGAAGAGCAGAGCCACCTTAAAATCAGCAGCTTGGGAGAAGAATGGCAAAGGCACTGCCTTGAGCCAGGGGGGATCAGCTGTGCCATGTGCCATATAACTTCCTTGAACCTCAGTTTCCTCATCTGTTTAAGTGAGAACATGACATTTGCCCTACCCACAGTTCCCCACCTTCACGGTCACAGCTCAGAGAGAAGGTGACAGCACATGTATGGTGCACTGAGGCATGTGGACAGCTTCTTGCCACCAGAAACCACCAGCCCAGGCGCCCACTACCCAGGCTATCACTGTGGTGCTCTGGGAAGGTCAGATTTCAGCATTTAATGACATGAGCTGAAAGTTGAAGGAGTTTTGAGACTTGTAGTGGAAAAGAGGATTTGTTATCAGCTTTTTCTTGCGGGGGGACCTGAAGTCATGTCAGTACTTATTCGTGGCTTGACTATAAAAGCAGAATCCATAGAGGAGGCTAATTCCTCTCACCTGACATGATGCACATATTGTCCTTCTTCTTCCTTTCCATCTCTCACTTTGGGGTTAGGGAGTGGGAGAGACAAAGGAAGTGATGACACTGAGGTGAAGTGAAAGGAAGGGAAGATCACAAAGAACTGGGACTTCTAAGACTCCTTACTTAGGTGATGGCTTCAGAGATGTTTCTGCCCATTGTGGGCACTGAGAAAGACCATGATTTTTTTTTCTAGAAAAGAGTGAGACTTTGACAAGAATGAAGGAAATGAGAGAAGATGAATCAAAATGTGTTGGCCTGCTCCTAAATTATTCTCAGGACATGGCTGGGGGGACGGGGGGAAATCAAAGATCCATCAAGTCATGCTCTTTGCAGGCCACAGGTGGCAGTGTCCTGAAATTGTCCCCAGATACCTTTATCTTTAGAACCTCATTAAGGGGCCAGTGCTGGCTGGGAAGGCAGGAAGGAGGGGGAAACAGAAACCTTTCTTCCTTCCCAACCCACAAGGTCACAGCTAATATTTTATAATCCATTCAGCTCACAAAGGAGGGGCAAGGAGAGAGAAGAGGTGTGGAAGGCAGGAAAGGAAGCCAAAAGACTAGAAATAATGTTTTCTCTCCACTGCAACCCACATGGTTTAAACCCATTAAACTCCAAGGTGATTACAGAAATTAGACACCTTTTAACGAGCGGAACACTGGAGCCTAGGTGTGCCATGCACAGGCATGCAGGGACGGCTCGGCAAATAAACCCTGACAGCTTCTCACGGCTCAGGGATTAGGAGGAAGCCTGTTTACTTACATTTCACAAACTCTGCCATCACAAAGGGCTCATAAGAAATTACCAGTGCTCGAGTCTTGGCAGCAGTGCCTTTGTCCAGCTTTGGCCTTTTTCTTGTGAATGGTAAATGTGATTTCAGGGAAATGACTTCAAAGATCTGGGAATGTGCATCACAGGCCATGAGCTCACCTAACCCACCCTACACTTGGGGACCAGGCAGCAGGGCGGGCAATAGGAACCAGTGGAGGGAGTGCCAAGCCTCCAATTCTGTAAGAACTTTAGGTTTACTCCATCAGTTGGTGGGCTCAGATTTACCCCCAGCCTTCTACATTGGTCATGGTGACCATGTTGGGGGCACCTCTCAAAGGACTCACCAGGGCCAGTACTGTGTTGGATTCGATGGACAGAAGGACCTGCCTCGGGTTTGCCTCAGGGTCTTAGTCAAGATGGGAAAATGTAAATTACATGAAATCAACTGCAGAACACAAAATGGTATATTATGAAGAGTTAAACTGATGTGTAACACAAGGAACTGGGCAGAAGGAAATGCATGATGGGAAACTGAGGGAGGCTTTCTAGAAAAGGTGGGACTTATGAGAGTGCAGAGTGGAAAGCAGAGGGAAGCCCCTCTGGTGACCTTCATGAACTCAAGTGAGAATATTTTCCCACAGCTACAAGGATACCAGAAGGTATTTCCTGCAGCGGGTATAAAACCTGCAGCTGCTTCCCCTGTGACCAGTCTGCTCGGGAACAATTCAGGCAGAAACTACCTTGGCTGCCCAAGGGCTGGACTCTGGTCTAGGCTCACAGTTAATTACAGGATGTGTGTGTAAAGGGCTTTGCACCAACCAGGATAGATTGCCCATCTCCTGTTGCCCTATCTCAGGCCACTTTAAGTCAGTGGAAGCTTAAAGTATCTGTGGGCCTGAGAGAGAGTTGGGCTATGTGCATTGTCAGGACTGGGAAGAAACCAGGGCAGCACTAATCCAGTGAAGTGCGGGCTTCTATCAGGCTCTAAGCCCACTCTGTAATACTGACAACTGGGAAGCTTCCAAGCAGAAACCCAGAGGTCCCTGGAGACCATCAAATAGGGTGAGGTTTACACTAAGGAAATCTCTAGGAAATAATGGGCCTGGACAATCTTGCCCCAAGCTCAGTCAAGAAGGGGAAAGAAGGACTTTGTATCTCCTTCCTGCCTTCCAATTCTGACTTTGAAGGTAAGAGACATCAGAGGACTCCAAGGAAGGCCCTGGGACTCTAAACTACAGAGAACAGCCTAACTAAATTGCTTATAAAAGTTTTTTGGAGATCCTCGGTCAGATGGAGGCATTACTGGAGAGTCTCTACACTCTACGCCAACTATTACAACCCATGACTGGTGCCCCATAGAGAGGTATAGGAAAAAGCAGAGTACATTCTCTCTGGGAAGGAGAAATGAGGAGGGCAAGGGTCCTCAACATCGAGTTGAGTCCTGCAAGAGGAACAATATTTCCAGAGCTGGTGAAGGTTCTGAGCTCACCGACCAGGTACCCTTTTGCATTTAAAAGCCAATGAGTTTCCTACCCTAAGGAAAAGTTCACCTGTCAGACACTGGTTCACCCCTAACCAGAGAGAGAGCTGGCCAAAACCCATAAGCAGAATAGATCCCTTCCAGCTATCATCCGTCTCCCCGCTGGAGAAAGGCCAAGTGCTTGCACAAAGGGGAATCAGGGACAACTGGACAGACCCTGACACTGGGCAGGTACATCCCTTGGTGCCAAGACCCGAGCACCTTGCTTAGAAAGTCATCTGTTCAGTGGTAGGCACTGGCAGAGGGGTTCTGGTGGGACATTGAGCCCAGTGAACCCCATATGGATCCCTGTTGGCTGTAAAGCATCTCTGGACATGGGAAGCTGATGGGAGCTGGAATACAAAAGAACATGAACATGTGACATTTCCATTTTGTTAATACCCTTGAGACTTTTCAAAAGGCTGTAGCTAAAGCCCCAGGACAGTCCTGAGAATGAAGCTGGGAGGGAGTACTGTCTCCATTTCACAGATAAGGAAAATAAGCCTCAAAGAGATCATGTACCTGCCCTAAGGTCCTATGGCTAGTCAGAGAAAGAACAGAAAATGGAACTTAGTTCTCCTTTTCCCTTAAGTGCCCATAAGCAAGTCACTAAACCTTATTATGGAAAGGGCAGGGGGAGGGGGCGGTGCGGAAGGCAGGCTCTATGGAGTCCTTGATCACTGTGTAGGTGAGTTAAATTAAAAGACACTGGTTTGATAACTATTGATGATAATTAATATGTGAGTTGGTCTTCCAATTTTCAAAGCACTTTTTACATTTAATGAACTACCCAGCCACTCCTTCTGAAGCCAAGGGAGAATTGCATTTTAAAACCAAATTCAATTTTCCAGGATTTTTTGACACTTGACAGAAAATTTCCTGTATGCAAGTCAAAGGTTAGCAAGTAGTGGAAATGCTTTGATGGTATTTATTTTAAGCCAAGAAATCCTCCCCATTGAAAAAATCTTTTTTCCTAGTTTTCGTTTTTGAGTTATGTAGCATTCTTACTAAAAAAATAAGTGAGTTAAGTAAATAAGGGGAAGGGAAATGGGAACCACTTTGATTTGAAGCTTTCAACAAATGACATTGTCCAGACTGTGTCCTGATCAAATTCAGTGTTTTGAAATGCATAGCTTCTCAAACATTCAATACCTAACACGTGACTAATGATTGGCTTTATGCGACCACCAGAGCCGGTGCCAGAGAAAAAGGCAAGTAGGCAAGATAAAAGGAAACTTTATTAGCTAGCCAATGTGAAGAAGGGGTGAAATTCACCGGTCTCCAGAGGCAGAGGCTGAGGAAGTCGCTCCAGCGTTCTCGGGCGAAGTTCCTAGGTCCCCGTATGAGGAGGGGCCGAGGAAGTTCGCCCCGCGCGTCTGCCGGGAGAGGCTTTTCTGGGAGTGGGAGGGCAATAGGCAGGACACGGGCATGTCAGGGGGCGTTCCATAGGTGCGGCCAGGTAAATCTCGGTCTCTTCGGATTGACGTCACCTGGCGCATGCCCGGTTGATCTGCACCTTCCCGGGCGCCGGCGACATTTTCGCGCGCGGGAAAAGTTGGTGATGAAGAACCCGGAAGTACGCCATCTTAGTCCCCTTTGTTCTTTGTTTCCCTCTCCCTCCGTCCAGACAACTAATAGGTTTGAGTTTTATCCTGATCTCTAACTCAGTAAGTACACAGGATGTGCCAGCTAAAGCCCTCCTTCCACTGACCACACAGCACTGTGACCTCACAGCCTGCTAGGAGGGCAGAGGGTACAATCACTTCCCAGAAGGATGTCTTCCACGATGTGTTTTTTCTGTCTCTTGTTCCAGCCACCTGTCTTCATTGCTGTATAAAAGAAGACCTTCATCACCAGGCATCAGTTGTGTTTATCAACCTTTAATGGGATCTTGTCCATTCAAGTTCCTGGGGTTCCCCTGGCCAATTGGAGATGAGATTTCCTGTACTCTTTTTCTAATGAGTTTAGCAAGGAGTTATCAGACAAGGAGGGCAGTTCAATGAAAGCCCATGGCCTTTGACTCACCTGGCCCAGCCTGCTCTTAATCCTGTGCCTCGAAACTTCTCTAAGTAGGAATAAATATGGCCAGGAAGGCTGGGTCTCCAGGAACAAGATGCCATTGGATTCCTACCTCAATCATTTCTTGAATATCAGATACATCTCTCCTTACCTAAAAAGAATTCACTTCAGGAGAAGGGACAGAAAGTAGGCTGACCATGGCCTTCCACGCTAAGTTGAGGAAAGCTCAACGTCCTGCACATGATGAGATTTTAAGAGCTGCCTGTGAACTGGTAGATGAAAGTGGAAATAGGGCTATTCTACCAATGATCACTCAATGACTACATTGGAAATAAACAGAGAATGTGGAGTCCCTCTTGAATCCCATCCAAGGGGACCCTGGCTATTAAAGTGCTCTAAGTTCTTGCTTATAAGATGGTATTTTCAAGAGGATTCCTGAAGGGGTCTTGCCCATGTGTAGACCCTAAGGACAGTGCTATCATGTTGCTGCTGTGGCTACACAGTTGACACCCCGCCTCCCCCACTGACTTTTAAAGTTTCAACCAGCTATGTAAACTCCTACCAGGAAGAACCCAAAATTAAGCCATCTTAACGTTTTTTAATTAGAAAAATGCTACATGCTTAAATTTTTCCATTTTCAATGTGATGTGTACATCAAAGAAACCCAGAAGTGGAGACTCTCAAACTTGAACATGCAGAAGAAGCCTCTACAAGGTTTACTAAAATCTCCTGGGCCTCAGCCCAGAGCTTCAACTTCAGGAGGTGATTTTGATGAGAAGCACTGGTTCTGAGGGCCATTGAGAAACACTGTCATGTGGAGCTAGGTGTCACTGCATATTGTTGGGGGGAAATGATCTCCAGTCCTAGAAGTAGGGCAGGCCCCAGAGCCCATATCCAAGGCTAGAGTATGCTGAGCCTGGTGGAGGCAGGAGGCTTGCTGCTCAGCCAACTTGGAGCAGCTGATTTGCTCTGAACAAAGGATGGCAGCTGATCTGTCAGGAAACAGGTCTGCCCTTGTGGTTCTCACCCAGTACTGCCACCAGAAATGAATCCCAGCCATCCCACTGGGTGAGCAAGGGCACTGGCCTCACTGGAAGAAGGGGAGTTATTTCATTTACCATCAGATAGCATCTTCCCATGACAGCTGAGGATGTCTGTGACTCAGACCTCCTCCCAGCCATTGTCTTTGTTCCCCAGGAGATGCTATTTTGATGTCTCACCTGCTGACTCAGTTCCCTCTACCAGGGCTCCACACTGTAAATTAAGACCTACACTACAGTCTAACATGCTTCATTTTCATTTCATTTTCTTTCTTCTTCTTCTTCGAGACAGAGTCCTGCTCTGTCGCCTAGGCTGGAGTGCAGTGGCATGATCTTGGCTCACTGCAACGACTTCTGCCTCCCAGGCTCAAATGATTCTTATGCCTCAGCCTCCCAAATAGCTGGGATTACAGGCATGCGCCACCACGCCCAGCTAATTTTTGTATTTTTAGCGGAGACAGGGCTTCGCCATGTTGGCCAGGCTGATTGTGAACTCCTGACCTCAAGTGATCCTCCCGCCTCAGCCTCCCAAAGTGCTGGGATTATAGGCGAGAGAGACTGTGCCCAGCCATATACTTCATTTCCCATAGCACAGTGGATATCCCTTGACACCAGAGGAAGGAGAAAAAAGAAACAAAACAACATGCAGATCCTACTCACTGGAGCCTGAGAAGCTCCTGCAATATTACTAGCCTAAACATCTCCACCAACCCACGAACCTGGAGCTAGCCTGTCTTAGGTAAGAGTTAGGGATAAATAAATCAGGCAAAATTCTGTATATGACAAAGAGGATGGTCAAAATTGCTTTAACATCCCTTAAATCAGTGTTTTAATTACAACATGCAGTACTGATGACCCAGCAAATAAACATGTAGACACATACATGGCCAACTTATTCACACATGGGGGTGTATGTATGTAAGATACTGTAGATGTGTACATACACATAAGTAACTGAAATTAAACGTTCCCCAACGGAATTCTTATTTTTACTATATGTGGTACACCCTAGATTGTCTACCCTACTCTGTTTCAATAAAATAAAATGCCCACGGAGACACACTACATGAATTTTGTGATCCACTAATTGAACACAACCTAGAGCTTGAAGAATGCTCTTTAACTCACCTGTAGAATATAGCATATGTGGTTTTATGTCTACTGCTCTGTAAAATAAAATATGAGAACATACAATGCACATAACAAAGTATATAGACTAAGAAGATACAAACATGTAACACACACTAGAATCACACTCCACGTGGAGTGAAGCCTTCCCTGTAAACAGATTCTCCTGCTTGGGGAGGCAGAGTGGAGCTGAGGGCCCCTGGGCACAGAGCGGGTCCACAGCTCCAATATCAGGCTCATCCAGAGCTATGAGGAACTCAGTGCACTTTCCCTAATTTATTTATTTGCCAACTACCTTTAATTAAATTAGCATAAATTAAAACTTTGTGTGTGGTGACCTCACAGCATTCCTACTGTTATTAGGAGCTGTCGAGCATTCTGGGTTTCTACAGGACTTTGCATTTAAAATGCTAAAAGATATAAACCCTAGATTTAATAACAGCATGCTAGGTTAGCAACCCTCTCAACTCAAGAGCAAGAATGTAAAGAGAGAAATCTGAGCACAGTGCAAAAATGGGACCACATCACAGTTAAATACAAGCGTATTTATTACATGAATGTCCCCAGCCAAAAATTAAGTGCTCATACTTGAATCAAAGCCCCCAAAGCACCAGATAGGCTCAGCATAAGGCCTTTGCTGGTCTTCTCACTAATTCCTGCCCTGATTCCCCTAAGCCGATATTGATATCTCCTTTCTCTAACAAATCACTGGGACTTAAGGCACCCTTTAATTATTTCACGTAGCTAGATCTTCCTTACTAAACAAGAATGTAAGGGCCAAGCCCAGACTTTTCCATTCATTCTTCATTCATTCATTCATTCATTCATTCATTCATTCAACAAACGTTCTGTACCCACTAAGCACCAAATTACTCTTCTCTTATAATCTTCTTAGTTCTCTAAACCAGGGTTTGAACAGAGTCCCCAGTGGATACCTTTATAATACACAATTGAATTGAATTTGCATAGCTGGTGACTAGGATTAGAAATGTATCTTAAAGTATAATAACAACAACAAAAAAAGAAACGTATCTTGGCCTCCCATTCAAGGTGGCTAGCGTGAAATCCTAACAAAGACAGAGACCATGATGTCACTCATTATTGCTATGCTCAGGACACCCCAGCCAGTGGGCCAGATACTCATGACTCTTCCTAAGCAGAAAAGTCTTCCCCATTCAGAATTCGGCATCCGCTTTGAGACTGTTGCCACAAAAACAAATAGGAGACTCCTAAACAACAAGCCACTATTTCAATCACAAAAACACTCATGTTTTCAGAACAAATTGATGCGTTATAGTGATTCATGGACAAACAGAAACTCCTTTCTGATTCCTTGCATCTGGAGTTCCGTAACGGAAATCCAGGGGAACAATCAGAAGCACAGAAACCCCCTTTTCACTTTACTTTCTCTGATACATCACCTCAGTTGCCTAAAACCCTGCCCCACCCCCCCCGTCCACCTCTACCACATCCCCACTGCCCATACACACAACCAAGAATTCATTTCTACTGCTAATGAAGAAGCTTGGGGGATGTTTCTATTACTTACCATAATACCTTATAGGCAACAATGGCCTATAACAACTCTAGGGGTATACTATAATACTGCTCTTGTAAGTTAAAACATTTGTAACTTAATATATTAAAAAGATATCAATGGGTATTTCTAATGTTACTTAAAAAAATGGAAATAGTTACTGTGTGTGTGACTATTCCCCTTCACTGCTGGACTGAAAGTTGTTTGCCTTGCCATATAAGCATGACTATAAGAAGTCCAAACAAGCTCTGAGTTATATAACATATTTCACGTTTTTAGGGACTGTAATTAGAGTGATAATATTATGGCAATAATCCTAGAACAGATTAAGGACTTAATTGTGATGAAAGAGGGCTTTGGGTCAGAAGTACATATCTGAAACTGTTTTATTTAACATGATGTTGGCACAAGAATCAGCAATAATCCCATATTTACAGAACACCTTGAAAAAAACTGTTTTTCTGAAGGCCCTACAAAGTTTTCCCACTTCAAATGTTTAATTTGGATGGGAAGCTGCCTTGTGAGTGTAGAATGAAGTTACAAAACAAAACAGAGAGGGTCCCTCAGGAAACGACCACAATTCTAGAAGGGTTTAGAAAGACGGGAGCTACACAGAGGCCAATGTGGTTTCTGAAACTTTCTTATTCTAGTAAAAATGCTACACCAAACAAGAGCATTGTGTGGAAATCAAAACCCTGACCAGGGCAGTGCCTGTGAACAAGGATGCCGGGAAGAAGCCTACAGCCAGGCTGGAGTTACCATTCCTGATTAGCCAGGAAGAACTAGGTGGGAGTCTCTAGCTGAGCTTTTGAGAGTATGCGTCCACCCTTCACCTCTGGTGTTCTGTAACATGGGAGAAGCCTCCCATGGAGACATTTCTTCTCCCATTAGTTACTTAACAGAATACCGCTCAGGGCTCATGCCATTAGTTGAAATTAAGTAGAAGGACCAAGAGGGGTTTATCTGATGGGCTTTAAAAGCAGGACTTGGCCACGCTTTTCCAGAGGCAAAGACAGAAAACTTCAGGCTGGCTCAAATACCTCTTAAGCCCTCCTGGCCAATCCACCCTGTGGCTAGTCCTGATTTAAATTTGGAACAGAATCTTGGACTCTAACCTCTCCTGTTTACTTTTGTTTGTTTTCTTTTCTTACCAATGCTCCTTGTAAAAAACTCCAACTGATCCAGGCAATAAACAAATGGGAGAAACTATTTTCCTCACCTGTTCAACAAGAATAAAAAGTGGCAACAGTCTGAGACTAGGATGTTGGGGGAAAGAGTGAACAGGAGGGGAGAACTCACCCAGACAGAACGTGTGTCAGCTGTGGACGTTACTCCCTGTCCCAGCCACAAGAATTGATGAAATTCACACACTCTAAAGACCAGCAGGTACTAATCCCTAACAAACTGCTAATTTAATACCTTTGACTTTTCCTTCTCCCATTAACCGACTCTTTTCAATAATGTTAATATTAACTTGGCTGGTAATCCCAGTAGTCAGTATATGGAGTTCAGCTATAGATCATGTAATTGAAAGATATAATCAAACCATAAAATGGGATTCCTGGAAGGGGGACTGCCACCTCAAATTATATTATAACCTTTGATATAGATGTCCCCCATTTTGATAACTAAAAGCTGATCTCTGAAAAGAACTGCTCATGGTAAGTTTCCAGTGTGGAAAATAAGAGTATTCAAGCTGAAATGTTAACATGGAGGCTGGGTTTGTCAACATCAAATTGTTGGCAGTGCAGAACAGTTTTAGGGCAAATTCCTCCAGCTCAAAGAAATTTAAATTTAATTAAACAATCTAATGTAAACTGATCTATACAGTATTTTGTCATGACGCATATGGAAAGGTATTCACAAGGAAACACTTCAGTACTATGTTGTTCATTCCAAATTAAGGGAAAAAGCTATTATTTGTGACTTGGCAGTTAACTTGGTAAACAAATCCAAATCACTGCCTTGTGGGTTACTTGGGCCAATACTTGTAAAGTTTATCTAAGACTATGTGCTGAGATTCCCATAGTTCCTGCAAATGCTGCAACTTTCCACACTGTAAATTTCCTTTCTTCTAGAAGCCAGTCTGGATGTGAACTGAGTTAGGGCAGGGAAACACATGCACATGTGTTTTTCTCTCTTGAAAACTCAACGTGTGTCCTAACGGGTGTATGTGGCTCTATAAATATGCATGCCTTAAGAAAATCAAAGCATCAGATATTGACTTATGGAAGGAAAAACCAATGAGTCAATCCCTACATGAAAAGGGATTTTTTGTTTTGTTTTAATATTGCTTTAAAATTCTGACTTTGGACTTGGGTGTACGC
The DNA here is from genome assembly GCF_001698545.2 of Rhinopithecus bieti. Classification (NCBI taxonomy): domain Eukaryota; kingdom Metazoa; phylum Chordata; class Mammalia; order Primates; family Cercopithecidae; genus Rhinopithecus; species Rhinopithecus bieti. The sequence continues at coordinate 3,164,168 of NW_016824934.1, read as the reverse complement.
AGTACACTAACATCAAGGGTAATCATGTGTTAGTTTAAAACCTATGGCTTAACAACTGGTACCAATATGAGAAAAACTGGAGACTGCATCCCTGCTGTGAACTTGAAGACCTGCAGAATCCACACCTACTTATGAAATGAGTACCTCGTGCCACCTACTCACAGATAGAAATGATTTTCAAAAAGTCAGAATATGACAGCAAATGAAATGATTTATTTTGAATCCTGGAAATATAAACAGTGCCCTGATTAACTTATAAAGTTCTCATTCTTGGTACATATGGCAGCTTTAGCTGTGACCTAGATAGAGGGTAAAGTCTGAACTACATTTAAAACTGAGATTCATCAGTTTGCAAGCTTTTGGGAAATCAGCGATTTTCAGAGTGCAAAGGTTAGAGTTAAGGGAAAGGTAGGGGAGGTGAAATCTTAGTAAGTCTTTAGCTGCCTGCTCAGGTTGTTACTAGTCCTGACTATTAACTCTGTGTCATAAACAGATCTCTTTCCATCATTTTTACCCAATTCTTTCTAGGTTTACTCTAAAATTCTAAAACTCCAGCTTAGAAGACTTAAAGGCAGATTTTGCCATTTTCTCAAGATTGTTAGCAACCTACAGTACAAGAGGTCTCCTGGTGTGGGGCTCTCCCTACATCCTGTTAAGTGTCCCTGGAAGTCCTAGACACTGGCTCTCAACCCTTCCCCAGAGTGCTCCCCCAGGCCCCACCGTGGAGATTCAGTTTCAACTGAACTGGGGTGAGCCAGGAGGTGGTATGTTTTTAAAGGAGCCCAGGTGGTTCTAAGCCGAAGCCAAGGTAGACAAGACTATCCTAAAGTATTCACGGTGCTCTGCCATCTGTCTGTCCTCAAGGTACCCTCCAGTGTAACCAGATTACTGTGTAATTGCTGTTCACCCTTCACAATTCCTGCTTTCCACTCATCTCCTCTTCTGTGTGGATGCTCTCCCCGGAATGCCCCTAGCTCTCCAGCTCTACCAGCTACAATCCTACTCATCCTTCGAGGCCTAGTTCAGTTCCATTTCGTTAACATCCCCTAGGCACCTACCATGAGAGCCAGGCATTGTGTTCAGTTCTGTGTCTAAACACTGTGTGTGTTCAGAGGTGCATACAGGCCCTGCCTTCAGGAAACTTCCAGCCATGGCTAATGGGTGTGTTGACCAGGTTGTGAAACAGGTTTTCTAACATATTTACTCAAATTAAATGTCCTCCCCTCAGTAGGTAAAAATGGCAACTACAGAAACGGCACAGGCTTGTAAGCATGGCAGCCCACAAGCACAACCACAATCCATCCCAGTAGCAAAGAAGTAAATCTAGGATGGTGCGGAGACCCACAAATAACCCCAATGAGGGCAGCCTGTGGTGTGAACCCAAATATTCCCCTCCTGGATCAGTGGAGAATATGAGCCACTGAGTGAATGAGAGGCTGAGCCTTGTGTCTAATTGAAGAGCCTTATATATGCCTTAGCCCAAATGTCAATATCGTCATCCCGAACTATTTCTGGAATAAACAACAGGAAAAACACTTTAAAGGATATTAGCCAGAGTAGGCTTCTGGAAGAGGAAGGCTGAGCCAACTCAAAGATCTAACTTAGACCCTGGGAGCAAAATTTATTTTTTTTTAAATAACACGACTCCCTCTTCCCTTCCCTCTCCCCCTCCCCTCTACAAAAACAAAAAACAAACAAACAAACAAACAGACAAAACATGAATACAGCTAAAAAATCATGGTCAGTAGGGTTAGAAGGACAGGCCTCAGTGGAGGTTCACTGAGCAATAATGTTTTGGAATGTACATATGGAGATCTGAAACTCTGAGGGGTCAAATGCCATTGTGAAAAGAAAATGGCAGAGAACCGACAGCTGGCTTCCAAGCTCCTTGGAATGACTGCTCTCACCGGAGGAAGGTGTGAGAGAGACAGAGAAACTGGGAGGGAAGCAGGTGAGCAAGAGATGGTAAGCCTGAAGAGAATCATAATTAAAAGCATACCAAATCATGTGTGTCATGTCAAGGACTTCACATTGCATCCACTCATTTAATCCTGAAGATTAGTCTATTCATGACCATTATCTTATTTTGCAGATCAAGAATCCAAAACACAGAAAAGTAGATTGACCAAAATTGCTCAGCTAGTTTGAGCAGAGGTGGGATCTCAACCATGTTAGCCATTAAAGCCGTATTCTTACTACCATGCTAAATTGCATTTTAACTGTATCTCAGATACGTAAGGAACTAGATAAGTTACATGTAAAAGACATTTTTGGCCGGGCGCGGTGGCTCAAGCCTGTAATCCCAGCACTTTGGGAGGCCGAGACGGGCGGATCATGAGGTCAGGAGATCCAGAACATCCTGGCTAACCCGGTGAAAGCCCGTCTCTACTAAAAAATACAAAAAACTAGCCGGGCGAGGTGGGGGGCGCCTGTAGTCCCAGCTACTCGGGAGGCTGAGGCAGGAGAATGGCGTAAACCCGGGAGGCAGAGCTTGCAGTGAGCTGAGATCCGGCCACTGCACTCCAGCCTGGGTGACAGAGCAAGACTCCGTCTCAAAAAAAAAAAAAAGACATTTTCAGCCAGGAACTATATTGGCACTTCAAATGTTTATTGGTAAGATCTGATTCCTGACCTGAAGATGTCCATAGTTACTACAGCAAAAAGTAGGAAAACTCAATCAACGTTAAGAAAAACATGCTAAATCTTCTATTTCTGTCATTCCTCTGTTTGGAGTTGGTAGAAGAGCTCTGTTTTATCATTATAAAGCACGGTTAAGCCTAGATGCTTGATGTAATGGAATAAGACGGTCATTCACAAGGAAATATCTGGAAAACATGTGTGTGTGTGTGTGCGTGAGTGTGTGTGTGTGTGTGAGAAACTGTTACCATGCCTTCATTCCATCTTTGTATATATTTAACACCACACCAAAGGCCATGACAAGTACTGATAGAACATTCGGGAGGTGAGAACCTTTGTGGGTCGAATCATTTTTCGAGCCTCTTCTGAAGCCAGTTCATTTGAAGTTCACACATTGCTTGGGAGCTAGCAGTAGTTTGAACTTTTGGCCTGTGAGATATCCTGCCCATGGGTAAGTAAACATGCAGCGGGGACAAACAGTTTTTATACAACTCTTCATTGTAGCATGATAAGATCGGGGAAAACTTTTTTTTTCCTAGTTTAGATTTCTTTATTCAAATGTCACACTCAAAAAAATTCCCCACCCCACTTTGCCAAGACCTGGCATTTGCTCTCCTGTCTTCCCTGACTTCGGTAGTGTGGCGTTTGCTGCCAGTATGTTTTGAAAATGAATTTTAAATGCAAGGTAGCTTCTTGATATATTTTTCCTTAAAATCACACCAAGAATATAAATGGCTTATAAAGAAGATAACGACAGAGGAAAGGCCTCTAGTCAGGCAGGGCCACACTCAACTGCTCTCCTTCTCCATCCTCAGCAGATGCAAAACAGAACAGAGGAGACTGGTATTAAGTCGCCGTGCCAGGAGCTTGCACACACGTCGCTGCATCCCAGCCTTAAAACAACCCTATGGATCTAGAACTAGACATACCATTTGACCCAGCCATCCCATTACTGGGTATATACCCAAAGGATTATAAGTCATGCTGCTATAAAGACACATGCGCACATATGTTTACTGTGGTGCTATTCACAATAGCAAAGACTTGGAATCAACCCAAATGTCCATCAGTGACAGACTGGATTAAGAAAATGTGGCACATATACACCATGGAATACTATGCAGCCATAAAAAAGGATGAGTTCGTGTCCTTTGTAGAGGCATGGATGCAGTTGGAAACCATCATTCTCAGCAAACTATCGCAAGAACAGAAAACCAAATACCGCATGTTCTCACTCATAGGTGGGAATTGAACCATGAGGTCACTTGGACACAGGAAGGGGAACATCACACACCGAGGCCTATTGTTGGGTGGGGGTAGTGGGGAGGGATAGCATTAGGAGATATAGCTAATGTAAATGACGAGTTAATGGGTACAGCATTACACATGTAACAGTATACANACAATAGCAAAGACTTGGAATCAACCCAAATGTCCATCAGTGACAGACTGGATTAAGAAAATGTGGCACATATACACCATGGAATACTATGCAGCCATAAAAAAGGATGAGTTCGTGTCCTTTGTAGAGGCATGGATGCAGTTGGAAACCATCATTCTCAGCAAACTATCGCAAGAACAGAAAACCAAATACCGCATGTTCTCACTCATAGGTGGGAATTGAACCATGAGGTCACTTGGACACAGGAAGGGGAACATCACACACCGAGGCCTATTGTTGGGTGGGGGTAGTGGGGAGGGATAGCATTAGGAGATATAGCTAATGTAAATGACGAGTTAATGGGTACAGCATTACACATGTAACAGTATACACGTGTAACAAACCTGCATGTTGTGCACATGTACCCTAGAACTTAAAGTATAATAATAAAAAAAACAAAAACCCTATGATGGTCATCATCACCTTATCCTCATTTATTTTTATATTTTTAAGATAAAGAAAATAAGCATCAAGGAGTTTCAGTCATTTGCCCAAAGTCAGCCAACCAGCACCCAAATTAAAGGCCACATGTGCATCCAGCTTCAAAGGCATTGATCTTTCCCTCTTTGCTAGAGCTGGGCTTCCGTCTGTAAGACTTTCTTCCTGACTCCCAAAGGCCTCCTGATACCCCCTGTAATCTGACTGTAGCCCAGACCAGTTTCTGTAGGTAGAAAAGTGGCCTGAGAAGGAACAATAGTCCCACAACGTCCTGCCCTCAGAAGAAAGGATTGGGAGTTGTGGTTGTTTTCTTCAAATGTATTATTAGGAGGCTGAATAATGGCTTGGGTATGTTTCTGCCTCTTTTGAAAAATGGCAAACAAAACAATTCTCAGCTATAGTGTTACCAACCTGGGGATGGAAGCGTTCGCCTGGGGGATATTTGAACTCCTCCAGAGTAGTTTATGTAACAAGGCATCACTAAACCAAATGGCATTAGCAGGTAATCCCTTTTTGCCATGTGATATAGTAACAATGACCCCCCTGCTTTCTCACACAGGGCTAATGACTGATGGAAGAAGGGAAGAGGTGAGCGAGGCTGAGACTTTGCTTGCAGATAGGCCTGACTTGGTGTTTGGGATCCTTATCTTCAGTGCTAGTACGCCTGTTTAGTCCAGAAATGGAGCCACACTTTTCATAAGAATAGCTGTCCACCCCAGTCTGTGGGATTCCAGTGGTTCCAGAAAGGCGGAAGAGAATTCCTGCAGACCGCAGAGATTTATGTCTGGGGAGGGTGTCTGTGGCTGGGAGGGGGCCCTGGCAGAGCAATAGTCATCACTGGAATGGGTACAGGAAAGTCTGAGTCAACAAATGAAGGGGCTGAATCCAAGTGTCCTGGACGCTAGCCGTGGGGAGGCAGGTGAGGAGGAGGGTCCTCCGTGGCAGCTGCTGGGGAGCTTCTGAGAGTCAGCATCTCCCAGGGCCTGGGCCAAGGTAGCTGACTGGGAGAAGACGACAGGGGACAGCCAGGCTTCCATCGGTTTTACAAGTTTCTCTGTCACTTGAGGCCCTCTAAACATAGCCCCAACCTCTCTCTTCTGCATTATCTTCCACTAGGCCCCTACACAAACCCTCCAATGGGGTTTGTTCACTTATCTCCTACCAGGAACATCTCAAGTGTCCGCCAGGCTTGCAGCGTCCTTCTCATCATCTCAAGTCCTACCTCTTGCAGGAGGCCTTCCTTGACCACCCCAGCCCAGAGAGGATGCTCCCTCCCCTCTGAGAGTTTTGAGATGGATGCTCTGTGCTCCTTAGTGTGGGCTTGCCATGTCCTGCCTTGTCCAGATACTCAAGTTTATTTTTGAGACAAGGTCTTTCTCTGTTGCCCAGTCTGGAGTGTGGTGGTGCGATCATGGCTCACTATAGCCCCCACCTTCTGGGCTCTAGTGACCCTCCCACCTCAGCCTCTCAAGTAGCTGGGACTACAGGTCTGTATCACCACATCTGGCTAATGTTTTTTAATTAAATTTTGTGTGTGTGTGTGGAAATAAGGGTCTCACTATGTGGCCCAGAGTGTTCTTGAACTCCTGGTCTCATGCAATCCTCCTGCCTCAGCCTCCCAAAGTGCTGGCATTACAGGCATGAGCCACCACACAGCTGGCCTAGTTATTCTTTCTTTTCTAGAATGGTCAGGTGAGTGCCTGCTCTCCCTCTGACCCCACTTCATCCCACTTTCCCCTTAACTCCCTCTGCCTCCAGCCATGAGCAGAGCATCACTGCTCCTTAGAAGTCCCAGACACACTCCTACCACAGGACCTTTGCATGGGCCACTCGCTCTGCCAGGAACACTCCTCCCCCAGGCATGTGAGTGGCTGACTCCTCCACTTCTTTCATGTTCTGCTTAAATGTTACTGCAATTCATCAGAGACCACCCTAGATTAAAACAAACACACCTTTTCCCTAGCACGTCCACCTTCCCCTGCTTTGTGGTCTCATTTGTCATCACCACCTGACATCAGGGATTTTTTAATCCGTTATTGCCTTTCTGCCACTACTTGAAGCTCTATGAGGACAGGTTTCCAGCTCTTTTGTTCTCTGCTGGATCTCAAGGACTTAGGACTGTGCCTTGCATGTAGCAGATACAAGATAAACAGATGTTAAATTAATGCACACACCAGAGGCCTGCCCATAGCTCGTGACACCACACTTCAGGGTTTCTTTGATACCTTTAGAGAAACATCGGAATTTTTGAAGCTGGCCTGAAAGGCCAGAGCCTTCTCTGTAGCCCAAAGGATCTGAACTCCTTTCTCATAGAGAAAACAAGTTCCAGGTCTCCTGTGTGAGCAAGAAGAACAAAAGGTCAGGGCTTTGTTTAACTAGACCATACCCCCAGGGCAGGTTCCTTTGCGCACACCCTAACTTGAAACAGGACACTTTGTCCTTCCTAGTCCCTGCCTGCTCCATCCCCACCTCATAACTCCCCTCTGTAGTCCAGGGGATGCCCTCGCAGACTTGGGGAAGAAGTGTGTGAAATGAAAAACCATTAGAGGTCTCAGCTCAAGGAGAGAATAATAACGGCGTTCATAAATATCTGTTGAGCATTTATCATATATTTGGTATATGCCATATATGTGCATGTGTATATGGTAGATGGTAAGGTAAACATAAATTACTATATATGGTGTATATGGCATATTATATATAGTGAGTGTATATACATACACATAGCCTAACACCATGGAGGCAAATGAGTTATAACAGATATGCTGCTTTCAAGAATGAACTCTTTGGGTCTAATCCAGATTTGTAGCCCCTTCCCAGAACCAAGATGTACAGAGACCACACACAGTAGGGCTATCACTCTAACGTGTAGGCAGAGCATGCCAACAAACAAGCAGTCTCAGAAGGGTTTGCAAAGGTGCAAACCTCAGAACATACCACCAGTAATGAATCTGGCTACTGTTTGGCCTCTGATATGTGCATGGCACTATGCTAGAAATAATATCTCTAATCGCCCCAACAAGCCTCTGAAGGAGGTCAGAGCAGTTCATTTGCCAGAGGACTCCCTGTGGTTGGGCAGCAGAGCCCAGACAGGAACCCTGCCCTGGGTTCTGTCCAGCACACTAGGCTGCCTCTCCTAAGCTCACGGTCTCAGCGTGCTCCCAAGGCTACAGGAGGGGAAGCTGACAGAGACTGAGTTACTGTGGTGCCCTCAGATGTGGGAGGGAGGGCCTTCGGAAGGAAGCAGCAATTCTGCTGTTGCTTGAGGTTTGAAGGATTGGTGGCGAGAGATCTGTATGCAATGTTTTCAGAATTAGGAGTTGGAATGGAAGATACTCTGACCAAGGAAGAATACAATACCAAATATGCAAACACAAGCACACAGTCCCCTCTTTAAGAAAGTAGGGGGAAGAGCCTTAATCACCACCATCATTCATTAAATGCTTGCTATGGGCCTGGTGCTGTTGGGTAAGTGCTTTACCCAATTTATTTCATTTAATCGTCCTACAACCCTATGGGGTAGGTGACAGCCCCTATCTAAGGATAACAAGGAAGTGAGTGCTTGGAAAATCTGTAACTGCTTTACAAGTAACATTGAGGTATAAGTATTGAGGTTCTGGACTCTCACAGAGCACAGTCTTGGCTCCTGGGATGCCCCAAGACATCCTTTATTTCAGAGCCAAATTTCTAAAAGCCTAGAGTGCTGTCACCTCCAGCATGCCTTAGGGCTATATCCTTACCCACTGTCAGTGGGTTGGGGCCATCTGCCTAGACTTGGTGCCTGTTTCAGGTACATTAGAAAGCCTATGGCTTTCTCTAAACTGAAACACAGGCCTTCAGGCTGGTGAAGTCCCAAGCTCGAGGCTGTCCTCACACTGGTGCCCCCTCAAGTTGTTCCTCTCATCAGAAATGCTCTTTCCCCTCTGAGTCATCAGTGCAAATCCTACAGTCCTCCAGGCTCAGGTGAAATGCCACCTTCCATGCCCAGTCGCCCTGACTCTCCATTCTTCTAGGAACTCCTCCAGCAGCCTGGCATCTGATTCTCTCGAATTCTGCACTGCTTACCTCATTTCATACACATATTTTTGAGGATAAGGCTCATAGCTTACAGATCTTTTCTAAATCCAATCAGATTTAGGACAGTGCCTAGGGCAGTCATTTGCTGACTGATTCTAAAGCCAACTGTCTCCAACAGTAGGTGTCTATGCCACTATCAGGCAGTATTTCTCAAAGTGTGGCCAATAACCCCCTTGCATTTAAAAATGCAGATCCCCAAGCCCTACCGAATCTGTATCTCAAGGGGTAGGACCTACAATTTGCCAATTAACCAGCTCCCTGGGAGAGCCAAAGCACACTCATGTTTAAGAACCCCGGCATGAGCAACAATGCAATAGTCAACTGAGACAGCAAGATCCATGTCCAAGGGCCATCAGAAGACAGGGTGTGGGGTTCTGCTATGAATGCCAAGGAAACCTCCCGCTGTGGTGGGACTTGCCACCACCACGCCCAGTGAGGAAGATGATGAGCAATGACTACCAGACCTCTCTCACCATATGATGTGTTGACGTGCTGTCATCACCATCAGTGAAAATGATATGACTAAGTCCATAAGTAATGTTTGGTTCACCTTTTCTCCTCTCTAATCCTCCCAGAAATGACTGATCTTTGTAAATACTACATGTTGATTTCTTGTCATTGCATCACAAGTGGAGGCCATCCAACTCATGCTTCTACATTTTTCATCTGATTATAGGTGAGAACGGGCTTCTCTTCCAACTGGATGGCTCCAGTTCTATACATGAAACCCTGACCTTTAGAAGCACCATTGATGGCTACTTCAACTTATACCTCCCTGTTTCCAGTCCATGATGAATTTTTGGGAAAGAGCTCTTTTCTCACAGTTGAAGACACTGAGAGCCCGCAGATGTAGAAATCTCAGTTGGGAAACATGAAATCTTTTGCTATCCCAAAAGCACACACCTTGGAAGAAAAACTTTACCCATGACTAACTAAAGTCATTCTTAAGAGAAAATTGTAGAAAGGATTAACGTGCTTCATCCCTTTCTCTCAGCTTCCCGATTAGGACCTTCTAGAGTTACATAAATCACTTCTTGCTCTAGCCAGTTTGACTCCAAGCATCAACACACCATTGTTGCCAGGGCATTTTTTCAGCCTAGCCAATAAAAACTCCCAAGTCATCCTGGAACTTTTGGAGATGACCAAGATGCAACAAAAAAACACGGTAGCCTTTAACAAACTGTACAATTGGGGACAACCAGGGGGAAGGTTTCAGAAGGCTGGGGGTGAAGAGGTGGCCTGACCAAAATTAAGGGCAAGTTCTGCCAGCAAACCCGTGCCCATTTTAAGAGAGGGAAGGCGGTTTTCCCAGGCGGAAGCTGGGTGCCAGGGCTCATTCCATAGACAAATGCTGTCCTCTCTCCCCTCCTCAAAATGAACATTGCCAGGAACAGGAAGGGCACAGGCGTGGTTCTGGAAAGATCTCAGTTCCAGTCCCAGCTCATCGTTTGTGCCTGTTTCCTCATCTGTCAAAGAAAGATATCCCAGGACCCTGCCTATCGCAAAAGCACCGTGAAGATAAAGTAAAATCATGGACAAAGGACTTTATAAAGCAGTTTAAAAGTTGTATGTGTGCTACATGCCAGGCACTGTGCTAAAGGCCATACATGTTTTCACTCAATTCTTGCGGCAGTCGTCTAAGGGAAATTTTATTTCCACTTTGCAAAGGAGAACACCAAGATTCATTGGCATAGTTAATCTTTGCTGGAAGTTTAAAAAACCAAATAAGTTTCTGAAAAATAAATGTTCAAAATGAGATACCCTCCTGCTAAGGGGCTGTGAGATGAGTTTGTGTGGGTGTGAAGAGGTTAAAAAAAAAGTTTGGATTCTCTCCCACGCAAATTGCAACCAGTTAGTAGGGGCTGTGAGGAGCATGTGGGATATTCAGGATTCTCTAGCCATGGGCTGAGAGGAGGATCATGATGGACTAGCAACTTGACAGTAGCTGCTAAATCAGCGAATTTTAGTTCCAGAAATGACTCCTGATGGGTGTAATCACACTGGCTTTCACTACCATCACTGCCACAGGATGCACGAGCATTTTACTCTGGGTAAGTGGGTTCTTTGTACACACACATACACACACACGCACAGGAGCAGAATGTAAAGGGGTAGAAGAGTGTGTGTCTGCCTTTAGGTGCTTACAGTGATTTTGGGAGATAAGACTTTTGTGCATACAAATCTAAATAGCTAGTCATGGTGTGTATGCTGGCTGCCACGAAAGAAGGAAAACTAATAAATGCTACGGGGGTTTGGATGAACTGAAGGGTTCGTGGAAGAGGCAGCATGTGAGATGAGCAGTGGGAGGTCAGGACATCAGGGGGCAGGGCTGGGGCATCCCAGGCAGAGGGAACAGGCAAGAATTCACATGCCAATGTTTCCAGAAAGCGGCCAGTGAGATCGAAGCCAGCAGGCTGAGAGCCAGCAAAGGAACAAGGATATATTGACATTTTATTTTGCTGGCCATGAGTGGTGCTCAAAGTATCAAAACAGGGTCACAAAAGTGGGCAAGTTCTTTTGGTTTATTTGTAAAAATCCTTTCCCAAGTGATTTATTTCAAATAAAAATCTAATTGGCTATCCCACTCTAATCCATTGCTTCAGTTACTATCCAAAGTAGTATTTAAGGGAAATCCATTTAAATATTCATCCCTACCCATATAGAGCATGGTACGTCATTCACAAGACAGTTGTTTAAATACAGAATGCCCTGCAGGTAACAAATGATGTCTACAGGACTGTGCAAGACACTCCAGAGAAGCTCCCACCAATCATAAAAGGAAACACATAACGAAAACTGTCTTCACGGAGAAGAAATACTCTGTGGATGACAAAGCCTGCAAGGATGTTAAGAGTTTGTGGTGCAGGAATACAGGGACTACCCCACATCACACAGGGCTAGGAGAAACAAATGGTGGGTTAGGAGGTAGAAAAGGACGAAGTCGTTTAAGTGAATAATTCCTTTTCGTTGGGACCTAATTACAAATTGCTACAGGAAAGTGTTAGCAGCAATCCTAGGAGACATTAATTTCAGAGACCCTGCAGGTAGCAGCTTTAGATCTTACCCATCCCCAAATCACACCTGAAAGATGCAATAGCTCTTCAGAAGTAACAGCAAGAGGGAGAAGGGACAGGACTTCAGAATCCCCAGGGTGGGGGGCATGGTGGAACAGCCACATGATTGTGATAATTTTGTCTTCTGTCATTTCAGTCTCTCCCTCTCTCTAACCCCGACTATCAAGTTGGTATTTGGGACCGCCCCACTGCTTGAGGTATTCTGGGAGGACAGGAAAGACTTAAATCTAGCTAGGGAAGCAGGAAAGCACTCCAGAGTGCCCCATGTAGGTTTAAAGGACATAGGCATTAGAGAGGAGGTTCATGTCTGTTGTATGAATGAGAAAATAAGTTTGTTTTTCAACAAGTCTGCTGTCTTTCTGAGTATATCTATATCTGGAAAGTTCTCCAGTGCTGTCTTCTCCATGTTCAAGGTAGATGCCTAGAATATTGTCCATGTTCTTAGACTATGGAGACAGCAGTGAGGATGCCGCCCTCCCAGGATGTGGGGACCTCAGGGAGTGATCAGCTCAGTCACTCAGCAGTTTTGCAAGTGAGGCTTTTCATTACTCCCTCATGGGAAATAACTTAACTTTCTAATGGGTTTACAGACTCTTCTAGCCATGTTTTGCCGGTGGGTTTTCCTCCTTGCGTCACAGAGAAGGTATTTAGAAGAAAGGACAGTGTGGGAAACATGTACTCAGATACACAGCTTGGGAAGGGGATCATTATTCATGGAGTCTCCTGGTACAAGGACCCCAGCAAATGCCCTCTAAACATCATTTCCTCCTCCAGTTACATTTCAAAAAAAGCTGCAGGAGCTTGATATTTTCTTAGTTTCCTTTTCCTGACTCCCTCTGTACAGGATGATGTAGTTGTTTACTTTAAGGCTCAGAAGTCAGCCAGCATTGTATGAAAAGCTTTCCCACAAAAAAAACTCATACGACAACAAACCCCTTTCCCTGATGTTTAAGCAATTAGCGATACATGAACAGGCTTGCTTGCGCTCTTGGTCTAGGACCTGCTCCTTCTTCCTGTTCCAGGAGCCACTCACCCTGGGGTTGAGGGATACAGGGAGGCCTTTTCATTTCACAAGGGGTGGTGTTAGTGGGGGCAATGAACAAACAGGATCTTCATTGGCCCCACCTCCAAGCCACTTTTGTGGCTCCCCCTGCTGTTTACCGCTGTGTGACATGAAATCCCAACCTCAATGTGCTTATCCATAAAATGGGGGAGTAAAAAAATTGTCAGAGGTCTGGAAAAGATTAACCACACTGTAAAGTTAACATATTATCTGAGACAATACTGTGGAATGATGAACACTAGGACAATGGAACAGAAACTGCCCTGGTTCAAATCCCAATTCTACCACTTCTTAGCTATGTGATGTTGGAGAAGTCATTATACCTTTAAAAAATGACAGGTATATAGTAAGCGCTATAAGAACATTAGCTAAGTTCACAGTAACAAAGACGTGGAATCAACCTAAATGCCCATCAATGATAGACTGGATAAAGAAAATGTGGTACATATACACCATGGAATACTATGCAGCCATAAAAAAGAACAAGATCATGTCCTTTGCAGGGACATGGATGGAGCTGGAGGCCATTATCCTTAGCAACCTAACACAGGAACAGAAAACCAAATACCACATGTTCTCACTTGTAAGTGGGAGCTAAATGATGAGCACACATGGACACATAGAGGGGAACAACACGCACTGGGGCCTATTGGAGCGGGGAGGATGGAGAGGATCAGCAAAAATAACTAATGAGTACCAAGCTTAATACCTGGGTGATGAAATAATCTGTACAACAAATCCCCATGACACAAGCTTACCTATGGAACAAACCTGCACATATACCCCGAACTTAAAAGTTCTTAAAAAGAACATCAGCTATTATCATTCTTGGCTTATAGTAACACTCTATAAATGTTCGCTACATTTATGTATGTGACGGCAGCAAGGAACGCTGTTATTTTCAACCAGAGGTGGCAGTTGGGGAGGGCAGCACAGCGAGGGCCATGTCCCCCACAGAATATGCCAGAATCTAGAAAGAACACATACATCTACAGTTTAAAAGGTTTAATTTATAACATCACTTTATAGGTGAAGATGGAAAGACAACTATAGTTTTCATAATACAAACTGCCAAATGAAATGTTTGACATCTTAGTTATAAAACATGGTTTAAAAATACGTTGCAAGACACCAAAGTTGTGGCAGTGAGGAAAGTTTACTCCCTTACTCAGAGCTGCTTGCTGAAAGAGTGAGGCTGGGCTAGGTTACTCTTTAAGAATCCCAACCTTCGGCCAGACACGGTGGCTCATGCCTGGAATCCCAGCACTTTGGGAGGCCAAGGTGGGTGGATCACTTGAGGTCAAGAGTTTGAGACCAGCCTGGTCAACATGGCGAAACCCCGTCTCTACTAAAAATATAAAAATTAGCCCGGTGCAGTGGCAGGAGCCTGTAATCCCAGCTACTTGGGAGGCTGAGGCAGGAGAATCACTTGAACCCAGGAAGCGGAGGTTGCAGTGAGCCAAGATCGTGTCACTGCGCTCCAGCCTGGGTGACAGAGCGAGACTCTGTCTCAAAAAAAAAAAAAAAAAAAAAGAATCTCAACCTTCAAGAGGGAGGCCCCAGGGTAGGTGGAGGGTAGGCCAGCAGTTCTGTGGATAACCCCTTGGTCTTCAGCCCCATCGTGGCCTTGGTCTTGTAAAGAGGATGGGGACTACACTTCATTCTTCCAGCTAAATAGGCCATGTCACCAGTCACCACACATCCTGTCCTAGAGACAGACTACACTGCCAAAACAACAGGAAAATTGAAACTTTAGTGGCAAAAGACTGATATAAAGAGATAGTGCGCAAGCTCGGTTTTTATTAAAGTCAGAATTTTTGGAGGGCATGTCATCATTTAAAATGCTAGTGTCTATGATAGTTTGGATGCTTTCATGTTCTTGTTCCCCTTCCCTGCTTTATTGTAAAATATACCTACAAATGAGTACGTAAAATATGCATATGCATTTTAAAGATCAAATGAGACCCACTTTTAGCTGTGACCCACCTTGACAGACAGAACATGGTTGCTGGCCTTTGAAGCCCCTTTAACCCTCTTTAATTGCAACCCTTCTTCCTATCCTCATTCAGTCCCCATTTGGACTTCCCTGGTAATCATCATTATGTTGTTTGTTTTTAATTTTCCTTCTTTCTTCTTTGTTTTTTTTTTTTTTTTTTTTGAGATAGGGTCTCAGTCTGATGCCCAGGATGAAGTACAAGAGGTATGATCATGGCTCACTGCAGCCTCAACCTCCTGGTCTCAAGCAACCCTCCTACCTCAGCCTCCCGAATAGCTCGGACTGCAGGCATGTGCCACCATCCCTGGCCCATTTTTTAATTTATTTTTGAGACAGGGTCTTGCTCTGTTGCTCAGGCTGGAGTGCAGTGGCATGATTATGGCTCACTGCAGCCCTGACTTCCTGGGCTCAAGCGATCCTCCCATCTTAGCCTCTAGAGTAGCTAGGACAACAGGCACACATCACCATGGCAGGCTAATTTTTAAAAATTTTTTGTAGAGACTATGTTCCCAGGGCTCAAGCAATCCTCCTGCCTCGGCCTCTCAATGCATTGGGACTACAGACATGAACCACCACTCCCGGCCCCTTGTTTTTCTTTACAGTTTCATCATCCATGTGTTTCCTCCTAAATAATATATTGTTTAGTCTCGCCTGTTTGGGGGTTTTATATAAATGGAAACATGCTACATGTGTATTTCTTGGACTTGCTTCTTTCATTCGATAGTCAGCTGTGTATCTTTTAATATTACCAGCTCTTACGTCTCAGATCTCTGTTTTTAAGGGGTCTCATTTTCTCTCTTAAAATCCCCTTCAAAACATCCCTCAAACATCCCAAAAACATCCCAAAAATGTCATGACACAGCAAATCGACCAATTCATTCTGTTCTCTTGGATACAAGCTGTCAGCCACATTTAGGTAAGCTGTGGCCAGTTCCTCACCTTTTCAACCCAAACATTTCCTCACATCACAGTGACACCTTTGGTAGAGTTAAAGATGAAAGAAATGCATTCAAACCTTCCACATGATACCATCTTCCAAAAAGGTAACATTTCCACCACTACATTCTTAATGTTTCTGCGTAGTCTTCTATGCTTCTTTCTGATTTTGTCTAACTGCCCATACTCCCGATTCTTGTCTTCCCCTATCCATGAAGTCTAAATGTCCCATTCTAGAGAATTGAGATTTTAGCTCTTACATCTTTAGCTTAATCTTTGAACCATCCACATAGCTTTTGTACCCTCTAACTTTGTATACTCTCCCCATAAATGTCTATGTGCTTAGACTCCCATAATCCTGCAGAGTGTTAGTACCATTTCCCACCAAGGAGAAAGGGACATTTGAATATCTGCATTTCATGCTAAACAGTGTCTTCAAGATCTGAAAATTAACAATTAACTCAAAGAACTAAACAGAATTCATCCTTCCTGGGATATGGATGCACAAGAGTCACATCTATTGATCATTTTCAGCTTTTGGAAGGCCCCAGTTTGCTTCTGCCTGTGGCATCTACCAGGTACTGACTTCCAGTGTTTGTCTAGTACCCAGGACACAGGCTCACTCTGGTTCCCATAGCGATGGGTCAGTTTGTCCCCCCAGAGATTAATGTGGTTTAAAGCAGCAGAGATCAACACTGGCCAGGCAGCTAAATGGATCCGAACTACATAAACATCCAGGTCTGCCTTGGACAGGGCTTGTTCCTTTTCACACAACAACAACCCTACAAAGCCAATTTCCTTGAATCAGATGGGACCTCGCTACTGTGCTCCTGTGGGGTAGGTGGAACCCAGGGTTCTTATTCCTGTGACAAAGTCCCTTATGAGACAGCGAGAGAGTGACAGAGGGAGAGAGTGAGAACGAGTTAAGAGAGAGGGAGCACATGTGTATGTGACCCGGAAGGGGCACTTCAATGCTTGTGCCTCAGTTTCCTCCAATTTGTAGTAGTATACCTACTAGTCAGCCCACTCGTCTCTTCCTCTGATTTTCATTCTCTGGTTCACCTATTAGCCTAACCTCCCTAGGTAGACCAGCAGTTATTTGAACAAGGATTGTGTATTTTTCTGTCCCTGGAATACCTGATATTAAGTTGAAGACATACCATACAAGGTATTAAAAAAAAAAAAACTACTGGTTGTCTAGTGTATACCAGAGCAGAACACTTCGTCCCTGGCTGGAGGTGTGTGTTTCAGATGTCTTACCTTCCCTGGTACTGCTCCTGCACAACTGTTTTTTTTTAACATTTTGGGGTTCAGTTACTCTGTCTAGCACCACTATACCTCAGCCACCCCACTTGGAAATCCACTCTTTCTTGCCAACCCAGGGAGTTCTCTTGTGAATTCTTTTGTAAACATTTTACAATAGGAGTTAGCTTTTGTAAGGTCAACAATCGCACCTACATTTGTTTTTTTACAATCAGATTTTGGAGCTTTCTTTCAGTGGAGCCTACTTACACTTTGTGAAGTGTGTTTAATCTCTGAGTTATGTACGTCAAAAGATACTTTCTAGATCTTTAAGAAGCTCTCCAAGGGAATAAAACTGGGCAAATTGGACGGTAGAAGTATTGTACCATTCATGGCAACGTGTTTCATTTGGTTGTGTTGGTATGTTTTTAGTGTTAACATTGGTGAATCTAGACAGTTTTCATAAACTGGGGCTTGATAAAGCTGGTTGAATTTAAGCTCTTACCTGGAAAAGAAAAAAAATACCAAAAACACATGGGGAGAGGTTGGATAAACGGTGAAAGAAACACTGAGAACAAAAGTCATTTTCCCCACTCACTCTCATCCTTGGACACTTTACTGGACCTTCCACCCTCCTTTAGAGGACCAGGGAAAGTCACAAACTTCCCAGGCCCAAATCTGCTAGCGCCAGCAGGCTCAGCTCCAAGAGCCAGAGCCATGTAATAAGCTTAGCTTCCTAGCAACCTGCACACAAGTGTTCCCAATAAAATGGATTACATACTGCTGATGAATCCCAAGTGAATATCATACTGACCCAACAAAGGAGTTAATTTGTACCTCCTGCCACACTAAGGAGGCAGACTGAGAGAATTCTTTTTGCCCGTGATCCTTCCTGGCATTCTCCCTGGAACGTCACGGTAAAAACAAAATGCTCCAATGAGGTCAAAAGTGGAGGCTTCAACTTCCTATTGCTTCTGCAAAAAAAAAAAAAAAATGTCCTCATAACAGGAAGCAGAGGGTCTGTTTTTCCATCAGTTGCTTTCCCAATGCAACTCAGATTGCCTAGAATACCACCCCTAAAGAATTACTCGAGGATGCCCTGGGCAACTCACGTAAGGAGTCCAGTCACCCCACTATAAATCAACCAATTGCCATTTTATTTACACCTTGGGCTCTTGGGAGCTTGGTTTATCAATCCTCAGGAGCCTAATCTCCCCTGGGCATTCAGACAAAATGAGGTTTCTATAATAGAAGCTAGCTAACCAGGTTTGAATTCAGGCTGCTGCTTCCAGCTGTATGACCCCTCTTTGGAAGAACAGTCCTAACTCATAGGGTTGATGTGACGATTAAATTAATACGTGTAAAATGCTCAAAGTTGAACCTGGCATGTAATGAACACTATGAAAGTTCCTGCCATTTTTGTTATTGAGCCAAGGATGACCCTGAAATTGAAGGTGGTGACTGGCCCACCAGATGGCCCCTCTCTCCTTTCAGTCTACACCAGCAACCTCCAAAGACAAACCACGGGCAGTGGGGGGCGCAGTTCTGTCCAAGTTATTCCTCATTGGAACCGGGAACCTCCTCTTCCCACATTTGGGAGCCAGCCCCAATTTGTGACCTCCTCCTCAGTGACAGGAAGGAGACAAAGGGCCCAGTAGGAATTCACTGGAATCTTGTCGCTAGCCCTAGTTCAAGCTATGGGTCAAGCAGTCAGAAGGAAGGGCTATCGAACTCCTGAGGACACACAGCCAAAGATGTGATCCTCACATTAACCAGCTATAGTTCTAAACTCAAAAACAGGTTATATTATTAAGAAACAAAAATGCTACCACAAAGCATTCATCTTCTAGCTGGCATAAACTTCTGGGAAAAGGGGTGGCTCTCAGTCATTTCTTGCTTGACGCCCTCCTGAACAGGCACTTGTGAGATGACTAAACAGGTTACAGGGTTGGCCCATCGCTGTTGTTACAGGCAATGTGGGCCCAGATTAGGGGATAGGTAAGACATATTTTCTCTTTATGAAACAAGTGTGCCAGGGGTCAAATCTACCAACAATGGTAGACTCAGGTAGTCTCAATTCTGTTTCACGAACAGTTGGTCAACTAGCCAGAACAGACCATCACTCTAGGCAAAGAGAAGCATGACAAAGCTCTCAGGTCAGCTTGGGATCTATCCATATAGATGATATTGAAACTGTTAACTGGATAAGACAGAAGCTAGAATTTATTGAACCTGCTGTGTGCTAGAAACTATGCTGTACTTTAAAGAGACAACTATAAAACCTCCTGGTAAATTTTCTGATGTAGGAGCATTAGTCATTGAAAGTGTTTGAGTTTGGAACCCTGATGTAAAATGACAGCCTTGTGAACATAGAGGCTTTGATCAAGGTAGAAGCATTTGCTGAACTGAGCTTTGAAAAGTTCGGGTTATATAGTTAAAGCCCATTGCTTCAATGGAGTTGTCTCAATAGACTAGGTAGAACCTCCCTACGAAAGGCCCCATGTAACTTTCCCTGTAGAAAACACCACTAGACCACTAAACAGAAGGACTGCTCACTGGTTTTATCATTGTCCTTATCTCACTCATGCATTAGCAACAGGTAAACCTGTAGTGATACCATGCGTATTTCCCAACAAACTACATTGTCACAGGTCTTTAGAATCAGATTCTGGAGGGATCGCATAGATCATGTAGTCGGAACTCCCCTCTCTGTGTCCTCCCCACATCTTTTATTATGAATGAGAAAAGTCAGTGCCCAGATCACTGTCTCAGAGCAAGCATCAGTGGCAGAAGTCACAGCTAGACCTGCAGTTTCTTGACTTGTGGTACCTTCTTTACTGCATCCTGTGTTCTCCACACATCAACAGGGTATACATGAACACAAACAGCTGAATAGATTGCACCTACCACCCAGAAAAGTCTTCAAGACCAGAACATTGGGAATCATCTGGGTTGTCTGAAGTATTTGAGACCACTAGGACAAAAAGTTCGGGTTATATAGGGAAGACCCATTGCTTCAATGGAGTCATCTCAGTAGACTAAGTAGAAGCTCCCTATGAAAGGCCCCAGGTGACTTTCCCTGTAGGAAACATCATCAGACCACTATCAAAATTCAACACGAATCTAAACATGGACACACACACGGACACACACACACACACACACACACACACACACGAAAAAAAGGCAAATCCTGAAATCCAATAGATGGTGGGCGTTGGGGAGATGTGAGAGAATCTGACGTCAGCCACGAGGAAACTGGTTTTGTTTGGTGACCGGGTTAGATAACTTAGACCTCTAGTTTTAGATTTCAAGATGAAACTTTTTACTTAAATTGGATCATGATGTGCCAGTTGAACTGTGACCAAATGACACCTTAGAAATGTGTAGATCACCTGCTGCAATTAGCAGCAACTTAAGTTCTTGTTTCTAATCAGTCAGGGGCTACACAACCGACAATTTCTAAGTGCTAAATGGAGGGCTATGCTTTCTTCACAAGCAGAAGGCCTTTGCAGATGCAGAGGGGAAAGCAAATGGCCATGTCAGTGCTTCCTGCAGAAGTTCTTCCCCACTGCCTCTGGACTCCTGGGCTATTAAAATAGCCTGCTCACAAGTATCTCTGCTTTTCATTTTTCCCTTTAATGCAGTCTATGCAGAGCTGTCAGACTGTGCTTTTAAGACATCGTTTCCCATAATATCTTCAAGGAATCCCCCTTTACTTCCAGAATAAGTGCAAACTCCTTGCCTAGCATAGGAAGAACTCTGCAACTTAGCCAGAACCTCCTCACGAGGTTGTCTTCCTCACAGCTTCCCAGCGTGAGCCTGCGACACCAGCAGGACTCATCATTGCACTCCCTAAATCAGGGGTCTGTTCCTGCAAATGCCTCCTGCCCCCAAACTCACTGTGCCCTGCTCCACAACGCCCCAGCATCCACCCTGTTCCACACTGGCCCTTCTCACCCTCAGGAGGCAAAGGTGGGGACTGTTGGTCTGAATCCCAGCTTTATCACTTAACTCCGTGTGATCCTGACCAAATGGTTAAGCCTCCCTAAGTCGGTTTCCTTACCTGCCCAAAGAACTGGCAAAAATGAGAGTGCTTTATTTTCCTTCAGAAACTGTTGACCTGATCTTTTTTTGTAAATTGTTTTTTAATACCTACATGCCATGGGACTTGGGTAAGATTTACGAAATCAGCTTTTAAACAACTTGGATAGGCTTGCCACATAATAGGTGCTCAAGAAATAAGTCTCTCCTTCCTCTTTATCACATATATGCAGACTTATTCTAAGTTACTGTTTGCTGTGCCTTGTCACATCTCTCCTTCCCAGTCCCTGTTATCTCCCAACAGTGCCTCAAAAGATTCAACACGAATCTAAACATGGACACACACACGGACACACACACACACACACACACACACACACACATGAAAAAAGGCAAATCCTGAAATCCAATAGATAGTGGGCGTTGGGGAGATGTGAGAGAATCTGACGTCAGCCACGAGGAAACTGGTTTTGTTTGGTGACCGGGTTAGATAACTTAGACCTCTAGTTTTAGATTTCAAGATGAAACTTTTTACTTAAATTGGATCATGATGTGCCAGTTGAACTGTGACCAAACGACACCTTAGAAATGTGTAGATCACCTGCTGCAATTAGCAGCAACTTAAGTTCTTGTTTCTAATCAGTCAGGGGCTACGCAACCGACAGTTTCTAAGTGCTAAATGGAGGGCTATGCTTTCTTCACAAGCATAGCCCTCCATTCCACAAATTCTCCTGATCAATGAAGCAGTGTCACATCGCAGTCACATTCTATCACAGGCCTCTACACCTGTCAGCAATGAGTCAAAGGTTTAAACACACACTTTTACATATCAGCAGGCACTTCTGTGAGTGATCTAAACAATGAAATATATTACTCAGACAGAATACCAGACTCTTGAATCCGCTTCCAAAATTCCATTTCTGCCCAAATCTCAGGAATGTGTCCATTTTAATAATGAAAGGACATTTGTAATGGAGACCTTCAGGAAATGACACCTGTATACATTAGATTATAATATGGGTAGGTAAAAAAAAAAAAAAACAAATCAAGACTCACTCCAGCTCCCAGTCGAAGTTGTAGTGGTTTTAAACTGTTTCAAAGTGAAATCGTTTCTTCAAACATTATCTTCCTTGGAATGCTAACATGTGAAACAGTCGGCATGGAGCTGTGCGGCCGGGTGGAATAGGTGGCGCATGTAGGTCCTCCCCTAACAGCGCATACAGGGTGTGTGTGCCCAGCTGCCACCCACCACACACTGAAGCAACAGAGGCACCTCCACAAAATGTAATTTGAAAACCAACAGCTTGGCCGGGCACAGTGGCTCACACTTGTAATCCTAGCATTTTGGAAGGCCGAGGCGGGCGGATCACTTTGAGGTCAGGAGTTTGAGACCAGCCTGGCTAACATGGTGAAACCCCGTTTCTACTAAAAACACAAAAATTGGCTGGGCCTGGTGGTGCGTGCCTGTAATCCCAGCTGTTCAGGAAGCTGAGACAGGAGAATCGGTTGAGCCTGGGAGGCAGAGGTTGCAGTGGGCCGAGATTGCACCATTGCACTCCAGCCTGGTGACACAGCAAGACTCCGTCTCAAAAAAAAAAAAAAGTAAAGAAAACCAACAGCTTTAGAAGAATAAGTAAATAGTTTGTGAGAATGGGTAAATATATTCCTTAGTGGTAAAAAAAAAAAAAAAAAAGCCTACTAGCCGAACAGTATGCAGTAAGTCCTCACAATGTCATTGATAAGTTCTTGGAAACTGCGACTTCAATGAAAAGACATGTAAGGAAACCAGTTTTACCATAGGTTAATTGGTATAAAGACGAGTTAAGTTCCTAAGGCATATTTCTGGCTACAAAAACATCAAACTTCTAAGAAAAACTATTTAGAACACTTTGAATAGTAAAACTGAAATAACACTTCTAATATTAAACACCGAAGTAAATGTGAGCTATATATACGTTTAAGAAAGATGAAGAAAAATGAATAAGAGCATCATTTACCTACTAGCTGCAGTTCAGGGTTATGGGTGGGTGGAACCTCTCCTGGTAGCTGAGGGTGCCATCTGGGAACCACCCTGGACAGGACCCCATCCCATGGCAGGGCACACTCACACACACCTGCACTCAGATGGGGGGCATTTGGACACACCAATTCTCCCGATGTGCATAGCTTTGGGATTTGGGAAGAAACCGAAGTCCCTGAAGAAAACTCATACAGGCATGGGGAGAAAGTACAAACTCCACATAGTCAGTGGCCCTAGCCAGGAATTGATATTTTTCTCATTAACGTTATAAACAAATGACATTGAACAAAATCAGGTTACTCAAAGACCTGCTGTATACACACATATTTAACGTTAAAGATGTTTAAGTCTTAGTTTGTATTTTATCAATGCCAAATAGATTATTTACAAGTTGTACTCAAGTTGATGTTACAGAAAGAGAGAAATATAAGTAGAAGGAGGCAGTTCTGCTGCAGAGAAGGCAGCGCCATCACTGGCCAGCTCTGGGCAGAACATGCGGTCCACTCACTGCTAACACCAGCTGACAGGAAGCCAGGCACTTACCAGCCACCTGCAACCTCCAATGTGGAATGTCTACAAGAGGCCTCAGATACTGCAGAATCCTAGAAATCCCTTGGCTGAAGAATATTTAGTGACAAGGAAAATAGCTATACTATATTACTAAGTGAAACCATTTATATAGAGTATGATACTGATGTTATAAATATACATGTATGAACAGACACGTACTTTTCTAAAACTGGAATTATACACATCAAAATGTTAGTAGTAGTCATGTGAATTGTTCTTATTGTCTTCTTTGTCCTCTTGCGACTTTTCCACATTTTCTACAATTAATAAATAATCTTTGTGATTAAAAAACAATTTACAAAAAAAGATCAGGTCAACAGTTTCTGAAGGAAAATACAGCACTGAGTTCTGGGCACTGGATAGAGGCCAGAAGGGCTTTTTTAAATATATTTTTTGTGAGATGGAGTTTCACTCTGTGGCCCAGGCTGGAGGGCAGTGGCGGGATCTTGGCTTACTGTAACCTCTGTAGAGGCCAGGAGTTTCATGCTCCCATGAGGCTTCAAGTTCATGAGGCCGGGACTCCTACCTACCTTTCCCCAATGCCTGTGTTCCTCAGCAGGCAGCATGACGCCCCGTGATGCCCCATGGCACGGCACACAGCAGGTGCTCCAGTAAGCAATGGCTAAACAGACAGTGTGAAGGTCTCATCCTACTCCAGCCCATTTTGGATCCTTCCTGTGCCCACGCCCCCTTTTTCCTCCTTTCTCTCTTATACTTTCAGAAAACATTTCCAGAAACAGGCCCTGATCGACCCTGCTCCTCTTGCCAGCTTAAGGGACATTAATATTTTTTAATCCCAGTGTCATTGAGTTCATGTAAAATAGACCTGACACCCCTTCAGACCCCTTTTCATGTGTGTGACAGGAATTGGGGAAGAGGGGATTTGGAGGTGAAGATATTTGAAGTGGAGAATTTGGACAGGAGGACAGAGATGGACACAGAAATACACAGTGAGCAACAAAGGCTGTTGGAAAACCTTGATTCCAATCTGGGTTGTGCTGCAAAGAAATTATAAGACTTGACTGGGCCTTGGTTTTCTTATCTGTAAAAATGAGTGACCACAAATCACTAGGGAAATGCAGATGAAAACTATAATGAGATACTACCTTACACCCATCAGAACGGCTACTATCAAATAAAGAAAGTAACAAGTGTTGGGCAAAGTAATAGAGAAATCAGATCAGAACCCTGGTGCACTGTTGATGGGAATGTAAAGTAGTTCAGTCATTATGGAAAATAGTATAGAGGTTCCTCAAAAAATTAAAAAGAGAATTACCATATAATCCAGGAATCCCACTTCTAGGTATATAGCTAAAAGAACTGAAAGTAAGACCTCAAAAGAAATATTCAGACAACCATGTTCACAGCAGCATTATTCATAGTAGCCAAAACGTGGAAGTCAAAATGTCCATCCACAGATGATAAGTGAAATGTGGTATTATACATACAATGGAATAGTATTTGGCCTTTAAAAGGAAGGAAATTATGACATATGTTACATCATGGATGAACCTTGAGGACATTCTGCTAAATGAAATATACCAGTCACAGAAACACATTACTGTATGATTCCACTTATAAGAGGTACTTAGAGTAGTCAAGACTACGGAGACTGACAGAGTGGTTGTTGCCAAGCGCTGTGGGGAGAGGGAATAGGAAGGTACTGTTTAATGGGTATTGAGTTTCAGGGTTGTAAGGTGAAAAGAGGCATGCAGATAGACAGTGGTGATGGATGGACAACATTATGAATGTATTTAATACCACTGAACTGTACACTTAAAAATGGTTAAGATGGCACATTTTATATTATGTGTACTTTACCACAATAACAAATTCTGAAAAAAAAAAGGGGGAGTGAATAACCATAGAGTATGGTAGATTAACTCACAGAGACATCATGAAGCAGATATAAAATGGCTGATCTAAGTCAGGGCTTTTTTTTTTTTTTTTTTTTTTTTTTTTGAGACAGAGTCTAGCTCTATTGCTCAGGCTGGAGTGCAGTGGCGTGATCTCTGCTCACCGCAACCTCTGCCTCCCGGGTTCAAGCGATTCTCCTGCCTCACCTTCCCGAGTAACTGGGATTACAGGTGCCTGCCACCATGTCTGGGTAATTTTTGTATTTTTAGTAAAGATGCGGTATCATCATATTGGTCAGGCTGGTCTCAAATTCCTGACCTCAAGTGATCCACCCACCTCAGCCTCCCAAAGTGCTGGGGTTACAGGCATCAGCCACTGCGCCTTGCCAGTCAGGGCATTTTTAAAAGCAAAGGTGCTATTCAAAGGTAAGGTTTCCTTGTATGCAAAGAGGTTACATGAAGCTGCAGCAGTTAGATTAAGAGCCAACACGTCCTTCTCTGCCCCTGGGACACACGAGCATTAACAAACTTCACAACTTTTCCTCTATCACACCGAATGAATCCTGGTATGCTTCAAGACCTGGGTGAAGTTGTCTTGCTCCATGAAGCCTTGCTTGATTGTGGAAACCAGTGGCGGTCTTTCTTTGACTGGCCAGAGAACTGCCAGCCCATCTACATAGACACATGCCACCACACACATACACCCCTGCATTCCTTCACAAGAGAGTAGAGCTTACCCCTCAACTAGTTTGACCAAAGGCCCTGCCATAAAAGTCTTGTCACACCTTGCAGTGATTTGCACACCGTAAGTCCTCACTAAAGATGTGTTAATTGGCTGATCAGAATAAATGGCATTGCTGTCCAGCCCACTATCAGGCAAAGATGGTCTTCAGAAGAAAAGAGATGGAGCTCCCTAGAGTCTGATTCTATTAATAACTGATGCTACCAACACCAAGCCTGTAAACCTCTACCACGGATCTCATTTCGCTAAACTCCATTGCAAATTACTGAGGCTATCTCTGCTTGAAATCTGTTATTGGCGAGCATATTGATTCCCAGGTGGCTGCCTGACCCACAAACCAACTGATTGTGTTGAGCATCTCGATCTCTTCTCGAAAAGCACTCACCAAACCTGCTCACACACTCTCCAACTCCTTCAGAGTCGTAGTGGTGTTGCCTCAGGCAGACAGTGTGGTCTAGCAGGAAAGAGACCCATCCTCAATGGCTCTGTCAGCTCATTTAGATTTAATCTGACATAGCCTTCTCTTTAGAAGGAAATCTACCAATGGCCTAATTTTTACTGTTTTTTTTTTTTTTTTTTTTTTTTTTTTTTTTTTTTTTTTGGTTTAGTGTTTCTGTTGTTTAGAGTTGAGTTCCTTGAAATGACACGTTTGCTCCTAAGTTGTTAATGCTCCTTTTCTCACTTCTCCCCGTGCTCACATAGATGATTCAAACGCAAATCACACAGATGATCTGAAGAAAGTCTCCTGCTGCTTTTCCAGGATTTTTCCATGCTGCATTTTCCCTAGGGCAGTGAGGGAGATTGGCCGAGGGAGATTCTCTAGTTCACCCTTTGTTTCCTCCGCAGCAAAGCCCTCCAGAATTTGGCTTCCCAGGCCTGGCAGGAAATGCCAAAGGGTGGGGGATGGGTAGAATTGTGTAAAGATGAAATTTTAAAGAGGAAAATCATGAAATTATTCAAGACAGGTTTTGTGGGATCCTGTTGGAGAGAACAGTTTCAACAATGGGGGTCATAAATACAAATGCACAGACTCTAAAACTCTGGGAATTTCATTTCCTGTAACTTCAAAAAAAAAAAAAAAAAAAAAAAAAAGCAAAAACAAAACTACCTCTCTGTGATTCTCCTATCCCTTGTAGTCAATGCCTGAATGGGAACCTGGGAACTGCGAGAGGCAATTCCAAAAGTCACTTCCCGGCCTAAACCCTGACCAAGTCCCTAAGTTTTAGAGCTTAGCAGTCCAATAAGGAGGGCTGACAGCATTACCTCCCCTTCTCTACCAACCGGCATCTGATCTTGTAGATGCAGGAATCTGTCTCCTTATTTTCCAAATACCCTCCCCTTCTCCTCTTCCTTCTTTGCTCTGATTCAGTCATTATCATTTCCTTGGAAGAAGTAGGAGATAGAATTAGTTGGGAGTTCAAGAATTGGAAAAATAATACAAATGAGGTTTGGAAATAATTTCTAGGTTTCAGCAGCCATGTCTTTGCCCCTACCCTCTTGCAAATGCTACCCATGCTTCCAGGTCCAGGGTAGGTTCTACCTCCATCAGGAAACCTTCCTGACTGACTCCTTGTATGTCTCTCTCTCCACTAGACAGTAATTGGCATGAGTTCAGAGTTGGTATTTTTTAGCTTTGTAGCCCTAAAATCTAACACAGTGTCTAGCACATAGATGCTTAACAATAAATACTTAACAATAAAGACTTGTTTTTTGTTTTTTTTTTTTTGAGACGGAGTCTCACTCTGTCGCAGGGGCTGGAGTGCAGTGGCCGGATCTCAGCTCACTGCAAGCTCTGCCTCCCGGGTTCCCGCCATTCTCCTGCCTCAGCCTCCCGGGTAGCTGGGACTACAGGCGCCCGCCACCTCGCCCGGCTAGTTTTTTGTATTTTTTAGTAGAGACGGGGTTTCACAGTGTTAGCCAGGATGGTCTCGATCTCCTGACCTCGTGATCCGCCCGT
This sequence comes from Rhinopithecus bieti, assembly GCF_001698545.2. Taxonomy (NCBI): domain Eukaryota; kingdom Metazoa; phylum Chordata; class Mammalia; order Primates; family Cercopithecidae; genus Rhinopithecus; species Rhinopithecus bieti. The sequence goes on along the minus strand of NW_016824934.1, from coordinate 3,136,075 downwards.
CTCGGCCTCCCAAAGTGCTGGGATTACAGGCTTGAGCCACCGCGCCCGGCCAAGACTTGTAATTGAAACAATTATAAGCCATAATTTTTTTAAAGCAAGAAACAACTGTGGGTGTATAAGAAATTTTTTTTCTCATACGCAAGAAAATATTAAACACTACTGACAATGTCACCCACTTAAAAGTTATCTGGAATTTTAAATATAAAATTTCAGTCTTTCGTTCACATCAACAGATGCAGTTCTTTGTGGCTATGCCAATTTTGGTAAGCACCCTACCTTTATAAAATAATAATTATGTCCAGGGTATTTTAGTTGTAAGAGGGAGGACCTGGGATGAATGTGGCTACTTGATCTTAACTGGATTTGGAAGTCCTTTATTCCTCTTTCTGTACCTTATGTTTTGACAGTGAATTAAATCAAGTTTTGTAGAATTACCTACATGGTTCAGGTTACTCTTGCATCCCAAAGACACACTGGTTTGAATTTGACTGAAATTAAAACCATTGGCTTAATTTGTTGTTCTGTCTGCTTTTTCTTACTAGCCCTGGAGAGCTGGAGCCATTTTATTTGCTTTCACCTTTCTAGATCCCAAGGAGAGGGATGGGGCACATGAGCCAAGGGTAGGCAGGTTCAGTACAGAAAAGCCCAAATCCCTCTTCAGCAGTAAGTTGGCCCTTCAGTGGGCTGCACTGACCAGACCTGAACCTGACTACATCATCATGACTGATGCCAATGGGTTTGCATGACCATTGCCATTGGTCGCCATATTAGATATGGTGACACCACTTTACACACTTCTAAGTCTTTCCAGGCAACTCGTATATAGTGTGCAGCCTGAAGCTATGTGTAATCTGTCAGAAGAAGTTCTCAAAGTAATGTTTCCAAAAGGACCATTTTTTCCGATACATTGAAAATAAAGGCTCACCTAAAATAATTAAACTCGCCTTAACATTATTGCTGTTCTGTGTATCATAATTAAACAAGTATGAAAGAAATCTTAATAGGATTGCAATCGGGTCTTTGTGTTCCTGAATGGTATATTAGAGTCTTAGTGGAAACCAGGTTTAAGGTGGCTCAGAGGAACTGTCCTTTGTTTTCAGGAAAAGTGAAACTCTGGCAAGACTGAATTCTATGGCTACCAAACCCAGCTGCTATTCCCAAATCCTGTCCAAATCCTCTCTACCTTTCAAAGCCTGGCTTGATCGCACTTCTTCCACTAGATCCTAGGGAAGACCCCCTCCTCTGAGCCTTCTTGGTTTGAATACTCCCATCTAGAACATAACTATTAATGCTGTTTGCTACTCCCTCTTAGCTTGTGGAAGCTAGTGTAACCTCCCAGTCTATTATCACTGAATGCTTCCAGTTGAGAACTGTCTTCCTTTGTGTTAATAACCCCCAGCATCTACCTCAGTATCAGGTCTCTTTAAAATCATGACAAACTATTGGTTTGTCATAGGGAAAGTCACATTTTAAAAAAGTTAAGTTGAAAGTTTATAAGCTGATTCTTCATCAGGTTCCTTTCATAAGTTAAGATCCTTCCATGAGGTTAAAATATGATTCACTTTAGAAAAATTCAGTGAATATGTATCTGTTACATAAAGCAAAGTATTCTATGAAATTGAGGTGGCGTGAGAGAGTTGGTGCAAAGCTGCTCCTGTGACTGTGGCTGCCTGACAGTGGCCCCAGAAAAGATAGTAAATATCTCAACTACAGCGGAAGCTCCTTCTCTGCCCATCCTCACCCTATAGCCATCCATGACAACATCCATGTTAGTTTGATCATTGTTCTGCCATAAAAGAAATCCCTGGTGTCATTTAACACCATTTTGTGCTCCAAAAGCTGCCATATGATGAGGAATCCTTAGCCTTGATATTCTACAATGCACAAAGGAGAACACTGCTGACACTGAAGACATCCATTCCCACTCCCTCACTCATTCACCAAGCTGACCTTCAACTGTGGCTTCCCATGATACACCAGGTAGAGGGGCTCCATAGAGCCCTCACAACTAAACTGGACCCCTCCTAGAATGTCGGGCCTCTTGACAATGTGTGTAAAGAAAATGTGCCAGAGTGGCTCCCTGCCTAGAAAGCCACTTCAGACAGTGAGAGAAAGGGCTACCTGCTGGGGACAGGGGAAGTGGGAGGGTTCCTCTGACAGAAGGGACCCTGTGCTGGGTCCGGCACAAGAAAGCAGCAATGTGAATCAGAGCAAGGCCCCACTACCTTGGGAGTCCCAGAGACTAGGTGAGATGCCAGGTCTGACTCTGCCAAGATGGAATGCCTATGAGGAAAATAGTTTTACTTCTCTGAAACCCAATTTTCTCACTGGTACCAAAAGGAAAGAAAAGAAAAAAAAAAAAAAAAAAAAAAGGAAAGGAAAAGAGAGAGAGATAAAGAAAGATAAGGTGACTTTGAAAAAATCTTCCAAGTCTTTAATTCTGTCAGTGGGTACCTGTCAAGTGTGAGGCCCTGTGATAGGCACCATGGAAAATACAAAATATGACACATTTCTCATGAATCTAAAATTATGCTCTAGTGGAAAAAAGAAGAAAAGTTAACTCTATCACTGATTCTCTATTATATAGGATTCTGTACACACACAAACCCATAAATATTAGGCATTACACAACACACATCAAAAATGAGAATAGCTAGTCATTCTTATACTTGTTCAGAAAAAGGGATAGATTCTTATTAAATAGGGATCTCAGGTGAAAGTTTCGTAGACAAAGAAATATGTGTCTTTCTTAAGATAAGCAGAATGATTTCCAGATTTTCAGATGATATTTCTTACTCTCCTGAGAGATCAGAAGGATAGGAAAAATTCCACTGGATCAGGGTTCCTCAGTATGGAATGGGCATTGTGTGTGTGTGTGTGTGTGCATGTGTATGTGTGTGTAAGACAGCGATGGGGACCCTGGAATCAAATAAGTTGGGAAAAGTAGATTAAACAAAGGTAATTTTGTTTTCATTGCAGGTCTCCTCAAGGATGCTAATAAACAAACCTGTGTTGAGACTAAGAGAAGTTATGTCTGCAGTGACCCCCACTATGGGTCACAGAGTCCTTTGTTCTCACAGCTGCTCAAGTGATTGGGGTTCTGAGAAATCCTCTTTGGGAAACAGTGTACCAAAGATAATGTAAACTCCATGAGGTCAGAGACTAGTCTAGTTCACCACTGTATCTCCAGCACCTGGCATGGCATCAGATACACGGGAAGGATTTAATGAAATATAATTTTTAAAAAGTTTGCCAAATGACTCAATGAATAACTGTTGAATTTTAAGTGGAAAAACTGGCATTCACAATGACATGGAGATGAGAATGCACCCAGAAGCAGGGCATCACCTCCTCATGATGTCACCCTCAGGGTCTGGGCTCCACATAAGCCATGGCTAGGAGTTTCAGGTGATGCCTGTCTTTGCCTTCTCAAAAAGCAAACTACTACAAACATCCATAATGATCCTAAAAGACTTTAACTCCTCCCAACCTCTCAAAAAGGATAACAAAATTAGAGCTTCATGAAGAACATTGTCGTTTCTTTACTAAAAACAGGTAACAAATCAGTTAATGATACTCAAGTCAGACTCTACCATGGAGTTATGGATGATCTTTGTTTCTTTACTGCCACCTTCTGGTTCCCAGACACCTATGTGGTAAATTAAAAATGCTGCCTTATATTTGTGTTTCACTATGAAATTTTAAGCATTTGTTCACATCCTTTACTTCAGATGACATTACATAGATTAGAAGAGATTAAGGTGGCCTTTACTCTTTTTCATATGACATGAAAATAACTTAGAAGTTAAGTGAGTTGATCAGTGATAGAAAGTTAGGAGCAGAGCAAGGACTAACCACACTTGGTTTTTCCAATGAGCAAACAGTGAGTTTAGCCATTTGGCTTTGTCCAGCTCTAGCTGCAAAGAATTCTACAGCTTTCTCATCCCTTCACAAGCACAACCTTGAATGGAAAATCCAGTGCCCTAAAAAAGAAGATGCTGTTCAAATATATCCTGATCTTTTCAAGGGTAAAACCCATCCCACTTTACAAAGTCTTTGAGAGAACAATGTAGAGGGTCTAAAATCGGTATTTTATCTGATAGTCAAGATGCCCCAACATGGCGGCCAGCCAGCTTCTTCCTAACATACCTTGGTCTGGAAGCAGCAGTAGAGTTGGGTAAGGTAAGGGTGTTTCCGTGCCAGAGCCAAAATCCTCTTCTCTGTCATTGTGCAGTCCACGTCATCATCCTGAAGGATGACATCCTTCTTTAAGACCTTCACAGCATATACTTCATCTTTGCCCTTGAGTTCTGCCAGCATGACCTGCAATCAATCAATTGCCTCCATCAATCTATGCATGTATGGAATAAAAGAAGAAACACAAGCTAATACCAAATACTTTAAAACTAATTATGTTTTTTCTTTGATTTTAAATATTATTTTATTTATTTATTT
>NW_016824934.1:3117131-3131454 GCF_001698545.2 Rhinopithecus bieti | reverse complement strand
GTGCCAGAGCCAAAATCCTCTTCTCTGTCATTGTGCAGTCCACGTCATCATCCTGAAGGATGACATCCTTCTTTAAGACCTTCACAGCATATACTTCATCTTTGCCCTTGAGTTCTGCCAGCATGACCTGCAATCAATCAATTGCCTCCATCAATCTATGCATGTATGGAATAAAAAGAAGAAACACAAGCTAATACCAAATACTTTAAAAACTAATTATGTTTTTTCTTTGATTTTAAATATTATTTTTATTTATTTATTTATTTATTTACTTATTTATTTATTTATTTTGAGACGGAGTCTTGCTCTGTCGCCCGGGCTGGGTGCAGTGACACAATCTTGGCTCTCTGCAAGCTCTGCCTCCCGGGTTCACAACATTCTCCTGCCTCAGCCTCCCAAGTAGCTGGGACTACAGGTGCCTGCCACCACGCCCGGCTAATTTTTTTGTATTTTTAGTAGAGACGGGGTTTCAGCGTGTTAGCCAGGATGGTCTCGATCTCCTGACCTCGTGATCCACCCACCTCGGCCTCCCAAAGTGTCAGGATTACAGGCGTGTGTAATTTTAAATATTATAACAACCCAGGTGTGGTGGCATGCACCCAAGATACTTGGGAGGCTGAGGTAGGAGGATAATTTGAGCCCAGGAGTTACAGATCAGCATGGGCAACACAGCAAGACCCCCTCTCAAGATGTATATATAATGTTTAAGAAAACTTCCTATTCTACAGTTACTACAATTCTACAGTTACTACATTCTAATAGTTACTACAATTTATTTATTTTTAATCTCTGGCACAGTGCCCAGGCATAGAAAAGAGAAGTTCAATGCACATCTGTTGAATGGTTATTCATATGTTTATATGTGTTTGTCATACTTACAATTACAATACACCAAATATTTTTACAGTTACAGTACAGTAAAATATTGTAACTATTTTTAACTGAACGTTATCTTAAAGACATTCTCCACATGGTCTCCATCATTATCATGGCTGCTTACATTCAATTCAAGTAAACATAATTTATTTAACCATTTCCCTCAAATTAGACACTTAAGTTATATCTAATCATTAAGTATTATGTAAATTGCATTGACTATTTTTGTACACAATTAAAACAATTCCTCTTGGATTACATTTGTAAGATGGAAACTCTCATAAGTAGATTAAAGGGTTAAGCATTTTGCACATTTCTTATTTTCAGAAAGGATGTGTGATACAATGTGCCACTAGCAATGTAGGAGTGTTGGAGTTTCATGGTGACTTAACAATATTGAGTAGTTTCACTTAAAAAGTCTTTTTGCTCACTTAATAGGTGTGAAATGTTACCGTGATGCTATTTTAACTTAAAATGAAACCTTAAAATATCTGTTTTCTGACTGTATTTCTTTTGTGTAAATTACTCCCGTCTGTTTTGTCTTATTATGCTGCTATCATATTAATTTCTTAAAAATTTATACACATATGATATATAAAGATACGAACCCTTTACTTTCTGTAAAAGTTTTTCGAAGCCTGTTTTATGATTTTCTGTTATTTTACTCTATTGAAAAGAATCGTGTATCTTTATGTAGTTGAATCTGTCCTTGTTTGCCTTTATAGTTTCTTTTATAACTTTGAAGCTGGAAACGTGATTCCTATTCAAGAGAGCTAATTAACAGTTCTATTTTCTTAAAGTGTTCCTATCATTGGATATTTTTGCACTCATTTACCTACAAACGTCACAAGCCTTTCTCTTCTTAAATAAGTAACTCCTAAGTACAGTATTCCAATGTAAGTCATCAAAGCTAAAAGCAGCCATCAGAAACTTAATGAGGGAATTCATGATGTTAACCTGAAGACTTTTTGTCGCCCACATATTTTACAGACTCTTTAAAACTGGCTCAAACTTTGGCTGTGATTTTTCCTAAGAGATAACCTAAATGCTCCAAAGTCATCTAAGTTCCCATCCTGCCTACACTATACGAAAACCTAGAATCTTGGAGTCTTGCTCAAAATTAGACTGCATCCTGCTCACATCCCAGAATTATGTCTAACCAGAGGACCTCTTCTTATTTAGCCAGTCTCTAAAGAATGTAATTGCTTCAGCTTTTGCCATTTAAGTAAACCCCAGTTACCTTCCCACCAGAGTGATATCAGGGTGAGATAGGGGCAGGTGAGACAGCTGGGAACCAGGTGGGATGGGCCAGCTGATTGACAGGCTGCTGCTTTCAAGAGTCCAGGACATGCCAGGGCATGTGATCCCAGGAGCTTCCTGGTCCCCAGAGCAGGACCTCCCAGAACCTCTCAGGAGGTCCCAGAAAGGTGACTCCCAGGCTCAGCTCTGAAAAGAGCCAGGGAACAATCAGAGATCTCAGGTGAAATGCAAACAGCTTCCTCTGCTTCCTGCCCCTTCATCTTCTTTCTAAAATGAACAGGGGTTAATTTTTCCATTTCACCTAGCCATCAGAATAGTGGCTGACCACCTTCATGCTTTATTGAGCATACTAAAGGCCACACCCCACACCACTGCGTTCATCTCAGTGGGGAACAGGATATGGAGAATGGCACCAAGCACAGAGGACCCTGATCCAAGGCATGAGATGATTATTCCCATTCTCTTGCCACATGTAGAGGATAAACAAAACATTTACTACATGCCAGAAAGATCAGTTAAATAAAATTTACCTTCCAAAATAATGCATGCTAAATTTGCTTTGAACCCTAGGTTTACTGAGGGCAGGAATTCATTCTCAAAGTCTTCATATGAATTAAAAACAGAATTTCAGCTGGATCTCTGAAGCAGGGAAGACATGTATTGATACTATTATTAACTTGGAACACTGAGCATTTAAAACTTTCCAAAGTGCTTTCTCATCTACCTTGATTCCTGTCCCCATTCAACAAATGAGAAAAACTGAATTCCAAAGAGATTAAATCACTACGTGAAAGTCTCATATAGCCAATTAATAGTAGAACCAGGGCTCCCATCTGCTTGGCCTCAGGTCATTTGCACTTACAAGGAACGAAAGAAAACCTAACGAGATCAGTCTAAAAAGTTCCTCTCTCAATCTTAGATCAAACAGATGAAACAACACTAAGGAGTAGAACAAAACCAGCAGTTTCACCCATGTGTGCCACAGACCTTGCCAAAGCTGCCTTTGCCCAACACCTTGATGAAGTTGAACTCATCCAGGCCCAGGCGCTTGGCCTGGCCTTGCCGGACTTCGCCGTTCTCACCAGGGCTCATCAGCTGGCCATCAGGAGATGATGCTGCCCGGTGCTCCTCCCCTCGGTTGTCAAATGACAAGGCTTTTCGAATGTTGTTCTCAAGTTCTTTTATTTCTAGGGCCAAGGGGAACAAGAAATTGCATTAGTGCATACCTCATAAGCTGTTCCATTAGGACTCAACACTCAGACTTTCCCCTGTAAGCTCTCAGTCCTTTTTCTGGTTCTTCATAACAACAGATCCAGTGTGGCATCCCTTTGTATGTTCCTTCATCTGTTCACCATATTCTCGTTGGCACCCAATGCGCAGCAGAGCCTAAGTATGCAAAGAGGAGGAGGACACAGTCCCTTCCCTGCCCTTGTAAACTCCAGATTATACTGGACCTGGCCGTCTCTCTGAAAGCCCCCTTTGGCTAGTAGCCTATTCTATTGTTCTAGGTGCAGCACACAAATCTGGGCCCTCTCTGGAATTCTGCAGAGTCACACGTATCCTTAAAGTTTCCTTTGAAGATGAGAACAATGAATCAGGAACTGTCATCACAGTAATCATTGGTGATATAATTATTTCAATAACCGAGCCATCAGAATGGTGGCTGATCATTGAAGGTGGAAACCTTCACACCTTCTAAAAGCCTTTACTCAGCCTTGTTGCCGGGTTTCTTCTCAATACCCATCTCACACAAGGTTATCTAACAACACGAGCAATGGGCTTATTATTAACAACAGAATTGCTTTCCCAAGTGACATGTTGCAAACTTATCTCCAATGGGGAGGGAATTTCTCAGTAAAACTTCTCAACTATGAGACAGTCTTGTGCCCTCTCTAGAGCTTGTGACTTGAATTACCTGGGGGAGATAATGCTGGATGATCCTCTGACCTTTTCTATTTGAAGAAGCTTTACTGTTAGCAACTCATTCATCAAGACACGCACTCTTTTGTGTGGAAATGGGCATCTTGAGCATAATCTGATTTTAAATGATGCTTGTGAATAACGGATTACAGAAGGCGAACATAGCCTATTAGCCCTTGGGAATCAGAATTAGGCATGGGTGACAGAAAGAGATCTTCAGCTTCTTTTCAGGAGGACAGAGTCCCATAAGGGCTCACTCAAGGAATCCGGAGATCTTTCCTAGATCTGGAGTTTGGCTCCTCTGAGATGTGTTGGGGAGGGTGAAGTGGGGGAAAGCTGCTGAGTCTGCAGACCCTCCCCTTGCCAATTCAGCAGTTATCTATCTATCACTTAGCTTGACTAAGTAACTTTTAATCTCACCATAGAGCTAAAAGCCTCAGTTATTAAATGAATTTTGGAAGGCAGAAATAGTTGTTTGGGGACACCAAAGCTTGAAGAAAAGGTTTTTCTATTTATTCTTATAGGGGAAGAAAAATAAACTATGTCTGATTTCTGTTGTGTAATAATGTCACTCAGAGGGACATCTGTGCTCACATCACTACTGGGAAATCCTGGACCCTGTGTCAAGTGGGATGAGCAGAGGCCCTGGGGAGCACTGCAACCTGCCACTGTACCCATCTGATGGCAGAGCTCAGAGCCAGACAGCATGCGGGGCAGGAGCCAGGCCTAGAAGCCCTGGTCTCTGAACTCTTACTTGGGCTCTCTTTCCCATATGACCCTGTCTCCCTGAAGCTCCCAAAGGGGATCTCAGTCTCAGAAAGGAACACGTGAAAACCCCCAAACTGGTCTGGGAAAATAGCTACAAGTTCTGCAGCCCCAGAGTACTTTCAGGCTGCTTATGAATGCTTCAAATCTCATTTGGAATGAGATAGAGTGTAAAGACACAGAAAGTTAATTGGAGTAGCACGAAGAGGGACTGAGACCAATTATTTTGTGGTCTCATGGCTGGCGCATGACCCCAAAGCTCTTTTATTTACTCCTGGGTAAGAAGGTCTGGGTCATGGTGGTGACCTCCAAGGAAGGTTTGATGGCAGGGTTTCTGAGAGTGGGTCCCTCAGCCAGCATGGGTACAGTCTTGCCCTTACCACTGACTTATCTCCAAACCTTGGGACAGACCTTTTCAACACTCTGACCTTCCACTTCCCACGCGCTAACCTGGGGGACAGTAATGAAGCACCACCCTAGAGTGGGTGTGGGCATAAAATTAGGATAATGAATACAAAAGGGGATATAGAAAACCAAGGCACCATTGTCAGGCTGGGTTGGGTATTCCTGTTCTGCAGATGCATATGTCCCTTACCAGTCATATCTGGTAATGGTCACCAGAGTAGGAGGTTTTGCAAGTGTAAGTCCCTCTTCAGCCTCAGCATTCTCAGATGGCTGCAGAATTATTATTGTGCAAATTATGCCCACAGAACTTATTGTCTGAAGCATATTCAGACAGAAGGAGCTATCTGGAGCTGTAGAGGGGAATCAGGCCTGGGACTGGCCTCCTTCCCACTTCTTTTCTCAGTCTCTCTTCTAGCTTCATCTTTCTGTCCCCACCCACTCAAAGGCCAGGATGGAAGACATCTTCCCTCACCCAGCCCCAAACTCAAGCTGATCTCAGGTTTTGGGTATGATGATGGGGAAAGGAGTGTCAAACTCAACTCAAGGGAGTGGCGCTGACAGGTCTAGGGCCAGGCAAGAGCTTTAAGAGAGGGAGCTGTACCCTTCTCTCTCCAGTACCCTTGGAACCAGGGACAGAGGCAAGGGAAAACAGAGAACCATAACATCATACATTTGCTCTCCTCTCACCCTGGCCTGGAAGGAATTTAAAGCCGATATGGCCATAGAATGCCCAGCCCTCAAGAAGGTCTTATAGAATGAAAGAACTATTAAATCAACAGGCAAAGGGTGTGTGAAAACCCGCCAAGGCTGCTAGCTATTTCAGCTAACAAGCTCACTCTTGGTTAAAGAGGCCTCAGAGCTCCTTGGTCCATCCAATGGCAGAACTCAGAGGTCAGGAAGCAAATCTGAGGGTCTCACCCTGGTCACAAGGGGAGGTGGGTGCTGACTTGGATCGATCTTCCTCAGATGGTGAGCTTCCAGAAGCAGGTTGCGGGGACTCGGCACCAGCAATGAGCTAGAGAGGAGAGAAAGCAGGGACAGAGGCATCAGAAGGGAGGGTTGAGAGTTTTCTGATGTCAAAAGCATCAAGATGCCATACAAGGGCCATGAGAGTTCCCAGAGTAGCGGGAACTCAGTAGATCTCTGTCCTCTTGCAGCCATCACTGAAGTAGACAAAATGAAGTTCGATCTCTCTGTGACTTCTGACCAGAGGAAGAACCACAAAAGGAATTTCAATGCACCTTCCCACATTCACAGAAGGATGATGTCTTCCCCTCGTTCCAAAGAGTTGAGACAGAGGTACAATGTTTGATCCAACCCCATCCAAAAGGATGAAGTACTTCGGGTTGTGCGAGGACACTATAAAGGTCAGCAAATTGGAAAAGTAATCCAGGTTTACAGGAAGAAATACATCATCTACATTGAATGGGTACAGCAGGAAAAGGCTAATGTACAACTATCCACGTAGGCATCTACCCCAGCAAGCTAAAGCTGGACAAAGACTGCAAAGAGATCCTTGAATGGAAAGCCACATCTCACCAAGTAGGAAAGGAGAAGGGCAAATATAACGAAAAAACAATTGAGAGGATTCAGGAATAAATCTTTTATACAACTTTCATTAAAAACCGCTAAAATAAAAAAGAGAGAGAGAGAGAGTTCCTAGTACCCAGTGGCACCTGCTGAATTGATATTCTGAAAGCACAGACTCAAGGTTTCATTTGCCAATTAAAGGGAAGAAAACAAGAGACTTCAGTTTGTTCACTTTTTATTCTACCCAAATACAATTGACCTTTCTAAGCAAAGCTCAACCCCATGTCTTCCATAAAGCCCCCCTCCACCTATCCAAGCAATACAAGTTATTTCACACAAAGCAATGTGATACTTGTCTCTAACATCTGTTTGGCACTTATTAGTTATCTTATTCAGCTTTCTATAGTTAGTACCTTTGTATGTATACTGTGAGGGGTTCTCTACTTAAGTAGACTATAGGATATTTGAAGGTAAGACTCTGTCCGGCACTTTTAATGCCCCTAGTGACTTACACAAAGTAAGAAACATAATAGATGCTCAATAAATATTTTCAGATATATTGATATTTGTTGGCAAATTTTAATAGAACACCTCTAGTGAGGTTTGTTCCTTGGCATAGATGCTGGCATATCCCACTTTGAGTCTCCATTAACATCAGTAGCTTAGACTCAAAGATCACAAACACTTCTGCTCTCTTTTAGTACTTACTCTTGGTCTACCTGCTGTGCACACACGTCCTTTCTGGATGATGGACTAGTTGCAAGGGGCAACACGAGGGCTACCAAAGCACCAGAAAGTCTGATATTCCTGCAAAGAGGCCTTGAAGCTTCAGACCAAGGGCGCTTCTCTCCCATCCTCTCATAGTGACTTCAGTTACAACTTAGTTTTTCCAATTTTTGCATCAGAAGCATCCCAGCAATAAAAATATCAGGACTACAGTCCATCAGCCTTCTACCCTGCCCCTCCTTGAATTTCTCCATGTTGGCTTCTTACCTGTTCTTCCAAATCCAAGACAAGGCAGACAATGCCTCACAGCTGGCATGATAGCTTACGTAAATATAGGACAAAGGGAGCTGGTACTGAGCTTTCTTTTAAATGTTTCATGACAAAGATTCTGTCTTAATTTACTTCTAGACAAGAATAAAAACCACGTCTCCTGAGAAGGGCTCTCTTTAGAGCTTTTAAATGTGTCTGCATAACACTGTCATCACAGAGTGTTCGCTCAGCTCGCCTCTTCAGCAGGGCCCTAGCATTCTTGGGTACTGATATTCTGCTTGCCATTCCAGCACCTTGGGTCAACAACTGAAGTCCTGTTTCCACCAATGGGATTTACAAAGCCGAGAAGAGCCACCAAAAGCACAAAGTCTCAGTTATCTCAACCAGGGAGAAGAGAATTTCTTCTGCAACCCTTGCAAAACAGCTCTGCTTATTGAGAAAACAGAGTAGAAGGAGAAGTTTAAGAAAATAAGAACACTTCAACCTTTCCTATACAAGAGAAGCAACATGGAAGAGCCATGGGTAGCTTCTAACAAGACAAGATGACCAGGAAATGCAGGAAATGCCTTTAGAAGACATTTCAGGGCAAAAATCAGGGAGACTATTTAGGTGTCAAGATTGCAGAGGTACCTAGAGTCAGACTTGCTTTTCTAGTAGGGGGCTTGAGGATGTTTGCCACTGGGCAATGAAGGCCACTGCCCACTGCACCCTTCGCTCAGATTTTCTGCCCCGTTAACATGGTTCTAATTATCTCATAACTTACTTTTCAAAGACATCTTAAATTTTCTAGGCTAGGAGCCAGGGCTAAAGAAGAGCCTACAAACGAAATGCTATGGATGCCTTTCCCTCTGTTTACATTTGTGGGCCCTGACTTACCAAAATAACATTTTGGCAAATGGATCTCTTCTTACTGATATTTAGAATGTCACAGAGATAGAGACAGTTTTGGTCTCCAAAGAAAGGCCCAGATGTTTCGTGTCGCGAGACATTAACAATATTCCCTGGGCAGCTCAGTGCTGGTATGATCACAAATCATCTTGGCTTCCTCCCTAGAAAAGAATGTGGTTCCAGTTCTTCATCCATTTATCTTCATTATAATGATACCAAGGGTGAAGTTCAGACACTAACATTGCTTTCATGCCAGCTCTGGAAGCAGATAAGTCCATTTCCTTGTATAGGGTTGTTAAGCTTTTTCTAGAAGGAATTTCAAATTCCTCATCTCAAAGTTTATGTTTCTCTGGCAAACTAACCCTTGAGGCTTGCTTTGTTTTCACTTCACTTTTGGAGCTGAAGACATTAACGTTACCTGCCTGGCTTCTATCTTTGTTTTTTGCTTTAAACACTTGCAGTTTTGAGTAAAATACCTCAAACCCAGGAATCTTATTACCTCAACTCCAGAGCACCCTCTGGAAGCCAGCACAGAAATGCCAGTCTGAAAAGGGCTCCAGAAACACCGCCAAACAGCCAGTTACCTTTTTCCTCCTCTGGCCGCTGTTGGTGATTTTGTCTGGGGTAACGCCCAGGTCAGCCAGCACTTTGGCGATTCCTCTGGCATCCACTCCACAGTTGGGAGCCACGTTGGTCTCACATCGACGGTGAACATTCATTTTGCAGACTGTAAGGAGACATGGAGAAAAGACAGATAAGTAAGTATTCATGGCCTAAGATGTTACTTCTTTTCTTCGAGATTGTATTATATGTTCATGAAGTATTACATGTTCATTTAAGGTATAATTTGGAAAATATAGAAAAAAATATATATATATAAGTCTTACATCATACAGAACCAAAATCATTCATTAAACTACCTTGCAGAGATAGCCACTGTTTCTAGTACTTCCTTCCAGCCATCCTTTCTACGTAGATTAAATATGGATAAGTAAGTAAATATCACATTTATATTTCTTTCCAGGGAGTGGACACTGACTCTAGAAGAACTTAATTCCTTTCTCTGAAAAAAGCTAACTTGAATTCCGGACCCAAATAGGTCATGTGTTTACAGTCTACTCCATGATTTGATTAAAATGTTGGAACATTACTGAGAGAAGAATAACCAGTGGTTGGACTTCTAAGGCCCCTTTCAAATCTACAGTCTGAATTCAATGAATTCCTTTGGGTTTCCCTCTTAACTTAGTAGTCCTTGGTGTAGGACATCAAAGGTGAAAATAACCTGCTCATTTTCAGTCTGGCACTTAAGGAGCTTAGAAGTCAGCAGCACTCCATTCTAACAAGCAAAACGCTGAACGAACTACAAAATCAACAGCTCTTCCGAGATCCACCAAGTGAAGTGAAGTCCTAGAGCAAACTGAAACTGCTGCTCCCAAAATTAGACAGCTAGCCAGGCGAATACAGAGAATCACAACTTACTGAAGCAGAAATCTCTATAAGAACAATGCTGGGGTAGAAAAACTGTAACTGTAACTGACAAATGGGGGGCTCAGAGCAGACAAACCTGAGAGTCAAAAACTCTAAGGGGGACCCAGTCACTGAGTTGATAGACTTTCGTATGTTCAGTTGAGAGTTGTACTCTTTAGGAGCTCAACTAGATTCTCATAGTAAATATGGAGAAAATCTCATGATTTCAGTGTGGGGGCTTGGGGTGGGGAACATGGGGAGAGAACTATTTTTTTAAATAGGCCAGAGCACGCTGCTCTTCTTAACGAGGGTTTCTCTTAGGAGAAACTATTTTATCAGAGCTTAAACGATTGAGGTTTTATCAGACCCTGACTGATCTGGGGGCAAGGAAATCCCCAACTCCAGCGCACTCTAGCCATCCTGTCCTGTCTAAGGCCAGGGAAGGACTGAACAGTACTTGTGAGGTTCACAGTTCAAAGGCACAAATTCATGAAAAGACCTAATCACAGGTCCATATAATACTTTCCCTCCCTCCACACCTCACTCACATAACTCACAGCCTATTTACTGGCAGTTCCTTTTACCCAGTACACAATGTCTGGCAAGCAAAATTGTAAGGCATCCTAAAAGGCAAAACAAACAAACAAAAACGACAACAACAAAAAAGCCCAGTTTGCAGTGACAAGGCAAACATCAGAACTAGACTCAGATATGGCAGGGATGCAGGAATGATCAGACTGGGAATTTAAAACAACTGTGATTAAGATGCTAAGGGTTCTAATGGATAATGTCCACAGCATGTGAGAACAAATGGGTAACATAAGCAGAGAGATGGAAATGCCAAGAAAGAATCAGAAGAACTGCTAGAGATCAAAAACACTAACAGAATGAAGAAAGTTTCTGACGGGCTTATTAGTAGTCTAGACATGGCTGAAGAAACAATATCTGAGCTTCAGGATATACCCATAGCAGCTTCAAAAATGAAAAAATAAAGAGAACAAAGACTGGAAAAAATATCCAAGGATTGGGTGAAACTACAAAAAGTGTAACATATGCATGAAGAGACTACCACTATAAGAAGAAAGAGAAAGGAACAGAACAAAATATTAATATTTGATACAATGAGGACAGAATTTCCCAGAATTAATGTCAGACACCAAACCAAACCACAGCTCCAGGAAGCTTGAAGAACATCACACAGGATAAATGCCACAAACAAACAAACAAACAAAAAACAAAACAAAAAAACTGTACCTAGGCATATAATTTCTAAACTACAGAAAATCAGTGATTTAAAAAACGCTGAAAGACGTCAAAGGAAAAAAAAAAGTCTTACCTATAAAGGAGAAAAAATAAGAATTACTTCCAACCTCTCCTCAGAAACCATGCTAGCAGGAAGAGAATGAAGTTAAACATTCAAAATGTTGAGATAAAAATCCCACCGATCTAGAATCCTCTACCCTGCAATATTATCCTTCAAAAGTGAAGGGGAACTTAAAACTTCCTCAGACAAACAAAAATTGAAGGAATTTATGGGCAGTGATCTGTCTTGTAAATGTTAAAAGTAGTTCTTCAGGCCGGGCGCGGTGGCTCAAGCCTGTAATCCCAGCACTTTGGGAGGCCGAGACGGGTGGATCACGAGGTCATGAGATCGAGACCATCCTGGCTAACACGGTGAAACCCCGTCTCTACTAAAAAATACAAAAAACTAGCTGGGCGAGGCGGTGGGCGCCTGTAGTCCCAGCTACTCGGGAGGCTGAGGCAGGAGAATGGCGTGAACCCGGGAGGCGGAGCTTGCAGTGAGCTGAGATCCGGCCACTGCACTCCAGCCTGGGTGACAGAGCGAGACTCCGTCTCAAAAAAAAAAAAAAAAAAAAAAGTAGTTCTTCAGAGAGAAGACAAATGATACAGCTCAGAAACTTGGATCTACAAGAGAAAGAGCAGGTAAAGAAAGGTGAAGAAATAAGTGGAGGTAAAATAAAAACTTTTATTTTTATTCTTAATTAATTTAACAGCTCACCCAATTTAACAGTTCGCCCAAAATCATATTAACAATGTGCTGATTATGTGTAATTATAGTGTTTACATATATGCTAGGTATGCTTATATGTAAGTGAAATAAATTATAGTAATGAGACAAGGATGGCAGGGAGGAATTAGGATAATTTTGTTATTATGAGGTACTTGTACTGTCATGAAGCAGCACAATATTATTTGAAAGTAGATTTGGATTAGTCGTAAATGCATACTGCAAACTCTACAGCAAGCACTAAAACATGTAAAAAAAAAAGCATAATTGATATGCTAAGAAAGGAGAGAAATAGAATAGGATCATATTAAATGCTCAGTTAAAACCACAGGAGGCAGCAAATGAGTGGAAGACAAACATAGAAACAAAGAATAAGGGCAACAAATAGAAAACAGTACCAAGTATAGTAGATATTAACACAACTATATCAATAATCAATAATCATTGACTTCAAATGTCAATGGTTTAAATATACCAATTAAAAGACAGATTGTTAGAGTGGATCAAAAAAAAACCAAGACGCAACTAACTGTATGTTGTTCACAAGAAACCCACCTTAAAGACACATACAGACTAAAAGTAAAGACATAGAGTAAGATATACCATGCTAACACTAATCCCAAAAAAGCAGAAATAGCAAAATTAATTTGAGACCCAGCAGACTTCAGAGGAAGGAAAGTTATTAGGGATAAAAAGGTCAACTCTCAAAAAAGATGTAATTTTTAACATGTATGTACCTAAAAACAGAGCATCAAAATAAATGAGGCAATAACTGATGGAACTACAAGGAGAAACAGATGCTGGTGCTATTATAGTTGGAGACTGCAACACTCCTTTATTCAAAAATAAACAGATCTAGCAGGCAGAAAATCAGAACATAGTTGAATCAACAGCAACATTAATCAACTGAATACAACTGACATCTATCAACAACTTCATTCAGTGACAAAATACACATTCTTCTCAAGACATGAAGCAATCATCAAGAAAGACCACATTTTGGGCCATAAGACACACCTTAACAAATTTAAAAGAATGGAAATCATACAATGTCGGCTTTCAGACCACAGTGGAATTAACCTGGAAATCAATAACAGAAAGATAGTTCAAAAATTCCAAAATACTTGAAGATTAAACACATTGCTAAATAGCATATGACTGAGAAAAGAAGTCTCAAGATAAATTTGAAAATATTTTGAATTAATTAAGATACAACTTATCAGCCGGGCATGGAGGCTCATGCCTGTAATCCCAGCACTTTGGGAGGCCGGGGCAGTCAGATCACTTTAGGTCAGGAGTTTGAGACCAGCCTGGCCAACATGACAAAACCCCATCTCTACTAAAAATACAAAAATGAGCCAGGTGTGGTGTGCATGCCTGCAATCCCAGCTATTTGGGAGGCTGAGGCAGGAGAATCGCTTGAACTCGGGAGGTAGAGGTTACAGTGAGCCAAGATCGTACCACTGCACTCCAGTCCGGGTGACAGAGTGAGACTCTGTCTCAAAAAAATAAATAAATAAAATAAAAATAAAAAAGGAAATAAAATAAAATACAACTTATCAAAATTAGTGGGATACAGCAAAAGCAGTGCTTCAAGGGAAGCACTTCAAAGGAAGTTTGAATGCATACATTAGGAAAAATATTCTAAAAATCAATAATCTAAGCCTCTCTCTTAGCAAACTAGAAAAAGGAGACCAAAGTAGCTTACTTAAATCTAAAGTAAGCAGGAGAAAAGAAATAATAAGAATTAGAGCAAAAATCAATTGAATTAAAACATAAAATCAATAGAGAAAATCAACAACAAAAGCTGGTTCTTTGAAAAGAACAATAGACTCAATAAGCCTCTAGTAATGCTAGTGAGAAACAGAGAGAGAAAGAGAGAGAGAGGACACAAAGTATTAATATCAGAAATGAAAGAGAGGACATCATTATGGATCCCAAGGGCATTAAAAGAATAAAGGAGTATTCCTATTCAACATAGTGTTGGAAGTTCTGGCTAGGGCAATCAGGCAAGAGAAAGAAATAAAGGGTGTCCAGTTAGGAAAAGAAGAAGTCAAATTGTCCCTGTTTGCAGATGACATGATTGTATATTTAGAAAACCCCATTGTCTCAGCCCAAAATCTCCTTAAGCTGATAAGCAACTTCAGCAAAGTCTCAGGATACAAAATTAATGTGCAAAAATCACAG
>NW_016824934.1:3053895-3115520 GCF_001698545.2 Rhinopithecus bieti | reverse complement strand
GCATTGGGAGTTATACCTGATATAAATAACGAATTGATGGGTGCTGACGAGTTGATGGGTGCAGCACACCAACATGGCACAAGTATACATATGTAACAAACCTGCACGTTATGCACATGTACCCTAGAACTTAAAGTATAATAATAATAAAAATAAAGGCGTATTATAAAGAATATTATGCCTACACATTTGATAATCTACACAAAATGAGACTAATTCCTTGAAATACACAATCTGCCAAAACGTACACACGAAGACATACACAATAAATAGGCTTATCTTGTAAAGCAATAGAATCAACCATTAATAACCTTTCAAAACAGAAAGTACTAGGCCCAAATGGTGAATTCTACCAAACACTTAAGGAAGAAATTATATCAATTCTCTATGATCTCTTCTAGAAGAAAGAAACAGAGGTAATATATCCTAACTCATTTTATGAGGCCACCATTACCATAATATCAAAGCAAAGATATTATTTTAAAAACTATAGACCAATAGCTTTTACGAACATGAATGCAAAATCTTCAACAACAATCAGCAAATTGAATCCAACAATTTATAAAGAGAATTATATATCATGACCAAGTAGGATTTATCCCAGGCAAGCAAGGCTGGTTCAACATCTGAAAAATCAACTAATGTAATCAATTATGTCAATAGACTAAAGAAAGAAAAAAATCAAATAGTTCTAACAATAGATGTAGACAAAGCATTTGACAAAATTCAAATTTATTTATGATAAAATATCTCAGCAACCAAGGAATAGAAGGAGATTTCCTCAACTTAATAAAGAACATCAACAAAAACCCTACAGCCAATATCATACTAAGATCAGGAACACAAAAAGGATGTTCCCTCTCACCACTCCTTTTCGACCGTATACTGGAAGTTCTAACTAATGCAGTAAGACAAGAAAAAGAATTAAAAAGTATACTGATTGGAAAGGAAGAAATAAAACTATAAAACTATCTTTGTTTGTCGATGATATGATTGTCTATATAGAAAATCCAAAAGAATCAACAAAAAACTCCTGGAACCAATAATGATTATAGCCAGATTGAAGAATACAAAGTTAATATATAAAAGTCAATTGTTTTCCTATACACCAGCAATGAACAAATGGAATTTAAAAATAAAAAACAATACCATCTATGTTATCATTCCCCCAAATGAAATACTTATATATAAATCTAACAAAATATGTACAAGATCTATATGAGTAGAACTACAAAACTCTTGTGAAAGAAATCAAGAACTAAATACATATAAAGATATACCATATTCATGGATAGAAAGACTCAGTATTTGTCAAGATGTCTTTCCAAACTCGATCTATATATTCAAAGCAACCTTAATCAAAATCCCAGCAAGTTATTTATGGATATTGACAAACTCATTCTCAAGTGTATATGGAGAGGCAAAAGACCGAGGCAAAAGACTAACACAATATTGAAGAAAAAGAACAAAGTCAAAAGACTGACACTACCCAATTTCAAGACTTACTGTAAAGCTGAAGTAATCAAGACAATGTGGAATTGGCAAAACATCAATGGAACAGACAAATATATCAAAGGAACAGAACAGAGAACCCAGAGCAGACCTGTGCAAACACAGCCAACTGATCTTTGACAAAGGAGCAATGGCAATAAAATGGAGCAAAGATAGTTTTCAACAAATGGTGCTAGAAAATCTAGACATGCAAAACAGTGAATCTAGACACAAACCTTACAATCTTCACAAAAATGAATCCAAAATTGACTGTAGACCTAAATGTAAAAGGTAAAACTATGAAACTCCTTGAAGATAATATAGAAGAAAATATAGGTAACCTTGGCTACAGAGATAACTTTCTTGATGCAACACCATGATGAATGGACATGATCCATGAAAGAAATAACTGATAAGCTGAACTTCATTAAAACAAAAAACTTTTGCTCTGTCCCCCACCTCCCCAAACCAAAACAAACCAAAACAAACAAACGAAACCAAACCAAACACTGCCAATAGAATAATAAGAAAAGTAACAGACTGGGAGAAAATATTTAGAAAAGACATATATGATAATATATACCTATATTATCCAATATAGGCAACAAACTCTTAAACTCAACAATAACAAAATGAATAACCCAATGGGCAAAAGACTTGAGCATGCACCTCGCCAAAGAAGATATTCAGATGGTAAATAAGCATACGAGAAGATGCTCCACATCACGTGTCATTAGGAAATAACAAATTAAAACAATGAGATACCACTACACACCTATTAAAATAGCCAAAATACAAAACACTGATAACACCCAATGCTATTTAGGATATGAAGCAACAGGAACTTTTTATTCATTGCTGGTGGGAATGCATAGTGGTCTAGCCACTTTGGGAGACAGTTTGGCAGTTTCTTACAAAACTAAATATACCGTTACCATAAGATCCAGCAATTATACTACTGATATTTAACCAAATGAGGTGAAGAGTTATGTTCATATAAAAACCTGCACATGGATGTTTATAACAGTTGTATTCATAATTGCCAAAACTTGAAAGCAAGCAAAATGTCCTTCAGTAGGTGAACGGATAAACTGTGGTATATCCAGACACTGAAATACTATCCAGCCTTAAAAAGAACTGTTATCAACTGTGAAAAGACATAGCAAAACATTAAATGCATATTGCTAAGTGAAAGATGCCAATCTGAAAAGGCTACCCACTGTATCATTCCAACTTTAGGAAATCTGGAAAAGGTAAAACTATGAAAATGGTACAAAGATTAGTGGTTACCAGGGGTTAGGAGAGAGGGAGGGATGAAGAAGCAGAGCATACAGGATTTTTAGGGTAGTAAAATTATTCTGTAAGATACTATAATGGTAGATTCATGTCATTATACACTTGTATAACGTATAACAAAATAATGGAATGTACACCACCAAGGATGAGCCCTAATGTAAACTATGAACTTTGATGATGATGTGCCAATGAAGGTTCATCGACCGTTAACAAATATACCTCTCTGTTGCAGAATGCTGATGGTGAGGGAGGCTGTGCGTGTGTGGAAGCAGAAGGTATGTGGAAAATCTTTATACCTTTGACCAATTTTGTGGTGAACCTAAAACTACTCTACTTTACTTTTAGTAAAGTCTACTAAAAGTTTTCAAAACCAAAACTGTTCCTGCAGTGAAACCAGGCAGGATGAGCCGTCAGACCTCTGTAACGCTCTACATAACCCGGTCACTGGTCTGGAGAGAGCCCCCTAACCCAGCCTGGAGAGTTCAACTGAGCTACTGAACCCAAGATGCCCACTGGGCTAAAGGTGGGGGTGGGGTGAGGTGATGGCTTTCTCAGAGCAAAACAAACAAGAAAACTCTACCACAGCCAGGCCATGGCACCGTCTTGACTAATGGAGTTATCACTAATAACTGATCCACGGGCTGATCAGAGACCAGGCAACAGCACTGTGCCTGGAATTCGGTCCCCACCCCACTACCCTGCCCCATTGCATCAGCTGCCCTTTGAGGCTCATTCACCTCACCTGCTCCGCCCACCAAACCCATGAAAGTTGTCTTCTGCCTCTTTGTGAGGTGACAGCAAGGAGAAAAAGAGAGTCAAATTGAGAATTTCTTGACAAGGGCAGCTAACTTGTCTACATAACTTGACCACTAGCGCCCTCTGGTGTTGAAATGCCAGACCTGTCTGTCCTGACAAAACAACTTGGGCTGGCAGGTCGGCAAAGGAGCTACCTTTTTTGGTTTTGGGTTTGAGGACTTTGCCTTTCATTTTTTAAAAGTCTGCTATTTCCCCGAGCTATGCAGTCATCTGAATATGTAAAAAAAAAATCTCAATCACACATCAGTTAGCATGCATGATGTGAGATAGTGACTTTGAAAGTGCTTTGAAAAGTCTGGAAATGCGAGGGCAAAGGTGGTGAGGAAGGGGAGCTCTGGATACTTCGGGCAGCCACAACGGGAGCATGATGGGCTCCTGGAGGCTGCAGGTGTCACTGGGAGGCCACAGACCAGCAAAGGGCAGTGGGCGTCCCTGCTGGAACCAAAAGAAACCTGAGAGACATTCTCATTAATGTGGCCAAATGAACCTCCCACCCCTCACAACACTACTGGGAGCACCAAGGCCAAAGGCCGTGAGTCCTGGCTGCCAATCCACGCCCAGCCCTAGGCTGCCCTTTAAGGCTTCTCTTTCCAGAATGCCTCTCAGTGCTCATTTTCACTGGTTTCATTTGTATGAAGTTGTACCAGGAAGAAATAGATCTGCTTTGCCAGGGGCGCTTAGGAAGAGAGAAGCGCTCTTCTACTACTGCCCAGCTATTCACCACACATTTGTAGAGGACCTACTATGTGCTGGGTGGTGCAGCAGCAGCAATGTTTTCTGGGGACATGCTGGGGTTCAGGCATTCTGGCTTTCACCTTCTATTGCACAACCTACCATTCTTTGGAGAGACTTGGTTTCCATGTTTCCACCCTTTTTACAGCTGAGATTGAAGCAAAAGGCTGGCCAGGCTCCTGGGAATTCCTCCAAAGCAAGCAGACAACCTTCTGGGAATGGCGACAAAGCCAACCCTACGGAGGGGCCCAGGTCCATGTATGCTGCAGGAATTTCTTTATGTTGGGGTAATTTGGCCCTTGAGGGTGAGCCAGGGCAATGGTTTGATTTCATAACAGGTTCCAGTCATGCCACACTCAGAGACAGAGAGCAAATATTTGCAAATGGGAAATCATGTGCTTGTGCAATGGAAGTTGGCAGGGGTGTGAGAGTGAACGACCGCAAAGTCCCAGGCAGAAGAGGAGAAAGGAGGTAAGAGGGATGGCCCCCTGGGGTCATCCTGGGCCAAATGTCATCCCCAGAAAGAGATTTCGGAGTCCTGATCACACCAGAACCGTGACTCAGAGCTTTCCGGGAACCACGATCGGCCGCTTGTCTGCTACCCAGCATTCCTCAGATCGAAGCTCAGACTGAATCTTCAGCCATCCTGCCACGTGTGCAGGGGACATTCGCATGGTCCCCAGGCATTGTGGATGCTACTGGAAAGGATTCTGAGTCAACCAAAGCACTCCTGTGGCATTCCTTCTCCCTGCCACCCTTTCCAGGCCCTCTCTTGCTTGTAAATTGCTCACACTTATTTCTGACTCATTGCCTGAATTATGGCCTATTATTTAACTTACTATGTTCAATGACCAAGTACAGTGCAAGTTTCTAGAGAACTAAAGTAATGTTTTATCTCCAGGTTTGCCACGACACCCTGCACAAATCAGGACACCACGCTTTTCAGTTATTCTAACTCTACAGAAAGTAGTAGTACTACAGTGGCATAAATGACACGTCTCAGACTAGACCTAACCGATAACAAGGAACTAGAATCCCAAGCTCACTATGCAAGCCACACAAATTAAATGTCAATGAAAAGGAAGGTAAAGCAGTCCATTAACATGGCTTGACTTTAAAGCGGACAACAAGTAAAAGCGCCCTTATGTAATTCCCTGCTTATATAATTCAACCACAAAAAGACAAGGGCTTAAAGTGACTGTTCAACTTCCAGGGGCCTTTCTTTCATAATTATCCACACTATGCATAAAGAGGCATATATGAGGATGTCTGCATATATTAAAATAGCAACAACACAGAAACCAGTAAACATCCATCAGGAGGGCAACATTTTAAATAATCTATGGAACATCCACAATGTGGACTCTTAGGCAGTCATTAGAAGGAGTCAAGTAGACGTCTGTGCACTGCCTTGGAAATACTCCAAGACATACTGTAGAAAAGCAAATTATATAACTATGCACGGGGGGTTGAATTAACAAATATTTATTGGGTGTCGGTGTGCAGACACTGTTCTAGATGCTGGGTAAACAGAAAACAAAACAGACAAAAAAAAATCTCTGTCCTCATGGACCTTGTATTTGGATTAGGAGAGATAGAAATGAACATGATAAGGTCTGGCACGGTGGCTCACGCCTGTAATCCCAGCACTTTGGAAGGCCAAGGTAGGCGGATCACTTGAGGTTGGGAGCTCAGAACCACCCTGACCAACATAATGAAACCCTGTCTCTACTAAAAATGTAAAAATTAGCTGGGCGTGGTGGCGGGTGCTTGTAATACCAGCTACTTGGGAGGCTGAGGCAGGAAGATCGCTTGAACCCAGGAGGCAGAGGTTGCAGTGAGCTGAGATCACACCACTGCACTCCAGCCTGAGTGATAAAGTGAGACTCTGTCTCACAAAAAAAAAAGAAAGAGAGAAAGAAAGAAAGAGAGAGAGAAAGAAAAAGAGAAAGAAAAAAAAGAGAAAGAAAGGAAGACAGAGAAAGAAAGGAAGAAGGAAAGAAAGAAAGAGACAGAGAGAGAGAAAGAAAGGAAGAAAGAAAGAGAAAGGAAGGAAGAAAAAAAGAGAAAGAAATTAACATCATGTAAGTAATTTAGACTGGGTGCAATGGCTCACGCCTGTAATCCCAGCACTTTGGAAGGCTGAGGTGGGCAGATCACTTGAGGTCAGGAGTTAGAGACCAGCCTGGCCAACATGGTGAAACTCCGTCTCTACTAAAAATACAAAAATTAGCCTGGTGTGGTGGCTCACACCTATAGTCCCAGCTACTCGGGAGGCTGAGGAAGGAGAATCGCTTAAACCTGGGAGGTGAAAGTTGCAGTGAGCTGAGAGCCGAGATCACATCACTGCACTCCAGCCTGGGCAACAGAGCGAGACTCCATCTCAAAAAAAAACAAAAATTTAGAATATTAGAAGATAAGTGCTATGCTATGTTAGAAAAAAAAAAATCAGAGGAAGTATGAGATGAGAGATGAGAGCTTGAGAGCTACCCAGTGGTTAGGGTAGACCCCACAGACAAGATGATTGCATTTGTGAGGAGGTGAAGGGGATGCAGATGGGGAGGTGCAGGTGTGCCAGGCAGCCCCTAAGCCGCCTCCTGATTGCCCCTGCCTCCTGGTGCTCACGCCTTTATGTAACTCCCTCCCTTGGAGAGGACTGGACGTACTGATTCTCTTCTAATGAACGGAAAACATCAAAAGTGACGAAATGTCCCACTGGCTTGTGTCTAGGGCATCTTCTCTCACTTGCTTGTCTGCGCTGAAGGAAGCCAGTCATCATGTGGAAAGGCTCATATGGCAGAGAACTGATGTCTCCAGTCAATGGCCATGTGGGCGAGCTTCTTGTAGTTGGGTTTTCAGATGAGACAACAGCCCCAGCTCTCAGCTTGACTGAAACCTCATGAAGAGTCAGATGCACCCAGCTAAGCTCCATCCGGATTTCTGACCAGAGGAAACTCTGAGAAAATAAGCATTGGTTGTTTTACACCACTACGTCCTGGGATCATTTGCTATGTAGCAATAGACTCTAACGCAGTGTGTGTGAGCACCCAGGCAGCAAAGGTACACAAAAAGCCTGAGAGGACCCATAGCACATTTTTAGAAGTCTGAGGATGAAAGTGGAAAGAGAATACAAAGAAAGCCTTTAATATTTTTAATTTAATCTAACTTCAGCCTTGCTTGGATCTTTGACAGTAAGAACAGTGAGAATCTATTTATGTATTGTGCTCCTTATAATTCTAAAAATAAAAGCTGAAGTTACAACAAGGGGCCTAGCTGTTACAAATAGTAAAGGACTGACATTTTCAGAAATGTTGAAAATTAAAATTATTCTTCATGTTTTAGTGTTTTAAGTATCCAAAATACTTTTTTTTAAAACAAGGAAAGGAAGGAAGGAGGGAGACAGGCAGGCCTTTCTTTTATCTTTATGGCTCTGCACAGTCACCCCAAGGTATGTGGCTAAGATCACTCCATTTTTATTATTTTTATTACTGTCCTCAGAAGGGTAGAGGGCAGTTGGGGTTAAAAGCCAAGGACACCAAGCCAGGCTGACCTGCTTGCAATCCCCCAGTTAGGCAGTACCCAAACCAGGACAGCTCCTCCAAATCCTAGCCTGTGATCTCTTCAGGCCACCACTCCTGTTGACTACTTACTGGAGAGGAGGGGACACCCTGTCCCCTTGGCCCCTGGAAACAGCCGCAGATCAGAGCAGTTATTAAGATGTGTGTCAGAGAGAGGCAGGAGTGAGGAAGACGATTCTTTAGGAATCTCCAGGCCAGGCCTTCGTGGAGTATACCTTCCTCCCTGCGCCTCGTCCCCTGTCTTGGAGGACAGCAGGTGCAGAGCATTCACCCCAGATGGGGATGAGAAAAGCAGGGCTTCCACTTCCACAGGCCCCCGCAGGCCTGACTGCAGGCTCCGTCAGGAGGTCTGGCTTTCCCGTGAAGTTGCCCCTTGGTGCCCGATGACTTCAGAGCAGCTGTGCTGAGACATGAGTGTAGGGGATGGGACGGGGGCAGGTGAGAACTGGATCTTCTCTAGAGAAGGAAACTGCAATCAAAGGGTATTGGGCGTCTCTGCCTCCAGGGGGCACTGACTCCATGCGTCAGTGGGAAAATAAAACACAGGTGGAAAAGGGCCCCAGAGAGGCCCACGGTGCCAGTGAACCTGAGAGTGGAGAAAGCAGCACCATTCCAACGAAGTGCAGCAAGAAAAGGCTCCAAATGCCCGAGACTAGTGATGCTGCTCCTGGAACCTGCGAAGCTCATTTCTGGACTGTTTAATAATGGTTGAAGGGCTCAGACAGACCCATGAATGAGTCTGGAGAGACTCAGACATGGCAGGCACTTGAGTCACAAAATGCAAGAAAGAAATGAACTATTTTGCCTGCTCACTTTGTGCCAGTGTTTTTCTGCCCTCGGTTAAGGATCTCAGTTACCCAGTGATCGTGTGAGCATCCTTCAAGGGTCTGGCCCCTCTGTGGTTGTGGGCAGGAAAAGGACAGCCCCAAAGGCTGAGTGCACCCACAGTTCCTGGTTGTATGCCCTGTGTGCACCCATTCTCTCCCGTCTTCCATTTCCTTGTCAGTAAAAGCAGACATAATTATGCTCCCTCTACCTGGCTGACAAAGGGACAGTCCCCGGAAGGGTATACACACAATGCTTGAACCTGTGTGGCTCAGACAATTTTAGACCAGAGAAAGAGTGACTAGGACAATATCACGGATCCTTCCTCGTAGACTCAAGCTCTGAAGAAACCTGTTTTGCTGAAAATCCTGGAATCTATTTCCAGGAATGGGAACGGGAATGGCAAAAATGCTGAATCCACAGGGCAGCAGGCCAAATAGATGATCTCCAGCCAGGACCAGGGGACCAGGGCTCCAGCCCAGGAGGCCCTGCTAGCATGGTCCAGCAAGAGAGAAAGCCTGGTTGAGTCTTCCTAAGCAGGAGAGGGTGGCATAGAGTACCTACCAGAGTCAGGAACAGGGCCAGGCTGCCTGGGCGCAAGAGCCAGCTTCGTAGGGACTTGCTCAGGGATGCTTGCGGGGCACTAAGTCTTGATTTCTTTTTCTTAGTAATCATAGTAGCAGAACCAGGCTTAGACCTGGGCACAAGCAGCCCCTGCCTTGGGCCCATGGTGGCCTCTTCTGGCCATGACCCCTCTCCACAGGGTAAGGAGTCTACAGGGCCAAGAAGACTTAAGGTGGAGGAAGGATCTAAAGAGGTAAGTGGAAGCAGGTGATTTTCCAGGGCCATCCAACTACTCTGTATGATACTATCATGGTAGATACCGAGCACTGTCCATTCGTCCAAACCCACAGAATGCCCAACACCATGAGTGAATCCCAAGGTAAAATACAGACTGTGAGTGACAATGATGTATGCAGTGTAGGTTCCGTGGCTGCTCTGGTGGGGATGCTGGTGGTGGGAGGCTGTGTGTGTTGGGGGGCACATAATACGGGGACTCTCTGTACTTTCTGCTTAATTTTGCTGTGAACCTAAAAATGGTCTTAAAAGAAATAGTCTCTTAATTAAAGAGAGAGGAAGACAAAGAGGGAGGGAGAGAGAGAAGGAGAGGGTCACAGGAGAACAGCAGCAAGGGGAAAAAAACGACCAAGTAATAATATCATAGCCACAGGAGAGTAAAAGTCTGCACATTTTGGCTGGGGAGCTTCAGGTCTGAGCCTTCGTCTTCCAGCCCTTATGTGGCCTGAGTTCCTCCGGGTTCCTTGGCTCCCATGGACAGACACCCTTGCTCCAGGCATCCTAATTCTGCCCCTTCTTTCCTTGAGCAGGGGCAAGAGCATTTCCTGCCCAATGACAGCTGAATACACTGTCCCTGCCCCTCCTTCTTCCAGGGTCATCAGGGACCCACAGCCCTAACAGTGATGTCTGGGTGTCTGGGCTGCTTTCTTAAAATATCAATATTTATGATGATGGTATCTTCATTTAGGTTCCCTAGATAGATCAATAATTAATATATTTACAACAAAACCAGACATCAGCTCATTAGGGTTCCCTCCAAAGCAGGCCCTGCTTCCCAGCTACCACACTCATCTTTCCAAAAGCACATCTGCTCCTCTGCTAGACACTCGAGATTCCTGCCCCCTCCCTTCTTCCTCTTCTGCTCTCTTCATCTCACCTAAAGGATTACAGGCAGGCCCCGTTTTGTTCAGGGTCACACGCTAGAAAGAATATTCCTACAGGGAAGTGGAATGGCTCCGCCCCCACCTCCAGGGGTGCTGGGAAGCTCACAGAATGCTGGGTGTGTCCACAGTCAGCACCTCCTCATGTCCAGTGGCTGGACTGTGTTCTGTCTCCACAATTGCTATTTCCAGCCCTCACCACCCTCTTCGTGCCTCTCACACCCCCACTTCTCCCTCCTACTTCAAAAAAGACTTCCTATTTCAGAAAATAAGGGGAATCTCCTTGCAATGCCCTCAACAGATTCAAAACTTAAATGATGACTTTGCCCACTCACCTCTTCCTGGATTTCTATCCCTGACACCCAAGATGCATCTGTGCCCATGCCTGGTGGCCAGGCTTGCCCTCCATCTGGGAAGATGGTGTCCATCATTCTCCCCAAGGCCTGTCCACATGCCCCTCCCCTTCCCTGCTGTATCAGCCGTCAGTCCCCTCTCCCTCCTGCCTCATCCATCTCCTTTGCCACTGACTTTTTCCTGACTAAAACATTCTGAAAAAACATCTCCCGCTGTTTTCACTTTAGCCTACAGCACTTGGGCTCCATCCCACTGTCCCACTAAGAGAGCTCCTACTCATGGTGTTATCTTTGACTTTTTTCTCTTCATACTCAATGTGCTTACCCTGAAGAATGACATTGACTTTATAGCTTTAATTGCTTAGATAGTGACAAAACCCACATTTAAATGTTCAGTCTAGACCTATTCCCCAAGTGTCAGTGAGACTGCCCAACAGGTGGGCAGCTTCATGTCCATTTGCCACAGGCACCTCAAGTTAAGGTGTCCCCAACTCAGGCTCTATTTCTACCGCCAACCTTGTCCTCCCTCTTGTAGCCCCAACTCAGTGAATGCTATCACTGCCCTCCCAGATGCTTCTGGTCACTACATCCAATGAATCACTCCTCCTTGATATTTTAAAGTCATTCTCCTCTTTATTCCCACTGCAGCCCTGATCTTATTTCCAATTCTCATAGTTTCTCATTGGGATCCCTTCAATGACCAATTTGTTATGTCCTAGGTTTACTTTCTTATACTTTACTTATTCTTCTAATTTTTCTACAATGGGAATTTATTAATAATACACTCCACATAAACAATAAAACACTATTTTAAAATAATATCCATGCAATATCCCTGCCTAGTAGTTCACAGTTGCCCAACTCTGCCAGCAGGCTGGACCGGCTTATAAAACTGGACACACTCCTCAGGCCACCAGAATACATTTCTACCTCCCTGTGTTATGTGCTGCTCCCTGTGCCACTTAGCATCATCATCTGAGCGCACTGTTTGCAGGCGGCACGGCAGGAAACAGGAAGGAACCCAGGATGCAAGAGTCAAGGTTCAAATCCTACTTCTGCTAATAAGTTGTGTGATGTGAGCAAGTTGCTTAGTCTCTGAGCCTGTGTTTCCTCACCAGGGCCGTGGGGATAAAATCCCCTATGTCCCAAGCCAGTGACGAATCAGCAAGCTATCTTATGTGACAAGGTTCTAGCATGGCTCTTTCAGAGTAAGCACTGAGCCATGGACCATGCAAGAAAAGCCCCAATTCACAGCTGTCACTTTCTTCATGGCCTAACTCCAAAAATATTACTTTCCTTCTGCTCTGATGTATCTTTCCTTAAATTATTATGCTTTTGTAGACTCATCTTGTCTCCCAGACTGTGAGTGATCTTAAGGCGTGGGGTTTGCCCTCCTCCTTCCTCGGTGTTTCCCTCCACCCAGTCCTGGATGGTCTCTGCCCAGAGAATGCCTGCCAAATGCACAGAGTTACTAATGCAGGACTAACAAAGGCTTGTGCTCAGTTCTTGGCCAAATCTGAAATTTACTTTCTAGGCTATGAGAACAGTCCAGGGTTTTTTATAAAGCAGGGATGGGG
Organism: Rhinopithecus bieti; assembly: GCF_001698545.2. NCBI lineage: Eukaryota > Metazoa > Chordata > Mammalia > Primates > Cercopithecidae > Rhinopithecus > Rhinopithecus bieti. The sequence goes on along the minus strand of NW_016824934.1, from coordinate 3,103,113 downwards.
GTAGGCAGCGGGGAAGGGGACATGCAGGGGCTGAGGGCGGGGCAGGGAGCGACTTACCTTTACACTGCAAACCCTGCCGCAAGAGGCCCCAGAGGAGGGACCCACAGTGATCGCAGAAGGTGGGGACCTTGTAGTTGTGGATGCCGAACTTGTGGGGCATGTTGACACTGAACCGCTGGGAGCCCACCTGCAGGAATGGCAAGACACAGGGTCACAACTGAGCTCCTCCGTGTCCCAGAGGGCTTGTCATCAGAACTCTTGCAGAACTTCTTTCCAAGAGAGCATGTGTCATTGTAGGTGGCAGGCCCTAGCTTGGCTCTGAAAGCTGCCCTGAGGTGAAAAGAGCCCCATCCTGCCCCGGCCTTGGCTCCTGATGCTCTTAACTCATTGTTGGCTGCTCCATTTGACTGTGCAAGACCAGGCCTGCTCCCCAAAACGGTCCCCTCCAGGACTTCAGGACTTTAAGCAATCACAGTAGAGTGTCCTCAATGTGTACCTCAGGCCGGATGCAGTGGATCATACCTGTAATCCCAGCACTTTGGGAGGCTGAGGTAGGTGGACCACCTGAGGTCAGGAGTTCAAGATCAGCCTGGTCAACATGGTGAAACCCCATGTCTACTAAAAATACAAAAATTAGCCGGGTGTGGTGGTGCGGCCTATAATCCCAGCTACTCGGAAGGCTGAGGCAGGAGAATTGCATGAACCCGGGAGGCAGAGGTTGCAGTGAGCCAAGATCGTACCACTGCACTCCAACCTGGGTGACAGAGCAAGACTCTGTCTCAAAAAAAAAAAAAAAAAAAAAAAAAAAGAATTTGCACCTTCAATACTGCTGTGTGCCTGGAAGCCTCAACTAGGCAAAAAGTCTCTAGGGAGCTCAATGGTGAACATGGGATTCTGTGCAGCAGCATGTGAACCCTGCAATGTTGTGGAAACTATGGATCAGTTAGGACGGACAACAATTAGGAGGAAGATGGCTAATACAGAGTGGTGAACACTAAGAATGCTCAGGTCTCAGTGCTGACCACACACCAGGCACCATTATCTTAGTTAAATCTCACCATCACCCTACAGGGCAGAGGTCCATGATTGCCCCAATTTCACAGAAGAGGAAATGAACGCACAGCAGGATCAAGAAAGATGCCTGTAAACTGACGAGAGACAAACACGGGCTTCCATCCCCATGAATCTGCATTCAGAGCGCAGGCTTTTTAACCACTATGCTGCCTCCTATTGATTATTCAAAAGGGGTAAAGAGATGGTGGCAAGACAGAAGGGGAAGGAAGAGGAACAGAAGTCTAGGTGTATGATCAGGGGCCTGGGTCTGCCACGACCCACTCATGAGTCTCAGGCAGGTTTACTGACTTCTCGGAGCCTTGGATTTCTCAGGTGGCAAATAAGGATGGCCCCCCACCCCATCCCACCCAGTGTCACAGGATGGCAGGGTCAGTGAGACTGCAGGGTTGGAAGAGGCTAGAAGTATAACACATTTCATGGAAGCAAGGGTCTGCTGGGCTACTTTTCTGGGTCATTTCTGCCCCTCCACAGTGCTACCTTCCATCTGTGTCTCTAGTGGAGCAGCTGCACCCCCAGCCCATCTCAGAATCGGCAGGAGACCATCACCCAAGACATCCATGGGCTGGGGAGGAGATCACTCTTGTACCCCGGGGATTGGGAAATGGCTGACATGCGGCAAAGCTGGGCCTCAGCTCCCTAACTGACTCATGAGTGAAAGGCCCCCATGGGGGACTAATGAGGGGTGAAATGAGAGCTGGAAAAGGAGCGCGACTTGAACACAAGCGTGAAGATAAGTTCCCTAGCACCCAGTTCCAAGGAATGGCTGATCCTTCCATTGGGTCAAGATTTCACTGATCCCTACTGACGTGGATGGTCTACCACTTAGGGTCTTGCCTGGGGACAAGAATGTCAGCTCTACTGAAAACAACTGTACTCACCCATCCTTAGATGCGTAGCTTAGGTGTGCCTGTTTGTGAATGTAGACTTGTTGACTCTGCCGTGGTCTCTCTCACTGCTAAGGAAGTATGAGATCACTGTGCCCACTCTATTCCTACACAAACCCTGAAGGCATGGTGGACCTATACTGAGAATACAGTCTTGGTCTCTTAGGAATCACCTCATAGGGGTATGAATGACAGACTAAGGTGAAAAAGTGGAGAAGTTGTACCAGGTGACCAAGAAATTCAGTGTGGGGGTGGAAAGAGCTACATGATCCTCAGTTGGGACCACTTAAAACTCTAAGGTATCAGAGAACAGAGGGAGGAGGAGGAAGGAACCCACACAAGAGCATGCCACAGCATCAGACCGACCAAGAGGCCAACACAAAGACGGCACGCGTACAGGGGGACATGTCACACGTGCGCTTGCTGAGGAGGACACAGATACAACGGGGTGAGTGAGATTCACAGAGAGAACATGGAGAGGAAGAAAACGGCAGAAAGAATTGTGAGATTCAAGAAGAAAAAGGTGACACCAGTGGAGATAGAGCACTGTTTGGTTACCACACCTCGAAGTACAGGCAGGGTGTGAGTCCACCACATGCTAAGACACACGGACATGAGATGGGGGTGGACCGGAGTGTTCATGGTGCAGAACACCCAAGACACCCATCACCAGAGCACCTTTTAATAGGAAGGAGGGCATTGAAAGCACGGTGTTTAGGGCTACACATGTTTGTGGCGTGTATGTGTGTATGATGTGTGTATGCACAGGCATCAGACTAAAGGCGGTTACACAAAAGAATGAACTCAAAGTTTGGTCCCTAACAGCTCAGTAACCCGGCAGAAGGCACGCCCATGACCCTGTGGGGCCAGATATGCTGACACTAAAGGAGACTGGCCTCGGGAAGCACAAGATGGTGGCGGGGAGAGCCAGGACTGGCAGTCAACTCTGCCAAGCTAAGAAACCCAGAGCCTCCCTCTCTCAGTCCCTGGCAATTTGTCCCTGGTGATACATGCCAAGTTTGGGAACACACTTCATTGGAGACTTCTTCTCACTGCTCGATATGCCAGGAAAGACAGTCAGAAGAACTGGGTCGCAGATCAAGCTGGGTTCTGAACACTTCAAATCTCAACCCTTTAACGTGCATGGCATGGACTCCTATGGGACCTTTCCCTCCAAAAAGTGCAGAAGAGCTTTAGAGTCCTGCAGAGTCAGAGACTTGCAGGTGATGCGACTGAGATCCTTGAGGCAGGGATTAGTGTACTCCTCTTTGCTTCCATGGGACACAGCATAGTGCCTGTCATACAGGACATACCCAGTAAATGCTCAATGGAATGTCCATAGGAAGGAAATAAGGCAGACAACAAGCAAGCCATCTCTTTCTTTCATTTCCCTGTGAAAACAACAATGGTGTACTGGGGTCATGATCCTAGAGCAGGAGGCACAGGTACTGTCTTGCAGTTTTAACCACAAGAGAGCCCCTGCAAACAACGTTGGTGCTCTGGGCTCAGACTACCCTTCACGGACATGGAAGGCTCAGTCTAAGCCTTGTCCTTTGCTGCTTTCCAGAGACAGTATGAAAGCAGAAGAAGACAGAAGATGGGAAATGCCTGAAATGCCAGGATGCTATTTGACTGAATTATTAAGGAGCAGGCAGAAGGTCTCTATAAGTCAGTCCTGTTGGAAGTCAAATTGTGGACCAGCTGATTATAAACCTACCCAGAGCCTTTCTCTCTAACCCCCAATTATAATAGCCTATGACTACACAGAATTTATTTCCCCTAGAATTAAGAGCATGCTTTTGAAATCAAGTGTTCTGATAATATCTACATCCACATTCACAACTGTCATCTTCCTCAAAAAGGCTTTTTAATCTATCAGTGGGACTGTCATTCTCCTAATTGCTCAGTTAGGAGAACCTATAGCTTCACTGTTGCATTTTCCTGCTTCCTTGCCTCTACCAAACTAGGCAATCTGATGCTAGTTTCTAAGATGAAGAGACAACATGTAGTGCAGTGGTCAAGGGCTCAGGCTTTAGAACAAACTGCCTGGGTTTGAATGTGGCTCTTAGCTGTGCGATTTGGGGCAGGTTAATTTCACTCTCTGTGCTTCTATTCTGTTGCAAAACGAAGATAATAACGTCTAACTCATTAAGCTTACTATGTGGTTAAATAATATATGTTAAAGTACTTCAATCAGGGCATGGTAAGTGCCCAGTGAATGTTGACTATTTTTATTGCTGTGGTTATTGCCACCTAAGTATTCCTTGGGCTTGTTCATTCCACACCATTCCCCCATCAGCTCATTAAACATAAGGTTCCTGCTTGTGTTTCTGTTACTGTTTATTACCTGTGAGGAGCTAGTGACACATCGGTTAGCCACTTTAGTTCTGATGAGATGATGAAATAAAAGAATTCATATTTTTCTTATGGGCTTGAGCGCTGGGCTCACACTGCACTTGGCATAACATCCAAGGGGATAGAACTGACTTGGACCTGTGCTCATCCTGCGGATGGTGTCTCATGCCGGAAGACTGTGGACAGCTCCCTTTGTTCTTTATCAACACAATGAAATGACAGGGTCTCAGGCAGAGAAGGTTTTCTTGGGAACCACAGAAGAGGCAGTGAAGGGAGGGGCTGGCAGTGAAGAAGCCCAGAATTTCCGTGTCATACTTACCTGGTCGGGGGTCTCCTGCTTCTTTAACCCAGCGCACTTGGTGATGATAAGCTCATGGCACCGCTTGTGGACCACACAGGTGCAAACTGCAAACAGCAATGACAGGAATGCTGAGGGACACTCGGGGAAGGGAGTATCCCTCCCAGGATCTATTCAAGGCATGGTGGAGGGACAAGGGGAGCCAGGCCCCTTCTGCCACTGAGTCTTAATTTAATACCCTCCTGAAAGTCTTTCATGCAGCTATTTCTAAACACTGTGCTATCAGAGCCATCAGAGTTTCCTAAATGCTCCAGAGAGCAAGGTAACAGTTATATTCAAAGGACATCAGCAGTTTTCTCCAATTCAGGGAGTACTGATCAATTTTTTCACTTCAATATGCCAAGGTCAGGGAAAAACTTCCTTCCCGCCCTCCCATGGAGCATTGCCTGTTAGAGATGTTGTAGTGGCCTCGCACCCCACTCGGGACCATGCAGGGTGGCTGATGCGGCAGGGGGAACTGCAGCAGGCGGTGCAGAGGCTCTGAGGCTTTTTTATCTTACTGTGTCCTGATATACCAAACTTTAAAATTCCCATCGACTTTAATACATCCACAAGAAGTGGCCTATATCTGTGTTGATAGTGTCATAGCGCAATGTGGGCAGTAGGTGGCTGAAGAGGTAAGTAACTGTTTGTGTGCATGTTACCCCAAAGAACAGCAACTTCCACTAGACACTACCCCACGAGTGAGACCCAGCAGTGCTGCGTGAGGAGATAGAAAAACCTCTCTGCTCTAACCTCAGCAAAACCACCACATGACCATGCCACATTTCCACCTTCCAAATTTGTACAGCTTAACCTTGCATTTGTAGTCAGTTAACTGGAAAGGAATAATCTTAGTGCCTTCAAGTGAACTTTAAATTTTTAAGGGCTAATGATCATACAGCTGAGACCAAAAAAAAGGGATTCGACAAGGACCTTTCAGTGATACCAAGTACAACGAGCAGGTGAGGAAGCTTCTTTAGGGAGGGAGAGAGGGAGAGAGCTGGCAGAATACACAGACCCAGTTTAGGACAAAGTGGGACTTTCAAAGAGCCTCCAACTGAAGCAGTATGTCTCTTTCAGAAAGATGAAAGTGCCATCTGCTCCAGCTGGGACACAAAGGCTGGGTGGATCGGGGACCTGCTGAGACCACAAGGACGCCTGGAGACGAGTGGCACCTGCAAGATACCTCCCATATATATTCCCATATATGCAGAAGTAATGGCTAAGTGGGAACAAAGAAAGCAGGGTCCTGCCTCTTGGGGAGGAAGTATAAGCATGCAAGCTGTGGAGAGCCTCCAAATGTCATCAGACCCAGCACCTGTCTCCTATGGGTGCCAGTGATCTGGATCTAACCATGGGCCTCTGAAGATTTAGTTCATAAATGCCTCTTACCTTGACACTGGTATCCCTGCTTTCCTATGACACCCCTGAAAAGAAGAATAAATTTTTTTTAAGTGAAATCTTACCAGGTCAAAAAACAAACAGAAAAACCACCCAATTTGGGCCACCACCCACATTGCACCAAGTACGTGAAGTATGCAGAATATTGTAATTTCTCTCCCACTTGCAAGGTGCCTTAAATGTCTCCTTCCAGAAGGCCACAGAGGGCAGCCCCAGGGCTTGTGGACCGTGCAAGGTTTGGTCAGCGTCAGAGCTTGATTTCCTACACAGAGAGCCATTCTTGTGCGGTCAGCAATGTTCTAGAAAGCCACAAACGACCCTGCTTGCTCCTGGTAGGCACTGAGCAGTCAAGCATACCTTTCCTCATGGACAGAATGGACATTCCTCTTCTCCCAGCACCAGGACATGCTCTGTGGGCCCTCTAACTGTGGAAGAGTGCTGCAGCTGGCTCGTAGATTTCCCTGGGCAGTCCAAAGACCACCAATGATTCTAAGCCAATCTGTGCCCCGAACTGGGGGTTCAAGAAGTTGTCTAGGTGAAGGCCAACATTAGAGGTTCCTTCCATGGCCAGAGTGTTATTCCCAGGGCAAGACATAAAGTCAGCATGGACACAGAACAATCACACAAACCTGGCCTTACCCCTGTCCTTAGTATACTAACTACAGCTGGTCAGGGAGCTCCCTGCAGTTCCCAACCCAGTGGAAGCCAGAAGTTATTCGGGTTCCACCCCAGGGAACCTACAGCTCAGTGGCCTTCACCCATGGGCTTAGAGGAGACCCGAATCTGTAAGACCAGCCACTCAGTTCATGACCAAATATAGCAAGTAAAGGTCAGACAGCTGGGTCTGCCCTGGTAATTGGAAGTATCTATGGCTGGAATGGGGCATTAATTCTGCCTCAGTTGGGCTAGGCTTGCTCTGAGCTGTATCATCTCAGATGTCTACGCCAACCTGGATGATTGACTTTGTGACATCGCAAGGATAAGACAAGTGACTCCTGGACACGTGGAATCCAAGGGGTCCTCAGAGCCCAGTACAGATGTCCCTGGCTGGGTTCATACTGCCTCACTCGCCCTCCCTGGCTGGATCCAAGGGTTCATGAAGGCAACCTCTACCTCAGCTTCAAAGAGCTCAGACAGCTTGCCAGAAAGGCTGCTGCGGTGTCAGGAAAAGTATAAACGTTAAAAGTCAGACTGCTAGGGGTAGAATCATACTTCTGACACTTCCTAGCTGGAGGACATCAGGCCAGTCCTATTTTCATTTCTGAGCCTTGGTATTGTTAGTGGAATGGAGCTGGTCTTGGATCATCTTTATCCCAGCCCCTCTCCTCCTTCCAGATTTTTTTATTTATTTATTTTTAATTTTTTTAAGACAGAGTCTCACTCTGTCACCCAGTCTGGAGTGTAGTGGAGTGATCTCAGTTTACTGCAACCTCCACCTCCCGGGTTAAAGCGATTCTCATGCTTCAGCCTCCCAAGTAGCTGGGATTACAGGCACGTGCCACCATGCCCAGCTAATTTTTGTATTTTTAGTAGACACAGGGTTTCACCATGTTGACCAGAATGGTCTCAAACTCCTGACCACAAGCAGTCTGCCTGCCTCGGCCTCCCAAAGTGCTGGGATTATAGACATGAGCCACTGCGTTCGCACCCAGCCTCCTTCCCGATTTTCTAACACATCCTAGACATCAGATAATTTCACTTGTAAATAATTCAGTGGATTATTATTCAGTGGAATCCTCACTTTGGATTCCTGAGGTATGTCTCTAAAAGATAAGGATCCTTTTTAAAAACACACAATCAGCTGTGTACAATGACTCACATCTGTAAACCCAGCACTTTGGGAGGCAGAGGTGGGTGGATCACTTGAGGCCAGGAGTTCTAGATCAGCCTGGCCAACATGGCGAAACCCCATCTCTACTAAAAACACAAAAATTAGCCAGGCATGGTGGTGTGCTCCTGTAATCCCAGCTACGTGGGAAGCTGAGGCATGAGAATCACTTGAACCTGGGAGACAGAGGTTGCAGTGAGTGGAGATCATGTCACTGCACTCCAGTCTGGTCAACAGAGCGAGACTCTGTCTCAAGACAAGACACACACACACACACACACACACACACACACACACACACACACAGAGTCACAATATCCTTGTTGGTCATAAAATCTTAACTCCTTTGATAAGATAAAATTCTAGGTATAAAGTTGCCAGAAACCATCACTTCTTTCCATGTATTTCCCCCCATGTACTAAACACACACTTAGCCCTCCAGAATAGTCCCCTGCATTCACATAAGGAAGAAACCAGGCACGCCAGCATTCTTTAAACGAGGTGCATAGTCTCCCCTACCCCATCCCCGACTTCTTGCCACAAAGATGTTGTAACTAAAGGTTCCCGAGAGAGGCTTACCAGATGAAGTCTCTGCAGTGGGAGCAGTAGGTGGGCTGCCGAAGATAGGTGGCCATGAACTTGTGGCCGTTGACCTGATGGACCCTGCGCCTGACGGCTCCCTGCCGCTTTCTCGGCCGCATGCGTTCCCTGAACACGCGCTCTTCATTGTCTTTAGGGGCTGGGGAAGGACAAGAGCAGGGAAGAAAACAGAGTTTGGGTTAGTGCACCTTCCAAATGAGCTCCCTCCAGAGAGTTACTCCATTCCTGGAAGAGTGGAGCTGGGGTGAGTGGGAGGTAGCCTTTGTGTGCGGAGGAACTCGGGGGTCTGAGGAGTCTCACGGAGCAGCTGGAGTGAGCAAGCACACACAGGGTGGAAAGGCCCAGAGTGTGCCTGTTCCTGCTACATCCTCAGATTCCATCCAATCCAAATTCTGCTCCAGGCTGGCTGCCCCTTTCCTCCCTACACAGGCTGCAGCTGGTTTCAAGGGCTTGGGGTCAAAAGGCTCAAGGTTTGCATCTTTGTGCAACTCCTGAGCAGTGTGACCTTGGATAGGTGGTGTTTCCTCCCCCTGAGCATCTGAGCGCATCTCCCTCTGTAAACGGCGATGGCAGTGCCGGCCACACGGGTGGCTGAGAGGATGCAATGAGATGAATCTCCACACCCTGAACTGCCTAGCTCAAGAAGTAGCTGCCTAATAAGTTTGACTTCTTCCTTCTTTCTCTGACCTAGACTAAGCCAACCGAGAGCATTTTCCCAGAGGTCAAAAGGAGAGGGAAATACGACACGGTGAAAGCAGTTTCCCAAAGGCTCAAGACCATCAGCATGGACTGTAAGATCCCACTGGGGTCAAAAAGGTCTTCCCTATACCTACCATCCCTCCACTTCTGAGACTGCCCCGCCAACTGAGAATGCCTTGCAAGGGGACTCACAGATGATCACAAAAATAATAAAGATAATTGTTATCTTTACATATTTTTGCCCCCTCAAAATTAATATATTGAAATCTTAACCCCCAAAGTGATGCTATTTGGAGATGGGGCCTTTGGGAGGTAATTAGGTTTAGATGAGGTCATGAGGGTGGGGCCTCCATGATGGGATTAGTGTCCTTATAAGGGGAGGAAGAGACCAGAGTGAGTGAGCTCTCTGCCATGTGAGCGAGGAAGAAGGCCCTCACCAGAGCCCACCCATACTGGCTCTCTGATCTTGGACATCCAGCCTCCAAAACTGTGAGAAGTCAATGTCTGTTGGTTAAGACACCCAGTCTTTAGTGTTTTGTTATTGCAGCCTGAGCTGATTAAGACAAGGATGACCATGATAAATGCTTACCGTGGGTTTATGCTGTGGCAAGTGCTATGCTAAGTGTGTTATATCTTGGTGATATAACACATCTCACTGAACTTTCAAAACAACTCCACTTGAAGGGTACTGCTATTAGCCCCATTTTACAGGTATGCAAAGCGAGAAATAGAGAGTTTAAGTAACCTACTCCTGTTAACACAGCTACTCAGTGAGGAAGCCCAGATTCTAACCCAGAGAGTGAGAAAGAGGCCAATGTTCCTCCACCCACATGATGCTCTGAAGGACGGCCTGCACTCCTTACAGAAAGTCCCCAAGCTCTCATCTGAGTGGCTCTCATCACCAAAGAGTCCAGCTGCCTGTGGCTTCCCCAAGAACACAATGGACAGGCTCTGGGCTTCTTCCTAGGTTCCTGACACCTTCTAGAAGGTCTCCTAGAAGGTCCCCTGCACAGGTCAGCTTAAAATGCACTGGAAGGCTCTGTGCCCCCAAAATATCTCCAGGCATCAGCGAGTGCCTGACATCTCACCATAACAGGGCCAGTCTTCAGGGGAAGAAGCATTGCTCCTTTCTGGACCTCTTTGAATGTAAGGTTCCCTGAAGTGAAGGTCATATGTGTGACCCGAACAACGGATTAATCCAAGGGCATCTTGTTATTGGAGGGTAGGGTAAAGGGAAGGTAAAACTGAAGGTGAAAAGTGAGAATGGGACCAAATGCGCAGTGTATGCTTTCAAGGAAGCAGCAGCCTCTGAGCAAACAGGAAGCTGTTTATTGGAAATCTGCCCTCGGTGTTCCCAGACTGCATCTTTAACACAGGCTCAGATGACCCAGGTGGAGGTCTGCTTGTGGACCCCCTGCTTCTTGACCCCTAGCCTACCTGGGTTTCAACTGGTATTTATCATTTCAAAAAGTCTCTGACATCGCCGACCTTCTGGGTAAAGAAAGCTCACCACCTCCTACCCCGCTCCAACCTAGGGGTCTTGACCTGCTGACTAAATTGTCACAGGAGGACCCAGGTCTGTTCTAGTATAGAGACAGCAATACACACACCTGCAGAAGTATGGTAATCACTATTTGGTGCTGCCATCATAGGCAAGTTTTTGTTCTACTTCATACTTACACAATGTTTAGAATGTTCTACCATTTTTATAAGCAAGAACAAAAATATGATCACCAAAAACCAAATCTATTCAGTAGCCCTTACTTGCTATAAACTTACCTACAGAAACCCAGTCCAGAAACATCAACCCTGGGCATCGTAGGACACAGGATGCAGGTTCTTTTTGTAAAAGAGCATCCTGAACTCCTTTCACAGGATTCGCCATGGAATACACTTGAACAGTAAGCCCATCCCCTAATGCATTTAAGATGCAATTTGATTTACAAATCTCTCAAATTGACTAGTTGTTTTCATCCTGGGAAACTATTTTCAGTTAAAATGATGATGGGACCAATCTAATTTTCTCAAAGGAACACTTATGATGGTGGTTACAGTCCTCCCTAAGAGCCTTATTTCTCAACTTTTAACAGAAATGACTAGCAATGAAACCAAACGTTCTAAACTGTGTTGACATCAATTCAATAGGGCAATATAGCAACCAATTAATTTGGCTCCACTCATTTTAAAGTTCTCTCAGTGGGGTGCCCTGATACCTAGGGGGAAGCTGTTTAAAATTGCTGGGGGTGTGGAGGGGGAGCCTCAGGCACAGGCTAGGCAGACAGCCAAGGATAACTCCTGTAAGTCAGAGTTCTAAGTCCAACTTCCTTCAGGGTTTCTATTACTGTTGCCCCAAAGGAGCATCTGCACTGTCTTTTAAGTCAGATTTGATGTCAGATATAGAAAAACAGAAGGTCACAGGAGGGAAAGAACATGGGTACACTTCATGCTTCAAGTGAGGCTCGTGTGCAAAGCTACAAAGCAGGTGACAGGAGACAGGGGTTGGAGCCTGTGGCTGGTGAAAACAACCCAATTCCACATTCCTCTGGGCAGGAAAGCCACGGGTCAGGCCAGAGTATCCTCAGTTCTGTCACCCACAGGTGGAGAAGAAAGTGGCCTATAGGATGTGAAAAGGGGAGCTACTAGGTCCCTCAGTCCCCAGGAACCTCCCTATTGGGGCCTGGAGTCCACCACCAGAAAGGGATCCCTTCAGCATTTCCCTCCGCTATGAAAGGTCTTTTCCAAAATGTAGCTCCCATATATGTATGAACTTAATTCCTTTGTCCCACTGGTCTATATGTCTGTTTTTATGCCAGTACCACACTGTTTTAATAGCTGACGTTTTGTGATATATTTTGAAATCAGGAAATGTGATGCCTCCATCTTTGTTCTTTTCACTCAAAATTGCTTTGACTGTTCAGTCTTTCATGGTTCCATACAACTTTTAGGATTTTTTTTTTTCTGTTTTTATTGAAAACACCTTTGAGAATTTGATAGGAAGCATATTAAATTTGCAGTCACTTTCAAAAAAATATTAATTCCTGTATGGGCATTTTAACAAACACTAATTCTTCCAAGCCAAGAAGAGTCAACAAGATCAACAACTCTTGTTGATCTTCAACAAGAGTGCCAAGAAAATACAATGGAAAAAGGATATTCTCTTCAATAAATGATGTTGGGAAAACTGGACATCCACATGCAAAAGAATGAAACTGGATCCTTATCTTTTACCATACACAAAAATCACCTAAATGTGGATTGAATACTTAAATGTAAGCCCTGAAACCATAAAGCTCCTAGAAGAAAACATAGCGAAAACTTTCTTGACATTGGTCTTGGCAATGATTTCTTAGATATGACACCAAAAAGGCAACAAAAGCAAAAATAAGCAAGTTGGACTACATCAAACTAAAAAGCTTCTGCACGGCAAAGGAAACAATTGACAGAATAAAAAGGCAACCCGCAGAATTGAAAAAAATCATTTGCAAACCATATATTTGAGAAATATATCATATCCAAAATACCTAAGAAACTCCCACAACTCAATGGCAAAAACAAACAATCCAATTTAAAAACGGGCAAAATAACTGAGTAGATTTTCTCTAAAGAAGACATACAAATGGCCAACAGGTATACAGGTATTTAAAAAGATGTTCTACATCACTAATCATCAGGGAAATGCAAATTGAAGCTACAATGAGATGTCACTTCACACCTATTAAGATGGCTATTTTATATATAAATAAACATATATATATAAAAGATAAGTGTTAGCAAGGCTGTGGAGAAAAGCGAACGCTTGTTCACTGCTGATGGGAATGTAAAATTGTACAGCCACTAAGGGAAACAGTATGGAGGTTCCTTAAGAAACGAAAAACAGAACTACCATTTGATGCAGCAATTTCACTTCTACAAATCCAAAGGAATGAAAATCAGGACCTTGAAGAGTCTTCATGCATCTGCACTCCCACATTCACTGCAGCATCATTCACAATAGCCAAGACATGGAAGCAACCTAAATGTCCATCTATGGATGAATGGTTAAAAAATATGGTGTATTCATCACATACGCACAAAAGAAAACACAAGGCAGAAAGGTATGTTCCAAATATTTAGAAAACATTAACATTGGTCATTCATTGACACTGGTGGAATTACAGGTGATTTTTACTTTTCTCCTTGTGCTTCTTTGTATTTTCTAAAAAGAATCTCTATTGCTCTTTTTAAAAAGATACAACAAACATTGAGAAACCATAATTCAAAAGAGATTGTCTTCTCAAATGAATGACTTACACTAAGATGCAGTGTTCTACTGTCTTCAACCCTAGTTACATAGATGACTAAGTAAAAGCCAAAGAGAGCCACTTGATACTTTTATGAAGTGTAAGGCTAAAGGAAAGCTGAAGCAGATTTCTATGTCCTTAGCATAGCTTTCTTCCTTGATGTAAATAAAATGCTTTGTTACAATTTCTAAAAGAAGAAAAAGAAAAAGAAAATATGGTGTATTCATGCAATCGAATGTTACTCAGCCACAGAAAAGAAGGAAATCCTGCCATTTGGGGCAACATGCATGGGAGGATATTGGCTAAGTGAAATAAGTCAGTGGTAGGACAAATACTACATGATACCACTTATATGAGGAATCGAACATGGTTGAACTCATAGAAGCAGAGAGCAGAATGGTGGTTGCCAGGGGCTGGGAGAAAGGAGGAATCGGGGAGATTTTAGCAAAAGAGCACCAAGTTCCAGTTATGCAAGATGAATAAGTCCTAGAGATTGTGCAGCTTTGTGCCTATAGTTAACATACTGTATTGTATACTTAATTTGCTAAAAGGATAGATCTTAGGTTAAGTGTTATCACAAAAAAATAAATAAAATGCAACTCTCATAGTAGAGGTAATATGTATGTGTCTGATGTATAAAATAATAGATACACAAACGTATGTATATGTGGATGTACATATAGTATGTATACTTTATATAATACATATTGATCCATAATACAGTATATATAATATGTATGATATATATATATAGTTTTGCTGAACTATTTGAAGGTTATAGATGTAGATCTTCACTCTTAAATACTTCAGTCTTTATCTCCTAAGAACACAGACATTCAGCTACATAATCACAATAACAGAGTCAAGAAATTTAACACTGATATGGCATTATCTAATATATAGTTCGTATTTGAATTTTCCCAATTGTTTCCCAAGTGTCCTCTGTAGTTTCTAATTTTCATCCAGGAGGTACTCCTAAGAACACAGACATTCAGCTACATAATCACAATAACAGAGTCAAGAAATTTAACACTGATATGGCATTATCTAATATATAGTTCGTATTTGAATTTTCCCAATTGTTTCCCAAGTGTCCTCTGTAGTTTCTAATTTTCATCCAGGAGGTACCCAGAGCTCATGCCTTGCATTTGGTTGCCATATCTTCTTAATCTCAGTCTAGAACAGTTTCCTTTACTGTTCTAGATACATCAATGTGTCCTTTTGATGATACATTTATGTAGCATCCAGGATGTTGTCATACTGAATGTTTCACAACCTGAATTTCTCTGATTGTTTCCTCCCAATTAGTTTCTGATTAAATGGCAAGACCACCACAAAGGCCTATGGATCAACAAATTGAAATATATACATCAAGATCCCCATAGATAATGGCTTAAATGACACAAACATAAAATTTTCATAAGATATTGACTATAATCAGGAATTTTAAAATGCAAAGCAGAACAGTTTTGGCATACCACTGACATACCATTTAATACCTAAAAAAGTAACCAATTGGTTTTAAAATTATTTTCCATTATTGGCAAGTCGACTATGAAACTGACTTATTCATTCACTGCTGGAGGCAATGCCAGTTGGCAAAATGTTTTCAGAAAGCAGTATCACAAGACACAGAGACCACACAGGAAACGCCTCAAAGAGATTCACATCCTTTGATTTGGCAACTCCTTGGGAATTAACTCTAAGTCAATAATTAAACAAACTAAAAGCCATGTCCTTATAGATGTTTCCCTTTGCACATCTATATCAGCCAACACACAGAAATGACTTGACTGTCTACTATTAGGCAAATGGTCTGATAAATTACACTACCTTGACAGCAACTTTAAAAGGGTGAGGAAAGACCACAGAAACCTGGAGAAATGTGATGTAATATTATGAAAAAAGAATGAACAATAATACACCTCTACGTCAAGCAAATTTGCAGGCTGAAGATAAGAACGGTGCTCCACTAGGATGATGGGATTAGATAGGCTGACATTTGAAAAAGTGTTCTCTAGTGCTCTTTAATGACTTTTTAAAGCTTTCACTTGCCTAAAAAGCATTAGGTAATGAGGTGTTCCATCATGCTGCAGGAGTGGGGGGCTGCTTGGCACAAATAGGAGGTGAGGGAACTGCAGCCTGCCGTGGAGAAGGGGAGAGAAGAGGGAAACCACCAGCTTCCCAGCTACCTGTGCTTCTGGACTGAGTAAACACCGGGCCCACTGCACACCAGAGTTACTGGACCCATCCCCCTTCACCTCTGAACCACTCCAAAAGATGCTGGCACTGGACGCACTCAGCCATGCTCAAACACAGTGACAGTTCATTTGCTGTGACCTCTGAGGCAATACTAAGGTTGGCTGGTCTCCCAGAGGACCCATTTGGTTCTTTGGAGGTCCCTTGTTTTGTGCCTGCATCTGCCTCACTGCAGAAGGGGTGAACTTGAGTCAAGGAAATACCAAGACAAAGCTGGATAACTTTTGGGAAGCTTTCTGTGGAAATGCAGAACTTGGCTGTGCAGATGTAACAAGAATTCACAAAGGCATAAGGCTAAGCAGGGACGTCCTCTGAAGCAGCTTCAAGACCCACAGTAACCCCAACCTCCAACAACATTCCGGGATGGTTTCTCCTTGATTCAATTAGGTTATGAACTTCAAACTCCAGAAGCTTTTATATCAATGAACATTTTGCGGCCCCAGTGCACAGGATAATTTCTCACAGGCTGTAGGCAGGTGGCAAGAACAGCAAAAAGGGGCCTGTACTGTGCAGTTCTTCTTCTGTTTGTCTAACTTCACCTGGCCCCTTTTCCTTGGGGGTGAGACTTCTCAGTCTGCACCAGAGGAACACTCAGGGACTCAGGGAGAGATGGCCTCTGGTGCCAAACCCTAGACCACATTTTTTGGCCAGTCTGGTCACTGAAGTTTTCACTGTTCCACTGTCCCTTCTCTTACCCACCACATCTCCTCCCACACAAAAAGCAAGCTGGAAAAACTGAACACCCTCCTCATGTGGGGTCATGGGCACCCACAACCTCAGTGTTCTTAGGATGCCTTTCAGTTTAGGAATAGTCAGCAAAGAATTTCTTAAAAAAAAAAACAAAACTTTTTTTTTTTAATTTCAATAGCTTTGGGGTACAAATGGTTTTTGGTTATGCAGATGAATGATATGGTGGTGAAGTCTAAGATTTTAGTGCACCTGTCACCTGAGTAGTGTACACTGAACCCAACAGGTAGTTTCTCATCATCACTTCCCTCCCATCCTTCCCCTTCTGAGTCTTCAATGTCCATTATACCACTTTGTACACCTTTGCATACCCTTAGCTTAGCTCCTACTTTTAAGTGAGAACATGTAGTCTTTGGTTTTCAATTCCTGAGTTACTTCACTTAGAATAATGTCCCCCAAGTCCATCCAAGTTGCTACATAAGACATTATTTCATTCTTGATTATGGCTGAGTAGTATTCCATGGTATGTATGTTATGTACGTGTATGTGTGTGTGTGTGTATATGTGTGTGTATATATATGTATGTGTATATATATGTGTGTGTGTGTGTGTGTGTATATATCATTTTCTTTATCCACTCATTGGCTAGTGAGCACTTAGATTGATTCCATATCTCTGCAGTTGTGAATCTCTAACAGTGAATTTCTAACACACACACCGACGTATGCCTGGATGCCAGCAATGCCTTCTAGAGTACATGGAGCAAGAACTGCCAAGAACAAGGGTCAACCTTGCCTGGGCCAGACTTGCCGACATGCATGATCTTGGGGCACTACTGTCATTCCTCACTGCAGGACAGTCCCCTACCCTTTGTGTTCAGGGCACACAGGGATCCTTCCCTAGGCAGGTACACTGTGGGATCTTCTTTCTTTTCTCTGAGCTCTCTCTTTTGACCTCCCCTTTCTGCCAGTATGGTTGAATGAGGTGTTAGCAGACTGGACAAATTTTGTTCTTTCCCAAACCTGCCTAATATCCTTGAACAAGTCATTTAATCTCTTTGAGCCACTGTTTTCCTATGTTATCTATCAGGAGAGGGGCAATTCCATGGCTCAACCCAAACCTCAACTTGACTGGAGCAGCACAGACCCATGTTGGATCCCAAGGCAAAAGTAAAAAAAGAAAAAAGTGAGTCATCCTGACTGTATCTTTACTTCAAATTTTGTTATTTCCTTCATTAATCTGATTTTCTAAACTACTACATTACAGTATTATTTATCTTGATTCCTGAGACTTGGGGCAGCCCTAAATTCTGCTTGCACCATAGTCCTGACCTTGACTATAATGGTTGATAAAGGCCCACGTGAAGTTCTCCTTCCTAAGTACACCAGGCTTTGCAAAGGTGGTGGGAGGGTGGCTCCTGTTTGCCCTTCTCTCCCTCTGCGGTCTACTGTGGGGTGGTAGGTAGGCTTCCAGGACCTCCTTCACCCCAGGGGACACTCCGGGATGGCCCCAAAATCAATAGTGTAAGGACCAGAAGTGACAGAGAAAAAATATTGCCAAAAATGTGATCGGTTCAGATGGTGACTGTTGAATTTCGCCTGGCATCTAGCACATGCTGAAGGGAGGGTTTTCTCCTTCTATGACCATGGCAGTGGGGTTTGGAGCCGGCTCTGGATCCTGTAGTACACATCACTCTACATCTGGGGACTACACATAGTAGCCTGAAATGGCCACCGTGGGGGCCTTTACAGGAAAATCAACAAATGCTACAAATCAGGACTTCCTTGGGGAGGTTGTTGTTAAGCATTTACCACCAGCACACTCCTGGCCCTGAGGAGATCAGACATGTACAGCCATGGTTCAGGTTCTTTCTCTTTTATCTTTCCAAAAACAGGCTGTATCCACCAAAGCTGTGGCTTTAGTTATCCAATACTGACTTCCAGAAACCCTGCATCTCTCTATCTCCCTAGAGCCAACAATGCCTTACTGAGGAAGAACGACAGCCTCAGCCCTGACCCTGCAGAACGTGCTCTGATGCTCTCTTGTGGCCCCCACCCTGCTGGGGTTCAGCTACCCCCAGATGTTACATACCTGCCACTGTAAGAGGGAGTGTCTGCCTTATCTCTCCCACACCCCATCCCATAAGGCTTTAGGACAGCTCACTCCATCTCCAGACTGGGAAAACTGTCAGGAAGACTGGGCTGGGCAAGGAACAGACTTAGCTCTAGAACAAAATCAGAAATGGAGCTAGATTGAGGAAAAGCCTGGGGTTGGGGTGGGGGTCAGCTCATCGGGAGGCTTTCCTTGGGATCCAGGTAAAGAGTGATTACAGTCTTCAAGATAATTTTACAACACAAAGAAAGCAATTCAACTGTCCTGGTATTTTGGTCTAAATAACTGTCAAACCCTGGATATTCAAAAGTCGAAAGATGCCAGCTAGCAATTATGGGGCCCCTGCCAGATGCTGAGCATGATTCTAAGCACCTTAAGTGTATGAGGTACCACTATCTGACACATACGAGATAGTGTCCCACATGCGTGCAAAGTAGTAGCTCACACGTGTGACAGAGCATCACACACATGTGTGAGATAGTATCTCATACACACGTGCATGAGAGCATCACAGGCACCCATGGTCATGTTAAGCATCCATGAAGTATCCATATTAAATATTCATGCAATATGTAAGCATCTTACATACTTCCTCTAATGTCACAAGGCATTACTTTTGGCTCAAAGAGGTTAAATAACTGTCTTGTGAAAGGCCATGCAGCCAACAGTAAAGGTCAGTTTGGGATTTCCCACCCTGGCCCAGCCATCCACATCTCCCAAGGATGGCGAAACAGCCTAGTCCCACTTGCACCAACTGCGTGTGTAGAAGGTTCCTGTCAGCTGCTGATCACCCACCTCCCCACACATCTGCCCTTGCTTTCACGTAGAGACTTAGAAAAGACAGCTGAGGGGGACTGATTAAGTCATGGCACACCCACATAATGGAACTTAAGGCAGTGGTTTAACAAAGCAGCTATGCCAAGCCCACCAAGAAAATGAGCAGAAAAAGAAGACTAAGAAACACATCGATAGTGTGTATTTATTTGTATAAAATGAGAGAAAAAAAAGAATATACTCAAACACATATAAGCAAGACTGCGGATGGAAAATTTCTGAAAGGGTATATAATAAGCTATTCATCCTAAAAAATGTTTATCATGTGGACACTGGATTCCAGGCAATGTTCTAGGCACAAAGCGATAACCCATGGCTACTCTCTCAATTTTTGTTCTCAGAAATTCTGGATCTGGTCCTTAATAGGTCTCCGCTAACAAAGCAAGGAATTGCCATGATAGTCCAGATTACAGCGGTTATGACTGGGAGGTGCTCCTCACAGAAGCTAAGATGCAACCTTCCCCTCTCAATCTCTGGGCAGTCTACTTAACTTTCT
This sequence comes from Rhinopithecus bieti, assembly GCF_001698545.2. Taxonomy (NCBI): domain Eukaryota; kingdom Metazoa; phylum Chordata; class Mammalia; order Primates; family Cercopithecidae; genus Rhinopithecus; species Rhinopithecus bieti. Next base: position 3,083,264 of record NW_016824934.1, on the reverse strand, counting down.
GTTTCAATAATGCTCTGTTTTGACTTTATAAATTTACTGGTAAATATGCAAGGTCAATGGAAAGAAAACAAACCAAACAAAACCAGGTACTAAAAATCAAAGCAGCCGCGCCTTTTATTTTGTAATTTTCCATAGAAAAATAGATGATAATGTTTGCAAGTGAAATAAATACTTCATGACAGTGAGTTTTAAATATTGTGTAAATATTTATGTGATGTCAAAGAATATGTTCTACATGTGTACTCTCACAATGCATTAAAGAAAATTTGTTCAAAACAGGAAAGAGGAAACAGCAACTAATTCCCTCAGAGAGATTATTCGATGCTATCTGTATCTTCCCAGAGAGGCACACAATGAGAATCAGAAACGTCTGAAAGGAGAGGTTTGGGATGGCTTGCATGTTTTATTCTGCATGTAATCTAATCAGAAGGGAACCAGTGGCATTTCAAGATTAGCGTCTCAAGTTTAACATGAATCGTTGTTTCTTCTTCCTCTTGACTTTCTGAAGGATCTTCGCTGTGTTCATGGCAGGACTTATGCTCTGTCCAGGTATGAAAACAAAACTGCAGCTAGTGCTCACTATATAGGAAAAAAAAAAAGTGAAAACCTCAGACCTTGATATGGTAGGCACAGCAGCACTAGGGTAAACTGAGGCAAAACATGGTGATTGACGGATAGTGGGAGAAAAGAAGATGCCAAACTCCAATCTCACTGCCCCATGGTTTCTGATGCCAAGCACACTGTGTTGAACATGAAGAAGCACTGAGGAGCAGTGATTTCACTTAAGCAGGAAGTCTGCTAGCCTCTAGTCTATATTCATTCATTCATTCATTCACCTATTCATTCATTCCCTCCTACATCCATTTACAGTTATATATTAGAGTCATGGTGGAACTTTACTGCATGCCTCTGGTACCCAGGAAAAATTACTACTTCCAGGAGGAAACCACAGAGCAAAATCCCTCCAGGCAGACCTGCTGAAAGCTCAAAGAGTGCTCCCAGCCTGGGAAATCTGCCAAGTGGGGCACCAGCCAAGGGTGGGACCAGAATCCCTGTTGGTGCCAGTGATGATCTGAGATGAATCACAGGAAACTGAGCAATTGCTGCATTATCAGGCACCTGAGCACAATGGAGCTCACGTTCCATGAAGCCAGGTTCTGGCCACTGTTCATGCTTCTAAAATGCTGTATTAACACAGGCCAGTGGACAGCAGGACTAAAAGTCTTAGTAGGATCTCTGCCTGTCCCCAGGTGCTGGTTGGTGAACATGGAAAGGGTGTGAATTTGCCAAGTGGAGTGGGACATTCCTCCCTCAAACAAATAACAAGTCTTTTAATGCCATAGGCACTGCAGCCCTAAGGGCTACGGGGTTATTTATTGAAAAACCCACACCCTTCCAGTGCTGTTTGTAGCAGCCATTCCACATCACCCAGTCAGTGGCAGGCCACATTCCATGAGAGTAAAGCAAAGTGAACTCAAGATCACACCCTTCGACGTCACAAGGCTCCCAGCTACCTCACCTTGGGCTCCACAGAGCTTCTCAAAGGAACGTGCCTGCACAATTTCCCAGACTATCACAGTGAGGCAACTTTTTAGTTCCTCAAACTCCTTCTTTACTAAGGCAGTTCTGAGCACTTGCTAACTTTAAAGTCAGAATTCGAAAGAAAAATAATGATCTTTACCAAGAGATCTGGAGTCCCAGCAGGACTCCCAGAACGTTGACCAGGTGGGTATTCTGATTAGATGACCTGGGAAGGGAGAAGAATTTCAGGGAGTCTGAAGATAAAATGGAGATAAAAGGCAATGAAAGAATGGTAAGGCAAAGGAAATGGAGAAAGGATAAAAAAGAGGTAAAGGTGGCTGGGCGCGGTAGCTCATGCCTGTAATCTCAGTACTTTGGGAGGCCGAGGTGGGAGGATCACCTGAGGTCAGGAGTTCTAGACCAGCCTGGCCAACATGGCAAAACACTGTCTCTAATAAAAATACAAAAATTAGCCAGGTGTGGTGGTGCACACTTGTAATCCCGGCTACTCGGGAGGCTGAGGCAGGAGAATTGCTTGAACCCAGGAGGCAGAGGTTGCAGTGGGCTGAGATGGTGCCACCACACTCCACCTTGGGTGACAAAGCGAGACTCAGTCTAAAAAAATAAATAAATGAAAACAAGTAAAGATGATTATTATGCCACCCAATCTGAGCTGGTAAATACCTAAATGAACCCACATCTTCCCAGAAAGCAGAGGGACTCATTTTACATAATACAATCTACTCTCCCTGGTTTTTTTGGTTCCTTCTGATCAGGAAATGAGCTTGCCTTCCTTCCACCCTCCCTTCTATTGACCCAGGCCCATCTAGTCCCCATGGCAGGGCACTGGGAGATAGACCTCTCTTAGGAAGCTTCATATAGGTGAACAAGCCCCAAGTCTTTCCACAGAAACAGCTATAACGGCCACAGCTCTTGTGGAACTTATATCTTTTCCTTTGGCTTCAAAAACCTGCTTCAATTAAACTTTTTCTTACCAGTTTTCATGTTCCACTGAGACTAACCAAAACTCTGCACATGGAGAGAGGGATGAGAAGGTCAAATGCAATAATGCTTTTAATAACTGAAAGCATCCCAGAATCTAACTCATGCTCCTTCAGGGCTCATGAGCTCTGACACGCACGTGCACACAGTGCCTCTCCCTGACACCCCCGCTGCTGGCACTTCTCCCAAGCCAGGGGACATCATCATCCAGGAAATTCGCCAGGTTCCCAGTTATTCAGGCCTTAGGGCTTGACAACTCCTCTCTCCCCCCGAGCTGTCTTCTATAGTAATACGAGAATGCTGGGAAAAGAATAGTCACTGTGTGAGGAAAAAAGTCTATTTCTAATAGCTCTGCAACCAACAGAAACACCAGCTAAATGCTGAGCTGCATATCTATAAACTTCCATTTGGAGAAAATGAAAACTGCCAAGAGGGGAACAAAAAGAAGGGTGGGCGTTTTCAGTTTAATGAACCTGAGAAAAAATTCTGAGGCCATAGATGCTTAAGGGAGATCCATTTAGCTCAGTTCTTGGTGCTAATGAAGTAAAAGTAGAGACCAAATTCCTCACATGAGTGAGTTATCTTTGTCTAGAAGGTAAATATTATTGGCCACAGGCCCTGACTTAAATCTCAGCCAGACTTCTTATAGATATACATTCTTTAGGGCCCTGAGGGGAAAGTAGGAATGGTTCCGTATTACCCAACTTCTTTCCTAAAATTCACCTTCCATCCTACACCTTGCTGACCTCAGGAAAACCCAATAGTTGTGTCTTTACTTAAAGTGTCACATTCCTAATCCAAAAATCTAAGCCCTGCAGATGGTAGTCACCCACCTGCCTTTTCAGAAGGTTTTGGTTTAAGCAGTACCTGGGAATAGGTAGCAAAGGCGAGGCTGGGGTTGAGGTCTACCAGAGTTTTAAGAATCCCTGGTAGCTGGGCACGGTGGTTCACGCCTGTAATCCCAGCACTTTGGGAGACTGAGGTGGGTGGATCACCTGAGGTCGGGAGTTCGAGACCAGCCTGACCAACATGGAGAAACCCTGTCTTTACTAAAAGTACAAAATTAGCCAGGCGTAGTGGCATATGCCTGTAATCCCAGTTACTCAGGAGGCTGAGGCAGGAGAATCGCTTGAACCTAGGGGCGGAGATTGCAGTAAGCCAAGATCGTACCATCGCACTTCAGCCCAGGCAACAAAAGCGAAATTCCGTCTCAAAAAAAAAAAAAAAGATTCCCTGGCAATGTATTAGCACTACCCTGGCCAAGGCAGGCTGCTACACCTCTGAAATGCTAGCAAGCCTGGCTCCTCAGCTAAAGCTGCTCCTGAACTCAAAGTCTAAATGCGGCCTCTGCCTGTCCCCTGGTGCTAGTTGGTGAACATGGAAAGGGTGTGAATGTGCCAAGCGAAATGGGACATTCCCCCTCAAACAAATAGCAAGCCTTTTAGTGCCATAGGCACTGCAGCCCTAAAGGCTATGGGGTTATAGACACCGACTCACAGAAACTGAATGAGACAATAAATCTTGACTACTATCTTAAGCTGCTAAATTTGGGATAATTTGTTATATAGTAGGAAATACTTAATTCAAGAGGTAATAGGTAAACTAGCAGGAGAAAGTTAGGGTAAACATTGGAAGGAAAAATGTTTTTAACTCTGAGACTTGTGCATTTGTTCAACCAATATTTGCTGGGGAGAAAAAGGAGGTGGGTATTGTGACTACTGTACTCGGTGTTACACATTCCTGCCTATGGAGAGAAGCAGAGGAAGGATCAATGCTATGATAGGTCAGCTTATATTAAAGTCACTATCACATGGAAACCAGGGCCTGTGTAAAAGCGAGTCATGCTGACCTAACTTCTGAGAGCTGGGAATTCAGAGACACTGACCAAGTCCTGGGATCCTAAAAAATAAAGTGATCCCTCTTGCTTCCAGTCCCTCTGTGTTCACTTTACTCCTTAGAGCGAGGCTTTCAACCCTGTTGAAAGAGAAAGCCTCTGGGAGGGCCGTTATAAGTTCAACATAGCTGAATCTCAGATACTTTTTGGAGAGGTTGTGCTGGGCAGGTAGGAAAACTGCAGGGCAGAAAGGATTGTAGGAACTGCAAGGAGAGTGAGGTAGGAGCTAAATTTGGGGAATTTTGCAGTCAAAGGCTGATGGGTGCTTGGCATCTCTAAAGCAAAAGATAAAATATATTAAAAATGGAATGTTAGAAATAATAGGCACCATTTACAGCAGGGGTCCCCAGTCCCCAGGGGACCAGAGTACTGGTCTGTGGCCTGTTAGGAACCCGACCGCACAGCAGGAGGTGATTGTCGGTGAGCAAGCATTACTGCCTGAGCTCCACCTCCTGTCAGAGCAGCAGCGGCATTAGATTCTCTTAGGAGCCGGAACCCTATTGTGAACTGCACATGTGAAGGATCTAGGTTGGGGGCCCCTTATGAGAATCTAATGTCCTTCGCCTTCTGCCCCCGACACCGCTCCCTGCCCATCAGTGGAAAAACTGTCTTCCACGAAACCAGTCCCTGCTACCAAAAGGTTGGGGACTACTGATTTACGGCATAGCAGGTGATTAAACCGTATTTTCTCTATTTCTCGAAAGGATTCTACACGATTGGTACCACTACCTCCACCACACAATGAGGAAACCGGTGCTAAGAAAATCCAAGTGACTCACCCAGGCGTACATAGTTATTAAGTGGTAGAGTTTGATTTGATCCCAAAGCCAGTCTGGTTCCAAAGTGCATGTCTTTTCCACCATACCATACATATTAAAAAATATGAAATGAGGTTTTCCCCTCCCTTTATCCCAGAAAACAAGCATTCTGTTTGTATTTCTCTAACAGGTGGTTTAAAGATTTTAAAGTGAACTTTCCTTCCCAAATGCTGTAAATGAAAAAATGATGTGAAAATGATTAGCAGATAGGAAGACGAAAGGCCAATTTCTTTTAAATGTATATGGGATCTGACAAGAAGTTCTGAAAGTTTTTTTGCAACCAGACTGCTGGAAAAAAAAAAAAAAACCCAGAAAATTAAAACTCATGTAGACAACTCCCTCTCACACCACAACTCACATGCCAGGGAGCACAAAGAGGTGACAGAGAGAAGACCAGAGGTCCCACTTCAGCTCATTTGTACAGACCCTTGCTCCCTTGCTGTTTCACGCAGAATTTTGAAAGGTAAGAGGGTAAGTTAGGTGATTCTGGAGCAAATATAATCATCACACAGTCATTAACCTCTGAGAACAAAAAGTTTGTATCTGCTTGAGCCAAGCAAGGAAGAAAGTTTCAGATCAAAGTGTTCCCTAAATCTGATCTGAGCCATCCTGTGCCCAGTAGGAACATCTAGCCAGGAAGAAAAAGTCTATTCTCTCTCCAGGTCAGTCCCCTCCTCAATACTAAGGCTACAAAGATTGAAATTAATGCTTCTGTTTTTTAAATAAACATGATCTTCTTTCTCTAAACACAGCAGTTAGCAAAGGCCCAGATCAAATCTATTTGGAAAGTCTGAAGTACAAGGTTAAACTCTCATGCATCTGTGTGCATGTACATGTTTAAGGCAGGAGAACTAAAATGAAGACATGACATTATATCGTTTGTTCTTCCAAACCACCTGCCTGAGAAAAAGACTGCAGTGTTCAAAAAGGCATTACTCCTTCATTCTAGAGATGCCCTGGCCTCTCTGGCTAGCAGTCTGGCCCAAATAATTCCTTGGAAGTAGAGGTCTTCCTGCATCTACTGTCAAACAGGCAAGACCACGACAATGACCTTCCTCTTGCCCTGGGGAAGCATGGTGCATTTTAAAAGCTCAAAAGATATTATTCTCCCTATTTTCAGCTCACGAGAACTCCAGTTGATTTCTAGGTAAGAACTACCTGCAACTTAATTAGTCATTAACCAGGAGAACTTCAGGTTGACTCTTAACCTGTCAGCCTGAAATGTGCACCTGTTAGACCCCTGACGTGGCTCTGTCTGATGTTGATAGCTAGCCTGAAGACCTTTCTAGAGATCAGAAATTGCCTCCTGCTCCTTAGGGGGGAAACACATTTCCTGTTGGAGTGTGATGGCTAAAGGATTCTATAAAGACAAAAATATGTTTTAAAGGCAAGAGGAGGGGAAAAATGGTGGTTCTCTCTTTCAGACAATAACCGCAATCCCTTGACAAACCTGAATTAACACACAGAAGAACTCCCAGAAATTAAAAAAACTCCCAGAAAATTAAAACTCACAGAGACAACTCCCTCTCACACCACAATATATATACCAGGGAACAGAGGGGGTGTGTGAGAGGCCAGGGCATCTCAAGGGGGTGCTCCCTGGCAGGTGGATTGTGGTATGACAGGGAGTTGTCTTTATGAGTTTTGATTTTCTTTTCTTTTTTTTTTTTTTGAGATGGAGTCTCGCTCTGTTGGTCAGGCTGGAGCGCAGTGGTGCGATCTCAGCTCACTGCAAGCTCTGCCTCCCGGGGTTCACACCCTTCTCCTGCCTCAGCCTTCCGAGTGGCTGGGACTACAGGTGCCCGCCACCATGCCCGGCTAATTTTTTGTATTTTTAGTAGAGACAGGTTTCACCATGTTAGCTAGGCTGGTCTCAAACCCCTGACCTCATGATCTGCCCACCTTGGCCTCCCAAAGTGCTGGGATTACAGGCGCGAGCCACTGTGCCTGGCCCAATTTTCTTTTCTTTCTTTCTTTCTTTTTTTTTTTTTTTTTTTTGCGAGCCTAATAGATTAGGTCTATTAATATAACTCCATCACCATTTTCTTCTAAATGAACTAAATTCTGAGGTTCTCCTTAAAATAACAGTGAACTGAAATTTTGGCATGCATCAGAATTACCCAGAAGGCATGCTCAAACATATACTGCTGGACTTCACTTCTAGAATTGTTCACTCAGCAGGCCAGGTCTGGGAAGGGGTTGAGAACCACTTCTAACCGGTTTAGTGATGATGTGACCAGGACTACATTAAAAAAAAAAAAAAAAAAAAAAATAGAGACACAGTCTCGCTCTGTTGCCTAGGCTGGATCTAGTGCAGTGGCATAATCACAGCTCACTACAGCCTTGAACCTCTGGACTCAGACGATCATTTCACCTCAACCTCCCAAGTAGGTGGGACTACAGGAGTGTGCCACCATGCTCTGCCTGGGTGGGTCTTTATTTACAGAGATGGGGTCTTGCTATATTGCCCAGGCTGGTGTCAAACTGCTGGCCTCAAGCAATCTTTCCACCTTGGCCTCCCAAAGTGCTTCCAAATTCTAGGTATGAGCCACCATGCCTGGCTGCCACATTTAAGAACTATCTAGGTCTCATTATCTATCTTATCTGAACTGCCTAAAAGTGAACATGCCAAAACCGAAACTGATCAACTTACTTATTCAAAAGTAATTAGAACACTGCTTAAGATGTAGAAAGCTGGAAAGACCGTTATTCCCATCATTACAACGAAAAACAAACACATAAGCAAATAGATCAACAGAATAGAGTCCAGAAATTAGTCCATATATGTGCATACAATTGATTTTCAAAAAAGGTGCAAAGGCAAGTCAATGGAGAAATGGCAGTCATTCAACAAGTGGTGCTCGGACAATAGAATGTCCATGCATAAAAAATAAGGATAGACCCATATCTTCTACAAAAACAAACTTAAAATAGATCATGGACAAAAATGTAAAACCGAAACTATAAAACAGTGGAAGAAAACACAAACAATCTTTGTAATGTTGGGTTTGGGTAAAGATTAACTATGACATTAAAAGCACAATTCATAAAAGATTGACAAATTGGAGTTTGTCAAAATTAACAACCTCTGCTGTTTGCAGATGTTAAGAGAATGAAAAGACAAGTATCAAAATGGGAAAAAAAATTTGCAAATCACACATCTGGTAAAACACATGCAGAATATGTAAAGAACTCTCAGAACTCAATACTAAGAAAACAACCGAATAAAAAACGGGCTGAAGATGTGAACGATACCTTACCAAAAAAGGTATATGGTAATTAAACACATGAAAAGATGCTCAACATTAGTTTTGGAAAAAGGCAAATTAAAACGACAGTGAAATACCACTAGATATCTATTAGAATGCTAATGTTAAAAAATAATAAAATAAACTCTGAAAATATCAAGTGCTGGTGAACATGCAATTTCACCATTGTGTCTTTCATGTATTGCTAGTCAGAATACAAAATGGTCCTGCCATTTTGGAAAAGAGTTTGCAGGTTCTCTTTTTTTTTTGAGACAGAGTCTTGCTCTGTTGCCCAGGCTGGAGTGTGGTGGTATGACCTTGGCTCACTGCAACGTCTGCCTCCCGGGTTCAAGCAGTTCTCTTGTCTTAGCCTCCTGAGTAGCTGGGACTACAGGTGCATGCCACCATGCCTGGCTAATATATATAAAATGTATATATAAATATATGTAATATAATATTTATACTATAAACAGTATATATAGAAAAATACTGTAATATATATTATATATAAATAACTATAATAGCATATTAGTTTATTTATATATTATATATTCAGCATATATATTATTTTTTTTTTTTTTTATTTATTTTTTTTTATATAGGGGGGGGGGGGAGGTATTTTAGTATAGAGATGGAGTTTCACTATATTCGTCAGGCTGGTCTTGAACTCCTCACCTCAGGTGATCCACCCACTTTGGCCTCCCAAACTGCTGGGATTATAGGCGTGAGCCACCACGCCCAGCCTGCAGGTTCTTATAAAATCAAACACACACTTACCACACATAATCAAGCAATCTTACTTCCAGATATTTATTCAAATGAAATAAAAAGTTACGTTTACATAAAAACCTGTATGAAAATATTTATAGCAGCTTTATTTATAAGCACCCAAAACTAGAAGCAATCCAGACATCTCTCAATTGAGGAAAGGACAACCAAGCAAATTGGTGTGTAGCTATAAAGTGGGGGGTTCTATTCTGCAACAAAAATGAATGAATTACAGACACAAGCAATGACATAAATAAATCTCAAATGCATCATGCTAAATGAAAAAAGCCAAACTCAAAAGGCTACACATATACTGTATGATTCCATTTAAACAACATTCTGGAAAAAGCACAGTTGTAGGCATTGAAAAAACAGTGGTGATTACTGGGGGCTGAGGGTGAACAAAGGGCTTGACTATGAAAAGGGAAAGATAACGGGAGAATTTGGGAGGTGATGGAACTATTCTATATTTTTATTGTGATAATGGTTACATGACTGTATGTAATGGTCAAAACTCAAAGAACTATATGCTAAAAAGGGTGAAGTTTACTGCACGTAAATGACACTTTTTTTTTTTAAGTAGAGGGAAAAATTAGGGCACACCTACTATACCTGCAGCCCTGTGTCAGGAGCTACTAAAGATACAAAAATAACCCTGAGCACAATTTAGAATGAACATCTGCCTAAAGCATCTATTTATCTATTTGGGTGTTTGTTTTTGAGATGAGGGTCTCACTATGTTGCCCAGGCTGGCCTCAAACTCCAGGGCTCAAGTGATCCTTCTGCCTCGAACGCTGGAGTAGCTGGGACTACAGGTGAGTACCACCAGCCCAGCATGCCTGGAGCATGTAAATAGCCTACAACTAGGAATTCAGCTGAGCAGACGAGACTATAAACATAAGAGTTCAGAGAAAGCTGGGGCATCAGATATTAATAAGGTTCCCTGCACTGTCTGGTTCTACTTTTATGCTATGGGCCTTTCTTTATTCCTCTCATGTTTTAATCACACCAACCAGGTCGGTCTCCTGGCAACCCCTCTCAGAGGCCAAGCTCATTCCTCCCTCCAAACTTCTCAACATACCCGTTCTTCCTAGGGCTTTCTGCCCTCTGGTCATCTAAATCCTTCCCATCCTTTGAGATCGAATTCTTCCATGAAACCTTTTGATATCAGGGTAGTTCACAGGGATCTTTTTCTTCTTTGAACTGTCATTGTACTTGGAGTCTTTACTATTCAATTGGATATTCATCTATTAAACATTTAATTATATACTTTGAGTGCTTGATGGAGCGTTCATATTGTTTCCTCAGCTAGATTGCTAGTTACTTAAGGGAAAAGTAGCCCTTAAGATTTATTTTGCATGCTTCTCCCCAACCTCACCCCACATCCCATCGCCTAGTTCTAATCATTATTAATTAAATGAAATACTAAAGTATTGACAATAGTAGGTAGGAGGAGCAATGTGGCACCAAACACACTGTAATTCATCCACTTAACAGCTCAAAATCACTGTGTTTTATCTCGCATACATGATTAAAATATATTTTCACAAAATAAAAGCTATCCTCGGTTCTAAACAGTTTAACAATCCCTAAAGGGCCCACAAGAGCATGCAATAAGTACGTGCATTTCTTGACAGTAATTGTTTCCTTGTATAAGATTCCTTTCATGATAGCACATTGAAATGAGAGTTCTCCCCCTTCTTTTTAAACACTAATCAAACAAATTCTGTACATTACTTTTCTCTTGTAGAAGTCTGGCCAAGCATCTTGAGTTAATATGGACCTTCTATGAACGTTTCCTATTTTCATGCATGCTTATGTTTAAATTAGATAGGCCAATTTAATTAGTCTTTTAATCCTGCAGAACAGTGATGCAAGACCATCATGCTGGGCTGATGTCATCCTATTCAGAGTCTCATGTCACATTTCATTACATGCTCCTTGCTTGTTTTACAATAAAGGGTAAATGGATGATGCAATATTGATAAGGAACTTACAATCTGATCACAAGAAAATTGTCTGTTCTTCAGAGGTTTTCTACCTGGCCTGTAAATTCTTTTGACTCCAATATTTAGTAATAAGGAAGCCATTAGCTGTCATTTGGCTTGGGTATACAAACTTATTTCAATAATACATAGGCACATGTTTGTGAACAAGTTTGAGAACGTTTTCTTTGCCAATATTCACTGGGGCCATACAAAGTCCCTGCGCACCTGAGGCCCCCTTCAAAGTGGGAGCAGGACCAAGGAGATTTGTCTTATTCCAAGAACCGGCCAGTAGATTTGTAGAAAATGGCATTTGAAAGTCTTTTTAAATTTTTTAATAGGCAAAGGCACTGGCACTACATAAGATTGCAGTAGGGAGGGCAGCTTATGTTGCCTTAGGAAAATAGACAGTTTTGTGAATCCATTCACTTCCGTGAAAACTTCACTTCCTCTGTGCTTTACCTACATCAACTGATAAATTAGGTCCAGGAGGTACACGAAAATAATTAGGACTAGTATTGCACGACACAGGCTCTCAACTCTGCCTGTGCGTTAAACTCACCTGGAGAGTGCTGAGAAAGTCAGCTCCTGTGGCTCACCGCAGACAACTGAATCAGAATCTCTGTGGGGGGCACCCAGGCACTGGTACTTTTCTTAAAGCTCACAAGGGGATTCTAATGTGCAGCCAGTGTTTAGAAGCAGTGACAACAAGAGTGGGTGGTATTGCAATTAAAAAGTAGGAGAGGCATCCAGGGACAACCGCATTGATCAAGCCGGTGACTTTCTGACTCAGCAGAGACACTGAATGAGTGTTTTGAGTTCAATGTCATCTTTTGGTTTTGGGCACAGCCCATTGTTGGGTATTCCAGAAGAGGTGTTCCAGAGGAGGAGGAAAGGGAGTGGTAGCTGGCTTTTCAGGGAGAGGGAAGGGATGGGGAGAGAGAGGAAGGAGGATGTTCTATCCAAATTGAAAAGTGTATGAAAAGTGCCCTGGGCAGGGAGTCCAGTAATGGAGAATCGTCTTGGCTCTGATATGTGTCACAACCAAATATGTGACCCATGGGTAGGTCATTTCTCTTGTCTTGGCCTCATCTTGCCCAAGATAAAATTACATGGGATGGTTCATGTTTTTCAAGTTCCTTCTGGGTCTGAGATCCTCTAGGTACGTTCCATCAAAATTACCACGGCATTACAGATGCATTTGCCTGGACCACCTGGCCATGGAGAAGGGTTTCAGAACTGTGTTCACCTCCCAGGTAATCCATGGCAAATGCTAAAACTTGAGAACAGATCTAGAGTTACTTCAGAATTACTACTATTTGAGAATTTCATTATCTCAAACACTGCTCAGTAATGTCAAGAAAGGCAACTGGCTTGACCTCCCTGTCCGTAAAATGAGATGTCAGGGTGAACTCAGCCTACCGTGTAAGACAAATCCTCATACTGTGATCTATAGTTTTATTTGGCTGCTGTGTTTTGTGCTGTTAATTTATAAGCTCCTTGAAAAGAGACACTGGTTGTCTAATAGAATTTTGCTGTGACATGGCACATAATGGCCTAAACAAAGCACATTCAGCATTCCTACTTGTTCTATAAAAAGTTGTGTTCCTGGAAAGCTGCATGTCAATGGCCTTCCCATCAATCAAACCCAATTTTAAATGTACAGTACATTAAGTACATTAAGTGCTATATAAGGGAACCCTGTGGTGAGTGCTTTTGAAGAACGACTACATTTTTTGGAAATGTTAATAATTACATCTTAATTCAACTGTTTGGTAAATCTAAACTTTTAACATAGCAATTTCAACATAAAATAGGGGTTGCTTTATGTTCCTTTAATTTGAACCCTTAACAAAGAAGCCTGAAGTATTTTGTAAAAAATTCTGCGTGTAGTCCATGTTCCTTTAGAATGTATACTTTCAGCAAAAGGAGGGATGTTTTATTGGTTTAAACTTCAGGGTGCTTCTGTGTGTTAAGACCATGAGAGAGAGAGAGAGAGAGAACAAGAACAGTGATGACTTATGTACACTTGCGAAGCCCAGGGGCAGCATGGTATAATGAAATGTGCATATCATTATAACTTGGGGCCCTGGGCTCTTTTGCCCACCACCACCTAGTTGGGTGAGTCCCTTTCCTTCTCTGGGGTTCAGTTGTTTATCTATGTGATGGAACAATCAGACTAGGTGATAGCTCTAACATTCTAGGAGTCAGGCTCTTTTAAGAGTCTGAATCAGCCAGGCACAGTGGCACACGCCAGTGATCCCAGCACTTTGGGAGGCCAAGGTGGCTGGATCACTTGAGGCCAGGAGTTTAAGACCAGCCTGGCCAACATGATGAAACTCCGTCTCTATTAAAAATGCAAAAGTTAGCTGGATGTGGTGGCACACGCCTATAATCCCAGCTACTCAGGAGACAGAGGCACGAGAATAGCTTGAACCCAGGAGGTGGAGGTTGCAGTGAGCCAAGATGGCGCCACTGTGCTCCAGCCTGGGCGACACAGCAAGACTCCATCTCCAAAAAAAGAAAAAAAAAAGTGTCTGAGAGTCTGGATCAACTGAGTTTGTCACATTTTACAGTCTTAAACCACTCACTAGTGCTTTGATCCAGCTTGGCACAAACTCAGAGGATGAGGTGTGGAAGAACCAGACTCACTGCATGTGGTTGTGTACAAAAGTGGTCAGCCTTTGCTACATTTGCCTCCAGCACAGAGTTGCACTGGTTCAGCTGGGGCCCTCATTTTGTGAGATGATGCATTGGTCCTAGAGAGAGCACTACCTTTAAACCTAAAGGCAGCAGAGCACATATCTTGTGGTTAACATCTAAGTGTGGCCCCAAGCCAAAAGGGCTGTCTTTCTGGGCCCAGAGAAACCTTGGCTCAGGTGTGGGGGCCATGGACACAAATATACTGCCTAGTCTCAGTGAGGAAGTCAGAGTTAGGGAGGAATTATGAAAGCCCAAAGATTTGCAAGACAGAGGGACCTACCTGGGATGACAGTGAATGGAAACATGACTTCCTGGACAGACTATATGAAGCTGTTCCTAGAGGACTGGGTTCCTCCTTAGAGCCTTAGGTTAAAGTCATCTAAAGCAGTGGTTCCCAATCTGGACTACTTACCAGAATCACCTGGGAAGCTAGTGAAGCCATAAACTCCAGGGCCACTCCCCAGTTCCACTGGGTGAAGCTTGAAAATCTGTAACTTTAATCAACTCCCCAGGAAATCTTTTGCAGCCAGAACAGCACCGGACAACATGCTAGTGTTTGAACACTGGCTTTACAGTGATGGTTTGGGCACTGAGCATGAGGCTGTGGGAAGGATTGTAGTGCCATTCACAGTCATGAGCGGGGATGCACAAGGACACTATTTGGGGCTTTTTGTCTAGGTGGCCGAGTGAACATGATCTCAGATCGGGAGCCACCAAGTGGGCAGAGGTAAGTCAAAGAAATGAGGCTGATAGTTCTAGGACTTCATTAGAAGAGCCTGTTATGAGAGGTCCTCTAGGAAAGCTGGTCCTCTAGGAACACCAGTCCTCCCTCTTGTCCACCAGCTGCTGCTGCTGTCCCCAAGCACTTCTCACCTTGAGCTAACGGAAGTGTGAACAACAGACACTTGGGAGGCACAAGCGTGGATCTGCACCCCACCCCTTGATATCCATCTCGCGCTTTGCCCTCTGCGTGCTTGAAGTAATCTTTTTCACTCCATGGCTTATTAGACACTTGGCCTGGGGCATCATCAAACCAGGCATCTTGTAATCCCCAGGGAAACTGGGGCACAGTCGAGAATAAACCCTGGTAATGACCTTGAAAGCTATTTTCTCCTCATCCAGCCAGAGTTCCTCATGCAAATGCGCTGTGACATCTTTATCTGCCATCCTCAAAATTAGAATGTGAGAAGCAGAAATAAATTAACTCAGTGTAACTGAAATTCTGCCAGAAAATTTCATTTAAAGCTTTTCATAAGAAGAAGTGGGAATAAAATGCATTCTCCTAAAGACCAGAGATTGGCTGATGTCCCATGATGGGGTAATAAATGGTCTGGTTTATAAAGGAGTGATCTCTTTTCACTCCTAGTGTTAAAACTAAGCATTCATTTTCGGTAAATATATTGATTTCACTAAAGGTAAAAATAACTTCACTGAAGACAGCTTCAGCCTTTGGTCAAAATTTCATTTTTGCAGAAAACTATTTTGTTATGTTCCCAGGATACCAATTAGAGACATATTTTCTAAGGATTCATTTTAAGCAAGTGTTCTGCTTCATAACACTTAAAAAGAAATTAAAAACTTGAATAGATGTATAACCATTCTCATTAGTAATTCAAAAATTAATGCATTTTCAACTTAAATCCTAGTAGGTTTCTCACAGAAATTGAGAAGCTAATCCTAAAATTCACAGAAGAAAAATGGCCAAAGAGCAACAAAAAAGTTGATAAGAATAAAGAATATTTGGACCGAGTTTTCTTTAAAAAACAAAGAGTGAAGCCTTTGCTCTCAAATATCAAAATTTCACAGTCAAAGCAATTAAAACATTGCATATCAGGAGGACAGACCAAAGGAACAGAACAGAGATGAGAAACAGGTGGTTCAAGAGGGAAAACATGGACCGATCAAAATACGATCCTAGGTCCATGGTTGTCAAACTGGGGGAGAAAAAACTGTTAGACCCAGTGCAAAAAGCAAAATATAAAAACTTTTATTTAAAAAATAAACAGGAAAGCATGTGTGTCATTTAGATAGGGAAGGATATATCAAACAATGCAAAAAGCAAATACCAACTATGATTATTAAAATGTAAGACTTCTGCACAGAAGACAACATAAATGACAAGACAAAGACACTGAGAAAAGATATTTGCAACATGTAGCAGACTCAGATTTAGTTCAATGTATATCAAAAACTCCTACCATCAAGGAAAAAAACCCAACCATCAAAAAGAGAAATAAGCAAAATAAATGAACAATTCATTGGCCAATAATCCTAAAAGAATATTTTAAAGGTAATGAGGGCAATGCAAATTAAAACAATGGGATGCCACATCATATTTATTAGTAGACAAAAATTAAAATCTGACATTAAAGTGTTAGTAAGGATGTAAACCAACTCTTGCATACTGCTGGTGGGGATGTGAGCTAATGTAACCATGTTGATAAGCACTCACACAATGTCAACTGAGCTGAGGATGTGCATATTCTACAACCCAGCAGGTCCTTCCTCAATATACACGTATATATCTTAGAGATATCTGCACACTTATACCCAAAGAGACACATGCAATGATGTTCACTAGAACACTGTTTGTGGTCATAAAAAACTGAAAACAACTTAAATGTCCACTAATAAATGAATGGGTAAAAACTGTGATACTGTATTGTCATACGAGGAATAGCATAGAGAAGTTAAGATGAATGAACCAGATCTATATCACAGATAAATCTATAAAGTTATGTTCCATTAAAAAAGCAAGCTACAAAACAGTATGTACAGCATATCATTTATATAAAATAAAATTCACAAAACATTTATTGGCAGACTTGTACATATTTTTTTAAGTGTGCACGTGTGAATGAGCTAAAAATCAACTTCAGCCCAGTGGTTATCTCTGGGCAGACAGAAAGAGCAGAAATCCCCCAGCAAGGAGACTTGAACTGCATCTGATGTTTTACTTCTTCAAGAAAGCAACTGAATGTTTTTTTTCTTTTTTTTAAGAGACAAGGTCTCACTCTATCACCCAGGCTAGAGTGCAGTGCTACTGGCATAGCTCACTGCAGCCTCGAGCTCCTGGGCTCAAGCAATCCTCCCATCTCAGCCTCTTGAATAGCTGGGACGATAGGCATATACCACCATGCCAGATAATTTTAAAATATTTTTTAGAAACAGGATCTCAGTGTGTTGCCCAGGCTGCTCTTGAACTCCTGTCCTCAAGTGATCATCCCACCTTGTCCTCCCAAAGTGCTAGGATTACAGGCATGAGCCACTGCACGCAGCCCAAATACAAATTTTTTTATATTTGCTAACTATGGTTTATTAGATTGTCACTAAATCATTCTTGCCTTTTCATCTATATTGGAAATGTTTCCAGTGTTTTTAAAGGCTCTGTATGTCTATGTGCCAATGAACGTTTGTTTTGCATGTGCCACATTATGGGTATAGCAAGGAGACTTAACCTCAGTGCATTGAACTTGAAGATGTAACATATGAACACTAATAAGTGATTGTCCTGCACAGCACAACTTAAAACAGATGCACTTCACAAATTGTTCTCCAGTTATCAGCCAGTGCCTAACACTTAGATATAAGACATTCATGTACGTGAGCAATGCCGTAACATGGTCTAGGATGGGGTGGCAGGTGAGTCTATTACCGTACAAAGACAACACTGCTGACTT
This sequence comes from Rhinopithecus bieti, assembly GCF_001698545.2. Classification (NCBI taxonomy): domain Eukaryota; kingdom Metazoa; phylum Chordata; class Mammalia; order Primates; family Cercopithecidae; genus Rhinopithecus; species Rhinopithecus bieti. Next base: position 3,065,645 of record NW_016824934.1, on the reverse strand, counting down.
CACATATATATTGTTTTCTAACTTCCTCCTGTTTCTCGGCCATTTGTACAACTCCAAACCTTATTGAGTACAATAGGTTATAAAAGGAATATACATTTTAGAGGAAGAAATTTTGACTCGATAGTCCCACTTCAAAGAAAATCCTAAAGAAATTTTTTAGTTCTATAGAAATGCTGTCTATAGTGATAACCATCACCACCACAAGTCTGGAAGCCAGAGTGCCTATCAGTTGGAAAATAATTAAGCAAAACATCAAACTGATGGAATTATAAGGACTATAAAGACAACTGAAAACAGCACACTGTGACTATAACCACGCAAAAAGATGTCTCCAAGCTGCCAAAGATCAGAGGATGATACGTAAAAGTTCAAAAAGCTGTGTTAGTATTATGTTATTGGTTATTTTAGTATTATGTCATTTTAGTTTGCATAATTTGTCTTGAGTAACAGTTTGACATATAATTCACATACTACACAATTCACCTGTTGAAAGTGTACCATCACTGGTTTTGCATATATTCTGTCACGTAATCATCCCTACAGTCAATGTTAGAACAGTTTCATCACCCCAAAACAGAAGTTCCACACCCTTTACCAGGCATCCCTCATTCTCTCCTGCCTCTCTTCACCACCCCCTGGCTCCTGGCAATCACTAATTTACTTTGTCTCTATGGAGTTGCCTGTTTTGGACCTATCACAAATGGAATCATACAATATGTGGTCTTTTGCGACTGGCATCTTTCACTCAGCATAGTGATTAAGGTTCATCCATATTGTAGCATGTCTCAGTACTTCATTTCTTTTTTATTTCTGAATAACATTCGATTGCACAGATATATCACACTTTATGTGGTACTGTTTTGCAATAACAATAAACACACCAGGTGATGGAGAGAGGTTGAGAGAGAGAGTTTTCTGTCTAGCCTATTCTGACATGAATTACTTTAGGGGGTGCTGAAGGATGAGAGGAGCTGAATATCTCATAGACTCTAGGTCTACTGGGTTTGCTGACATCAGTCAGCAGTTCTTGGAGCTCCTGGCTGTGGTAAATCAACCCAAGGAGACTTCACATATCCATAGTTAATAGGAGTTGACCCCTCTAACGGGGAGTGATAGCTAAGGCTTGCACTGATGCAGCATCCTGAACTGTTCCAGAACATGGTCATGCACATGTTTTTGGTACTTTCCTTCCACTAAAGTCCCATGGGGCAGGCAGGGGAGCTATTAACCCAGTATTGTCATATTGATACCTTTGTCACAGGCTGGTTCCCCTGGCTTTTAATTCATCTCCTCCTCCATGGAACTCCACCAAAAACTTCCTATAACTGGCTATTTCCCAGAGCACCAGCATGGATCTCACCAAAATTAGGGGCAATGAGCTGGCAGGGGGACTGTCACCATCGTTGACCTTCTTTGAACAAGAGCTGGAGGGCTGATGTCTTTGGGATTAGACAGCTCTGTTCTCTAGGCCCTTGCATTCTTTCCCCTCGAATAGACAGATGTTTCCATTGTACCTGCTTCCCCTGTAAGCCCTGGGAAGAGCTGAGCCAGCACATCCCAAGGTTCTGACTTGGGTCATTTATAAGCCATACCATAAAATTTAAATGGAAAATAGATTCAAGTGAAGAGAGCCAGAAAACAAATGGAAAAGCGAATAGGCCAAATGGCCTCATTGCACTGTTAGTCATAGGTGACAGGGCATAACTCACAAACCACCACAGTCTTATCAAGAATCCTGTGGTCTCAGAACCCAGTTGTGGGCAGGGATTTAAGGGATGCAGGGCTCCTCCTCATTCCTTTACAAAGTGGTTCTGCAAACTCTGGCCACCTTGGTTGGTATTTAGCCAACATCCTACACCCTGGGAGGGCATCTGCCAAATTCATAACCAATCCTGTCCAGAGCTATTAACAGTAGCTCTAGTCATTAGTGAATACAAAACAACTTGTACGTGCAGAGCACTGCACTGAATCCACCCCGTTTTTTTGGTTTATCGTTACCACCATTCAACCATGGCATTACACATAGGGATAAGTGGCCATTCATGTGGTGTCTTTTAAGGAGATAGAGAAGTCCTTCAAATGGTCTTCCCCCATCAGTACAGGACATTCCACCATTAACAAGTCATTCTTTCTTCTCAAGGGGTTGTATAAAAACAGACAGCCCTAACTTTGCCAGAGGCCTGTGTTCTAATCTGGCCCCCCACTAGTGGAGCACAGTTATGCAGCATCTCTTTAAAACATCTCTGAGAAAGGGGTAATAAGAGTACCTGCCTTGCAGGGGACTGTGAGGGTTGAACGTGATAGCTCATGGAAAGCACTTAGTATGGTGCCTGGCACATAGCATGTGACCAACCAGTGATGGCTGTGGTTGTGGCGTAGCCTGGCTGATATAGTTTGGACGATTGTCCTCTCCAAATCTCACGACGAAGTGTAATCCCCAAGGTTGGAGGTGGGACCCGGTGGGAGGTATTTGGGTCATAGGGCGGATCCCTCATGAATGGCATGGGGCTGTCCTCCTAATAACAAGAGTTCTTACTCTGAATTCACATGGGATCCAGGTGTTTAAAAAGAGTATGACATCTCCCTGCTCTCGCTTCCGCTCTTGCCATGTGACATGCTGGCTTCCCCTTCACCTTCTGCTATGATTGTCAGCTTCCTGAGGCCCTCACCAGAAGCCAGCCAAGCAGATGTTGGTGCCATGCTTGTGCAGCCTGCAGAACTGTGAGCCAGTGAAATCTCTTTTCTTTATAAATTACCCGGCCTCAAGAATTCCTTTATAGCAAGGCAAGAACAGACTCACACAGCAGCCTTCCCCAGGTGTTCCTTGAAACTGAAATCCTCACAGAACGCACTTTACTCATAGCGCGTTGGTGTGGCCATCATTTCCCTGGCTAATGGGAGAAAGTTGTGGCAACGGAAGGTTCAGGAAGGGGGGAAGTTGAAAGAGGAACAAGAAGTGGAAGAACCATTATTGGAAAGGAAAAGGGCACGGATAGGAAAGTCTGGGAGCACAAAGACGAGTGTCCCCACTTTACCTAGGGCCACCTCTGTATCCATTTGCAAAATGGTTTCAAAGGGAATCCGCCAACCTAAATGTCCAAAGATTTATAAGTGAAGTCACTTGAGGTTTCTGTGTTTTTGTTTTTAAATTGAGGATTGCCCGGCACAGTGGCTCATGCCTGTAATCCCAGCACTTTGGGAGGCCAAGATGGGTGGATCGCTTGAGTCTAGGAGTTCAAGACTAGCCCAGGCAACATGGCAAAACCCTGTCCTTACAAAAAAAAAATTAGCCGGGTATGGTGGCACACACCTGTAGTCCCAGCTACTTGGGAGACTGAGGCAGGAGTATCATTTGAGCCTGGGAGGCTGAGGTTGCAGTGAGCTGAGATCACACCATTGTACTCCAGTCTGGGTGACAGGGCAAGACCCTGTCTCAAAAAAATAAATACATAAAAATAAATTGAGGATGAATTTACATAAAGTAAAATGTATAGATCTTAAGTTCATGAGTCAGTAAGTTTTGAAAACTGTATACCAGTAGAGCCATCACTCCAATCTGAGCTGTGCCTTAGATACTATAATGGCTCAGCAGCATTTCCTGTAGAGCTCATGCATCAGGAATGCCTGCTGCTGGAGAGACGCTGAAGCTTTCCCTACACCCCTGGTACCCCGAGGCACCCCACAATATGGGGAACAAAAGGGGCATCAAAAAGTCCGAATGGAGCAAATGGACAGCAGTCAAAGCACAATGGAGGGTAGAAATGAGTCACCAATGAAGTGGTTCAGGCCTAAAAGGCTTTGGGATCAATGAATCTAGGCAAGAATATGCATGGAATGGCCCTGAAGGGTTGCCAAGGTGGTTGAGTCCTGGAATAGATTCCTAACACCTATATTCCTTCCATATCTGACTCAGCCATCGCCCCCACCATCTATCTGCCTTTGAATGAATCACATCACAGCTCAGTGCCTCAGTTTCCAAAACTGTAAAATCACATGAGTGGACGAAATACTTCGTGCCTTTTGTAGCTCAAACAACTTAAACAATCCTGCGTTGATGATCTAGACAGGGCAGTTTCACTGCGCAGTCACTCCAAATTCACCTTTGTTTACTTAACACAGATACAGCCTCCCCTGCCACTGTCTGGTGCACTCTGCAAATTGGGAACTCTCCTGACAAAGGGGACCCAGAAAGCAGGAGAGGAGGCTTGGTTTCTGCTAAGACGTGTAACTTAGCTGACATTTGTTATATCCTGGCGTCTGGTGAGAACTTCGTATTCTGTGTCCTCCTCAAAGGCCTCTGAGACAGTGGAACTGGAAAACATTTAAGATGAAAAAAAAAAAAAAAAACTCTGGAAAGAAGAAATTCTGACATGTGTAACCTCAACTATTTTGAGTCTTTGTGGGAGAAAAATAGTTCATCTTGTAAAACTAAATTATAACTAACCTGCAAGGTCAAGTCCAAATGTTAGTGCCCCTTGACAGCCCTTCCTAAGCCCTGGCTAGAGGGGCTCACAGTGAGTTCCGTGGCCCTCTGCCCTACCCCTCTTTTGGCAAATGTGCTCTGTGCTATAGTACCCATGTGCAACTCCTATGAACTGGCTTAGATGCTATGGTCCTAAACTTTCATAGACTGGGTAACTGCTTTGCACATGACTGCCAAATCATTTTTTAAATAAAGAAATAAATGAATGTTAGTCTGCTTTAGAGTAAATTTAATTGTGTCCTTTAACAAAGGAATTTCTTTTCTACAATATTCAAAAGCAGAAAATTACCTAAAATGAGCTCTTAAAGCCTCCCAAGTCTTCACAGCTGAATCCTAGCCCCGAGATGCAATCATTCTCTTTGGCTAAAATGATTCATCAATTTACAAAATTCCATAAAAGTAGAAATAGTATCTGAAATAAGTGGTAATTATGATCACATGTATTTGTGCAACACTTCAAAAGTATATTAAGAACAGCAGCAGCTAAATTCTGGGGAGTGGAGAATAAGAGGCTTGAGGGGGACAACTTTTCTTTTACACTTTTTTTTTTTTTGAGATGGAGGCTGGCTCTGTCGCCCAGGCTGGAGTGCAGTGGCACGAACTCGGCTCCCTGCAATCTCTGCCTCCCAGGTTCACGCCATTCTCCTGCCTCAGCCTCCCGAGTAGCTGGGACTACAGGTGCCCGCCACCATGCCCGGCTAATTTATTTTTGTATTTTTAGTAGAGACGGGGTTTCCCCGTGGTCTCGACCTCCTGCCCTTGTGACCCGCCCGCCTCAGCCTCCCAAAGTGCTGGGATTACAGGCGTGAGCCACTGCGCCAGGCCTCTTTTACACTTTTAAAGCACTGTTACTGTGAAATGTTTTACTGTAAGCAAATTTTCACTGATGTTTAATTAAAAGTGAAGTTTACAGACAATTTTGATATACATACTTATTTAGTTACATGTGTACTATAATAAACATAATGCATTATAATGCATTTTATTGTTGAAAAAACTGAATCTCAAGGAGATTAAGTGACTTTTTCAAGAGTTAATTGCAGAACCATAAAACAGAGTGTGCTTAAGCAACAAAGCACAGGAAAGAGAGGAATTTGTATTCCATTTGTGTTCTAATCCTTCCTGCGGGAACCTCGTCATTAGACCAACAGTAATTTACTGAGTGCACACCCTACGCCAGCCCCTGCTGTTCCCCTCATGAGAGCCACAGGGACCTTTGACATCACAATGGCTGCATGTTCCTCATATGTGACACGTCACACATAATATGACAATATGAATTACAATAACATTGACAGGAGACTTGCTCTTTGATATCCTCTAACTGGATTCTAGGGAGGAACATATGCCTATATGATTTTTTTCTCACTTGCATAGTTTGGAAGTCATCGGCTAAATGATGTGTCATTCACCTACCCCACATGTAAACTTTGAGGCATTTCAGGGTGCACCCAGATAAGCATTGTCTTTGGCCAGAAACGTTTCTCTCATTAGTGTTTTTGGACCTTAACTAGCACAACGATTCATCCTGTCAACATGTAACAGGTAGAACTAGAATCAGTGTCTTATAGCAACTGCCTCAAATGAACATGAGACATAAATGTTTGAAAGCCTGGCCCCTATACATCTCTAAGCAAGAGCGCTCACATTCCACGGACCATCCCAGAGGTGCTGTGCCTCAAACTAGCAAATTCATAATAGCAATTAGGTTTGGTTTCTAAGCATGTGCTTTGATAGCTCTTTGAAAGATGGAGCCAACTCAGAAAAAAACTTCAGCTACCTGCAGCCGCCTCTTGCTTGATTCTCCTGTTTTAATCAGGGTAGAAGTAAAACTCTCCTCCAGCTAGTGTATTTTACCCCAGTAAAGAACCTCCCCTTCCCCCATAGTTAGTGAATCTATAACCTTCTAGACAGAACCAATCAGGGAAGGCCGTCATGTAATCAGACCACTCCAGGGCTCCAGTGGACTGTAGAGGTTATCTAGGCCCTAACTTCAAGTCCCTCCCAGGCTCTTCCACTGCATGCTTGAATTGCTCAGTGACCCAGGCACCACTCAATTCACAAAAAGCATCTTTAGCTCAGCAGGTCCTCAGTCCCTCAACAGATGGAATTGTGTTGACTGAATCTCCCCTCCCCTTTGTTAATTCAACTGCCCATTCTTTAAGGTTCAGTTGAAGTACTGTGTCTTCCTCAAAGCCCTCCCACTAACCTACTCCTTCACAGCTCCTCTTCCTCTGAGCTGCAGGGTCAAACACTTTATAAACATCCGTCCATACCCGGGTTGATGTACATCTGTATGATCTCCCAGTCCAAATAGTAATAAGTTTCTTAAGGCTGGAAGCCATGTCTTTTCCTCTCACCTGCCCTCAGATCACCTAATCTATAGATAAATATACCAATGATGCCCATCATTGAAGATGCATTCAATGCATCTTGTGAGTTTGGAGAACTAGGGTGACTATATCATTTATCCTCCAAGAAAGGACAGAGTTGAGAATTACAAGTGGCACTATACATAACTACTCTAAGAAAACAGGCAAAATCTAGAACTATCCTTAGTGACTTGGAACCTACATCCTCCCTACCTACTCTATAAATATCCCTGAATTTTCCACCTTGTGTCTGTGGTTGACCTGTTGGGTTCCTTTCAGCATTTCAGTGCCCACCCCTCAGACCCCCGTCAAGCCTTGCAGCAGCTATTTATTCAGTTAGCAAACTTTTCCTGGCCTCCAATTTGCATTCTTTCCTAACTCATGGGTCCCTTCTCTTTTGCCTAAATGCTGCCTTTCCCTGGCTGTTTGACCATAAACTCGTGGTATCATGCCTTATTCAGCAACTCTCAGAACAAAGTAAACAAATGTGCAAGTTTGCTTAAATTGAGAAAGCTTATATTTACAAAGTTGCGCCAGTTTTCTTTCTCACTCGTCTACAATTCTCTCAAACATTGGCCCTATTCCTGATGTATTAGACTGTAAACCCCTGAGGGCAGAGGCTAGGTGTTCTCACCCAGTTACGCATGGTGGGCACCTCATTCGTAACTCATTCTAGCACATTCAGCGCTCTCCCCTCTGGAGTCTTGCGGCTGAGTCAACACTCAGGAATCCAGCGCAGTAGGCTAATTCCACGCTGGCTCTGACCTCATCCAACCCTGCTGTCCCAGTGAAATCCAGCCCACAGCACACTGCCAGGGTGGAGGAGGTGCCGGGCTATAACTCTCCCCATTGTTTCTTCTCCCGGAAAATATAAAACCAAAACCAAACATTATACATTATGCCCTCACTCACAGGGTCACTTGGAGGCTTCAATGAGACAAGGGATATGGGTGGGTTTTGGGAAAGAAATTTGGTACAAGTGCCAAGTGCTGCTATTGAAGACCTTAAACATTTATTTTGGTAGCACCCCAATAGTGACAAGAGTTGGGCTTGTCTAAAGCCAGCACTACCACCTTCCCCTGTGTTCACTACTTCATTCCCTGATGTCTTACTGTCAAGCAGTCGGGCCTTGGAGCTGCCCTTCCTTCCGCTTGTTGCTCTTTCATCATTTCCTACCATATTCTCCTGTAGAGTAGCATCTGGACACCTCCCTTTGTCTAGGTAACTAAGACTTTCAAAGAGACATTTCAACCCCATGTCACTAAGGGAAAATGTAATGCAGTAAGTGATTCCAATGGCTGTTAGCTAATGCACTTTTTTTTTTTTTTTTTTTTAGGTGGCGTTTCAGTCTGTTGCTAGGCTAGAGTGCAGTGGCGCAATCTCAGCTCTCTGCAACCTCCGCCTTCTGGGTTCAAATGATTCTCCTGCCTCAGCCTCCCAAGTAGCTGGGACTACAGGTGCTCACCATCACATCCGGCTAATTTTTCTATTTTTAGTAGAGACGGGGTTTCATCATGTTGACCAGGATGGTCTCGATCTCTTGACCTCGTGATCCACCCGCCTTGGCCTCCCAAAGTGCTGGGATTACAGGCGTGAGCCACCATGCCTGGCCCACTAATGCACTTTTAAGGCATGCTTGCTGTAAATTGTTTTGGGAGTCTGCTGTCATTTCTGAGATGTGGGTGTAACCCAGCCCCTCACCATACTGAGCTGGCAGTGAATTGCCAGCAAGTGCATTCAGAAATATGAACATTCTCCCCTGCTTCCAGTACAGCCTCGAAGAGTCTCCTTGCTTAGTTAACCTGATGTTTTAGAACTTGTCTCTGCATCTTCCTGCCTTCTTACTGGTTCCTGAAATTGGCATCAGCAACGCAAATTGGAAGCTTCCCTCAGACCTCATTTCCAGTTCATCACCAGACATTTGCTTCAGGTAATCTGGCACCAGTCCTCAGCAAGACATGTGTCCAGGAGTCTGGTGAGAGGCCAGATTAGGGGCAGCTGCAAGGAATGGCCTGCAAAGTGGAATTTGGACACAGTGCCCATAGTAGGCAAGATGAGCTACTGTGATTTGGGAAACAGACCTTCCCTCTGTATTCATTTTCTTACCTATAAAAAAAGGACATGATTTAGCTTTAATATTTGACTATGGATGGCCAGAGTATGTGTTTATAATTTATATGAAAACCTGTCAAAATGTTTGTGCTGGTATATGCAGTCAAAAATATTTGGAGACCCCTGGCTTAGTAGACCTAACATCAGGGATATTTATAGAGTAGGTAGGGAGGATGTAGGTTCCAAGTCACTAAGGATAGTTCTAGATTTTGCCTGTTTTCTTAGAGTAATTATGTATAGTGCCACTTATAATTCTCAACTCTGTCCTTTCTTGGAGGATAAATGATATAGTCACCCTAGTTCTCCAAACTCACAAGATGCATTGAATTGCCAGATAGCCCTCCTCCAGCCAAGCCATCTACACCAGCTTCCCTGTTTGCACCACCTCTCCAAGGGGCTAAATACCATCCCCATCAGCTCTGCCCTGAGGCTAAGAGAGCAGATGGTTCTATGTGGGTGTGAACAGTCTTTAATTCTTCATTTCTGGGATAATGCTGGCTCCTGAGAATCCAAGAGGAACAGAGGGAGGAGAACAAGAAGAGGCTGAAGGGGAAGGGTCAGGACCCTCTGAGTGACATTAGTGGTGCATAACGTAAAGGCTGCTCTCACTGTAGAGAAGCCGGCATGGCAGCAAGGAGGGCGAATAGGCCTTGGGTCCAGCAAGACCTGCGGTCTGCTCCCAGATCCCCACAGTCATTGCTGAGCCTCAGTTTCCTCATCTCTTTAAAGAAAAGTGGGGTGGGAGAGGATAATATCTACCTTCCAGAGTTGGTGTGACAGTTAGAATGTAATCATTATCAAGTACCAGGTACACAGTAGGCGTCCAATAATGGCAGCTGTTATTGGAACAATGATATATACCTACGAGTTTTCTTTTTTTTTTTTTTTGAGACGAAGTCTCGCTTTGTCACCCAGGCTAAAGTGCAGCAATGCTATCTCAGCTCACTGCAAGCTCCGCCTCCCGGGTTCACATCATTCTCCTGCCTCAGCCTCCCGAGTAGCTGGGACTACAGGCACCCGCCACCATGCCTGGCTAATTTTTTTTTTTTTTTTTTTTTTGTATTTTTAGTGAAGACAGGGTTTCACCATATTAGCCAGGATGGTCTTGATCTCCTGACCTCGTGATCTGCCCGCCTCATTCTCCCAAAGTGCTGGGATTATAGGCGTGAGATACCGTGCCCAGCCATACCTACGAGTTTTCTTAAAACCAAATTGTCAAAAATGTGGGGCCTACCAGGTGTTAGCCTCTATCCCATAACATCATGGCTCGGGTCACCCTCAGAAGGAGACATAGCGAGTCCTAACTGTATGCTGGGAATGACCTCTGTGGCAGACCAAGGGACACATCTATGGCCAGGACACCAACAGCTTCCGCTATAACCTCCCAAATATTTTTTTATTTAAGTGCAATTATTTTTATTTAAGTGCAATTATAAAACTATAAAGGGAACATTTTTAGAGTAAAAAACACAGATGGACATGGAATCTTTTCTTCCCAGCCAAAGGGGGTCATCTTGCTCATCCCCTGGGACCACTCTTCTTTCACGATCACTGTCTGAGGAGCCCACAAAAGATCGGGAGGAGACATTCCCTACACCAATGGAAAATCTTTGGGTCCCCCAAAACCACACTTCTTTGACTCAAGTTAAATGAGTTAAGGGCGCTTAACTGTTAAGAAATAACAACAAGAAAAATCAAAGATTATGCAAAAAGAAGGGTGCAGGGGCTGCAGGCTGTCCTTAGGGCATCCTCTGGCCTTGGTGAGTAAGGTTGGGAAAACCTGGCTGCGTTTTCTGAACCCTTCCACCAGAGCCACACGGGGGCACACTAGTCAATGTTTTGCATGTGGGACCTCCCGCTGGCTTCCTCTCCGTACAGAAACCTGGAGGAGGACAGTGAGGGCAGAAGCGCTACTGGATGATTCCTTGCTTGGCCCATGGCCAAAAGCCAGTGACTCAGGCTGATTGTCCTTGAGTGATTCAAAACCACGTGGGTGCTGGCCCAAAGGTTTCCCCTACTTTCTAAGCATGTTCCCTGCATGGCTGGGGCACGGGTTCCCAAGTTATTTCTCAGGAGATCAGGAAGGAGAATTGAGTAAATAAATGGAAGGTCTAATAACCTCTTAACCTGATACCAGGAAGGCAAATGAGTAACCCCCAAGGGGTGCTTGGGGGCACAGCAGGCAGGGGTGGGCAGGGTAATAGCTCGTTCTTCAGTGGGTTGCCATAGCGTCCTTGGCGTGACCAGAGTGCTGGCCATCAGTGCCTGCCCTCCTAGAGTGAAGGATCAGCCTCAAAGGCAGGGCAGCAGGCTGGCTCCTGACAGAGCCTCTTGACAGGAGGTGTCCTATGAGCACACACTGCTGCCTCACCAGTACACATGGGAACCCCAGGGGACAGACCAGGGACCAAATCCCAGCCATCACCAGGCACTACAAGGCACCAGCCAGCCTGCACTCTAGGGCTCCAGTGTGCCTGCTTTCCAGAGCACAATGGGTCCAGGCATACACACACACAGCAGACAAACCAGAAGAGAAGGCATCTAAGTCACCACCTTCTATCAAGAATTCAGCAAAGCTGAAATTTTTTTTTTTTTTTTTTTTTTTTTTTTGAGAGACAGAGTCTCACTTTGTCATGTGGGCTGGAGCGCGGTGGCATGATCTCGGCTCACTGCAACCTCTGCCTCCTGGGTTCAAGCAATTCTTCTGCCTCAGCCTCCCAAATAGCTGGGATTACAGGCACACGTCACCACGCCCAGCTAATTTTGTATTTTAGTAGAAACAG
>NW_016824934.1:3005961-3053625 GCF_001698545.2 Rhinopithecus bieti | reverse complement strand
GAGAGAGAGAGAGAGAGAGAGAGAGAATCTCGCTCTGCTGCCCAGACTGGAGTGCAGTAGCATGATCACGGCTCACTGCACCCTCAACCTCCCAGGCTCAAGCAATGCTCCTGCCTCCCAAGTAGCTGGGACTACAGGCACATGCCACCATGCCTGGCTAATTTTAAAAATGTATTCTTTTTTGAGACGGAGTCTCGCTCTGTCGCCCAAACTGGAGTGCAGTGGCCACATCTCAGCTCACTGCAAGCTCCGCCTTTTGGGTTCATGCCATTCTCCTGCCTCAGCCTCCCGAGTAGCTGGGACTATAGGCGCCCGCCACCTCGCCCGGCTAGATTTTTGTATTTTTTAGTAGAGACGGGGTTTCACCGGGTTAGCCAGGATGGTCTCGATCTACTGACCTTGTGATCTGCCCATCTCAGTCTCCCAAAGTGTTGGGATTACAGGCTTGACCACCACGCCCGGCCTAAAAAAAAAAAATGTATTTTTTTTTGTAGAGACATGGTCTCTCCATGTTGCCCAGGCTGGTCTTGAACTCCTGGGCTCAAGCAATCCTACTGCCTCAACCTCCCAAAGTATTCGGATTAAAGGTGTGCACCACCATGCCCAGCCCAATTTCAGTTTCTTTCTAGTGGAGCAAAAACTTAAAGATACTTGTGAAGTAATGTGAATTCGGAATCTTTTAGAGCTTTATTATTTTCTCACACATAATTTAACAGTAATTTTTTTTTTTTTTTTTTTTTTTTTTAGAAAAAAATTCACTTTTTTCCCCAGGGCGGGTTTCAGGGGGGGGGTTTCAGCTCACTGCAGCCTCTGCCTCCTGGGTTCAAGTGATTTTCCTGCCTCAGCCTCCCAAGTAGCTGGAATTACAGGCATGTGCCACCATGTCTGGCTAATTTTTGTATTTCTAGTAGAGATAGGGTTTTGCTATGTTGACCAGGCTGGACTCAAACTCCTGGCCTCAGGCGATCTGCTCACATCGGCCTCCTGAAGTGCTGGGATTACAGGCATGGGGCACCATGCCTGGCCAACAGTAATTTTATAGGAAATTTATCTTTGACTTTTTCCATCACATTCAACTTAGTCTTAATAGAAACTTTTTTTCACACTCATCTCAAATAAGATTTAATTAAAATTATTTATTACAATAAGAACAAATACAAGCGGCTTTTGGTAAACACACAACTACTGGTGGGGACAGAAGCGCAGAGTGGGAGTACAGCGTTAGCTGCTCCACTATGGCTGTGAGCTTTCAAGTGTGCCCTGAGTGTGTGTCAGAGAGAATGGGAGACAGAGTTCATTTGGCAAGTCAGTGACAGCAGAGGTCAGTTAGGAGACTGCCTCTGGAACTTTGGTGGAAATCTTTGAAAAGTCACAGACTCAGTGTTTATGATACAGCCAAATTCACTGGATAAAATTCACACGCAACTCTTTAGAAAAACATGATGCCTGAAGCCAGGAGTACCTGCACGTATGTTGCTTCCACCAGTCCTCTGATCCTGTTACCAATTTAACACAACCTTACTACAGTGCTGCCCAAATCCTCTGATTGTGCTATAAGCAGCCTAGTTCCCGTAGGGTCAACTTAACTACCCCCAATTAAAAAGGCAGGCATATGAGGTGAAAGGTAAAACAAAACTTTTGGAAGAAGTCATAGGTGAACATCCTTGAGACCTTCAGGTAGGCAGCATGTTCTTGAATGGAATACAAAAAGGTCAAACCATAAAGAAAATAATTGATAAATTGATACATTCCTCAGGGACTTCTGTTCATCAAAAGATCCTCTTAAGGAGCTATAAAGCAAGCCACAGACAAGAAGGTACTTGCAATTCATACACTTAACAGAGACTCATATCCAAAATCTATGAAAACCTCCTAAAAATCAATTTTTTTAAAGCAGACAATCCAATAGAAAAATGGGCAAAATACTTGAGTAGGCACTTGTAAGACAGGATATCCAAATAGATGATACACGTATAAAAAGGCACTCAAGAGCAATGCAAAGACATCAGGGAAATGCAAATTAAAATCAGAATAAAATCAAAGAATGGTGGATACACAGAATGTGGCATATAGTACAGATATAATGGAATACTATTCAGACTTAAAAAGAAAATTCTAACACGTGCACAACATGGGATGAGCCTTGAAGACATTGAGCTAGGTGAAATAAGCCAGACACAGAAAGAAATACTGCCGGATTCCACTTATATGAAGTACATAGTCAAATTCATGGAGACAAAGTAGCATGACGATTGCCAGGGACTTGGGGGAGTAGAGAGTTAGTGTTTCATGGGTACGGAATTTCAACTTGGAAAGACAAAAAATGTTTTGGAGATGGATAGTGGTCACGGTTGTCCAGTAATGTAAATACACTAAATGCCACTGAACTGTACACTGAAAATGGTAAATTTAATATTTTGTATATTTTACCACAAAAAAAAAAGATAAAACATACCCACCAGAACAGCTAAATTTGGAAAAGAGATGAATAATCCCAATTTTGGCAGGGTTGTGAAGCAACTAGAACTCTCAGACTGTTGGTGGGAGTGTAAATTTGTACAGTCATTCTGGAACACGGACCGTATCTACTGAGGCTGAGCAGCTGCAACCCATGACTCAGCAATGCTACTCCTAGGTAGGCATTCAATGCCAGTGTGTACATTTGTTCACCGGAAGACATGAACTGAAATGTTCATAGTTGCACTATTCGTACTACCTCTAAACTGGAAACAAGTACATGTCCATCAGTTGTAGAACGGATATATTCCCACAATGGACTAGTCTACAGCAATGAAAATGAATAAACTACACGCAAAAACATGGATGAATCTCAGAAACCTAATGTTGAATGAAAAACCAGACACAAGAGTATACACTGTATGAATGCATGTAGAGTTCAAAACCAAAAAACTATTCCATGTTCTTGAGGGGTAGTGAGCAGAAGAGAGGATGGAGGGGGCTGGTCATGTTCTCTTTCTCCATCTGGATGCTGGTCACCCAGCATCTTAAAAATTCAGTCCGTGGCCGGGTGTGGTGGCTCATGCCTGTAATCCCAGCACTTTGGGAGGCTGAGGTGGGCAGGTCACCTGAGGTCAGGAGTTTGAGACTGGCCTGGCCAACATGGTAAAACCCTGTCTCTACAAAAAATACAAAAATTAGCTGAGTGTGGCAGTGGGTGCCTGTAGTCCCAGCTATTCGGGAGGCTGAGGCATAAGAATCACTTGAACCCGGGAGGCAAAGGCTGCAGTGAGCCGAGATCACGCCACTGCACTCCAGCCTGGGTGACAGAGCGAGATTCTGTCTCAAAAAAAAAAAAAAAAATTAAGTCAGCTGTATACTCACTAGCCGTGTATTTTTCTGTGTCTATGTTACTTTAATGAAAAGTTGGCAGAATCAGTCATATGCAGCACTACATATGAAGTGTTCAATTATAGAACATTTGGAGCACCAGCAGTGGTGGGAAGTTAAGCCCCAATGGAATGGTGAAGCAAAAGAATGCATGTTGCTCCAACCAGAGTAATTTACCATCAGGGGGTTGTTTAGGGAGTGGGAAAAATCTAGGTCAACGAGCTGATGACACTAGAAGGTGTTGTTAGAGTATTTACCACCTATGTCATTCATTCTGGCATCTAATCACATGGAGCCTTGTTTTCTTATTTAAATGTCTGGGGAATGTTCACCTTAACTCTAAGCTCCCTGAAAGCAGGGGCTCTGGGATGGTTTCTCTAGCATAAATCACGGCATTAAGCACAGAGCCAGGCATGTCATAAATCACGAAACCATTTGTTTAATAACAATACACCATAATACCAGAATTACAGAACAATAAATTAAATGTGTTATCAGAGTGCAAGGACTTAAGAGAAATACTAAAATATCAATCCAGAGGCAATCTTAAACAAAGAACTTAGACTTTGAAGCATAACGGATCCTGGGCAAGTCACGTAATGTTATTGGCCTCTGCTTTGCAACCTGAAAATGGGGACAGTAGTGACCTTATAGAG
Source organism: Rhinopithecus bieti (assembly GCF_001698545.2). NCBI lineage: Eukaryota > Metazoa > Chordata > Mammalia > Primates > Cercopithecidae > Rhinopithecus > Rhinopithecus bieti. The sequence goes on along the minus strand of NW_016824934.1, from coordinate 3,049,621 downwards.
TTGGTATAAGGATGAAATAAATTATAGGAGAAAATGAGGGATCAGGGATACGATTATGTCACCAGCAGCACCACACCAGTAGGGTAAGTTGCCTTCTCCTAAACCCAGTATACAATCTGACCCTGAGCAGAGAAGAATCTGACTACTTCTCCCTGCTTCTCATCTCCTCGAAACTTCCTAAAGCCAACTCTTAGAGGGACTGCACATCAAGCCTTTCTGATCTGACACCTGGAATCCCTTAAGTCTGACTCAGATGTATGGCTGCAACGTCAAGCAAACAACAGATGCATTAAGTGGATTCTAGGTGCAATAAATCATGCAAGCGATGGTGATCTGTTCCCAGTCAGGAGGCAGCAGAGTTCATTATGAGTAACTGCAGCTGTCATGCCCTCCACAGACAAAGGACAGGCATTCCAAATGGAAGGTGGACACCCACAGCCCTCCTTAGATTTGCCTGTGTATGTGTGAAGCTTCCTCCCCCACTAGTGGGAGGCACGGTGGTGACTGGGCAGGGCCAGATTCTGGAGACATGCTTTATGTTTGTAAGATTTATTAAGCATCCAACATGAGCCACCAGGCACTTTCTTGGATCTGCTACTAGCTAATTATAATTTTGGTCAAGTTTTCTGAACTCCCTAGGACTTCTTCATTTTTAAACTGGTAAGTAGTAACAGGCCATCTCTTAATCACTTATCAACCTGTGATACTCTAACCTATGTGCTTTCCAAACACCAAAGTTAGCCTTCCTCTATTTCTAATTCACTCCATGACATCTTGTTCTGCTATCTTTAGAATGCTCATGTCCTCATTTGTGGGGTGTCGCACAGAACAGTAATCAGGTGACTGAGATGGATGGAGGCGTCATCTGACTGCCAAAGGAAACCAACATCAGACTTGAATAATAAGAGCAGGGTTCATTTCTCACACTGTATTTTTCAGAAACCACAATATGCCACCTTTGGTTTGTCCATTCATTGATTCACTGAATGATTCATGTACTCTATAAGCATATATTTGGTGCCATCTTGGCCCAGGCACTATGCTGGGCATTAGAGAAATTTGACAGTGGGTTAGGCCAAGGCCCTGCCCTCGAGATGCTCATTCTCTATAGGAAAAGCAGACACTAAACATGAACCATCCACAATATGGCACTAAAAGGGAGGATTGAGCATATCATAGGTAGAGGAAGAAAACACAAGAAAAGTATGAAAGATGGAAGAGAAGGATTAGAGATAATCATATGACGTGAGGTCCTGGGGGGTGGGGGGAAGATGCGGATGGAACAGGAAGAAGAAAGTATTCCCTGCAATGCTTACAAAAATCCCCAATGTAACCAATTTCCAGGGCAATAAGAACCTTTGATAATATGAGTTTTCTAAGTTTTTAGCTTTGGAAGAAATCAAGAGTGGGAGCTTAATTAGCATCTTAACACCCAGCCACCCACCTAGACACTGCCTCCTTCTACCCTGAAGGGGCAACAGTTTCCTGCATCTTTTCTTTCATGCTCCCTTAGTCTCGGTTTCTGCTGCCTGAACTCAGTCCTGTGGGGAATAAATGGGAATTAAACACGGTTAAAAAGCCACAAAATGGAGAGTACGCACAAGAGTAAAATTATTTATATATGGGCATCTTCCGCCGGGAGGAATGGCTCCGCTATCGCTCTTTCGTGTCTCAGATTAAGACTAAAGCACAACTCATTTTTCCCTTTTCCATTCCAATTAGCTGCATATTTTTAGCACGTGTTATATAAGGCTCATCTGCCCAAATCCGTTGGCTTGGGGCCTTTCTTTCGTTTCACTGGTAGATTGACCCGCGTGGTAGGATGACGAGCAGATCATGACAAGTCTGTAAATAGCCTGCCAGAGGACGGGTGGATGGGAAGAGAGCTCTCGAGATGAAGTGAGGGTTTGTATTTGGCATGCCAAGGCTAAATCCATCCCTTCTAAAAGGGGAAAGAAGAAAGAACACACAATTCCAAATTGAACTGTGGCACAGCTAATAGGAAAAGGCTGCTCCCGCCTACAATAAGCACAACTCAGACAGGTGGAGCTCCGCACTGACAGAGGGGCCCCCAGACTCCCAGCCTCAGGGTACAAAAGGCTCCAGGTGCTCTATCATCTGCAGAATAGTCTAATTCTGGTTGTGCATGGATTATGTGCATGCATTACATGCATGAACTGCAGACCTTTCTAGGAAAAAAAAAGTTCATCCACATTATTAGTGGGGGGCAGGAAAAAGCATGAAGAAGGACTGAGGAAGGCTTGCCTTAGCCTCATCTCTGTCTCATTTCTTGCCATTCTAGCAAAGATGCTTCAGCATCCTTATGTTAAAAATATCTACCATTACTTTTACACACATTGCTGTGGAAGGACTAAAATGAAACAGTATGTCCAGAGAAGTATAAAGTTATGGGCCAGGCACAATGGCTCACACCTGTAATCCTAGCACTTTGGGAAGCTGAGATGGGCAGAATTGCCTGAGCTCAGGAGTTGGTGACCAGCCTGGGCAACGTGGCGAAACCCCATCTCTACTAAAAATACAAAAAATTAGCTGGGCATGGTGGTGCACGCCTGTAATCCCAGCTACTCGGGAGGCTGAGGCATTAGAATTGCTTGAACCCGGGAGGTGGAGGTTGCAGTGAGTTGAGATGATGCCACTGCACTCCAGCCTGGGCAATAGAGGGAGAGTCTATCTCAAAAAGAAGTATAAAGTTATATTCAAATGTAAAGCATTATAGCTTTGAGTCTGAACTGTACCCATGGTCACATACCACAAGCAAAATTTGTAGAGGTCACTGGGACTCAGCCACCTCTTTCCATAGATTACAACACAGAACAAGTTCTTCTAGAACCAGTTTCTTATAGAACTAAAGCCTAGGAAAGCTTGGAGGGAGGTGAAAGGACATCCTCAAAGTCAAGGAGTTTGGTGCTAGGGGTACTATCTTAGAGCCCAAAAGAACATACAATAGCCAGATACTCTTCCTCAGCCCTGGGTTCATCAAAGGTAAGTCTACGTACTTACCTTTGGTCTTCCAGTACCACCCAGGCCCTCCCACCCTTTCCTGCCTCCATGAGTGAAGGCTACAGTCACTTAGAAAGGCACACATGTGCACAAAGCCTTGGGTATCTCAAAGACTATTTGAAATCACTGTGGAAAAGTTATTCTAGAGCTAAGGAAAAATAAAGATTTTTTTTTTTCTCCGCACACATCAGCAGCTAGCAATTATGTGTTTATCTATTTAATGGGAAAACAAATATTCAAATCCACTGCAGAAGAGAGTATCAGCCTCTGTGAGAGAGATTTTACTTCCTGCTGATTTACAGTTCTGGAGATGAAATCCTCTCTCTAATGCTCCTTAGCCTGGGCTGCAGAATCAAATAATATGCCAGGCTGCATAATCTCTGCATCAGCAGTACAGACTGGCCCAGAGGTTTGGTCCTGGGGCACGGTAGGCAGTTACGGACCTTGGACTCAGGCAGACCTGGATGCCCGTGGCTTTACTATGAGACATTGAGGGAGGTACCTCTTCTGTTTATGCATCAGTTTTCAGCTGTAAAAAATAGAGATAATACCTACTTCACAGGAAGATTGTGATGATTAAATTAGACGACATACATAAAAATGCTTAGTACAGAGCCTGGCACATTGAGGGATGTCAATGAATATTCGTCTCCTTCCTTACTCTAGGTTCCAATCCCAGAAAAATCCAACTACATTTGTTCACTCGCAAATTAAATCTTTACAATTTCACCTCCCTTTTCTCTGACAACACCCCCCATGCACACTCACACATGGACTATACACATTCTATACTTCTCACCATCCTGTGTCCTGTGCACCTCACTCATGCACATATACACATTCTACACGTCTCACCATCCTGTGTCCCGTGCATGCTCACACATGCACATATACACACTCTATACTTCTCACCATCCTGTGTCCCATGCATGCTCACATGTGCACATATACACATTCTACACTTCTCACCATCCTGTGTCCTGTGCATGCTCACACGTGCACATATACACATTCTATACCTCTTACTATCCTGTGTCCTATGCACACTCATGCATGCACATATACACATGCTATACTTCTCACCATCCTGTGTCCCGTGCATGCTCATATGTGCACATATACATATTCTATACTGCTCACCATCCTGTGTCCTGTGCATGCTCACACGTGCACATATACACATTCTATACTTCTCACTATCCTGTGTCCTATGCACACTTATGCATGCACATATACACATTCTATACTTCTCACCATCCTGTGTCCCGTGCACGCTCACACGTGCATGTATACACATCCTATACTTCTCACCATCCTGTGTCCCATGCACACTCACACATGTACAGCATACACATACTATACTTCTCACCATCCTGTCTTGTGCACACTCACACATGCGTATACCACACATTCTATACTTCTTACTATCCTGTGTCCTACTTTTTAGGTCAAACCTCTAAGCTCAAATTCTATTTCCAGAAATCGTTTTTGGTGCCTCTGGCCCACAGGAGCCCCTCTGTCTGAGCGCGTCTAGCCATGGCTGTCTATGTTACAAAATGTTGTTAACAAGAAACACAGTAGTTTAGTAATGTACAAAAAAAAAAAAAAAGCACTGGCTTACAATTCCTTCTCAGCCTCTGACTTTCAACTGGAGAGAATGCTCTTGACTTTCAACCGGAGAGAACAGTCTGTCTACCTCACAGTTTTGCTTTAGGATCAAATAAGATGACCTATATGAAGAGCTATGTAATATGTCAGTACTATGTTCAGTGCAATGTCCCCTCCTCTTCATCACCACCATCACAACCATTACCACCACCACCATAACAAAAGATCCTGAGGATGGGGTGACTCACCTAACTCACTGATTTCACCAGCTCCTCCTTGACTTGCTGTGTAATGGAAACCTACTTGTGAAAGGCTTTTCCTTTGAAGACAGTGGTTATGTATGGTGGTTGCCCTGAAACAAAGCACTGAATCCCCCTTCTGCCCACATCCGTCTTGCCACGGCCCTGGAGAAAAGAAAATTCAAAATGAGCCAGCCAAGTTCCCTTGCATATCATTGCAGCCCTCAGCAGTCAGCCACTGAGCAGCAGACCGAAAATTCATGCTTGCCAACTTTGTCATTTCTCAACATTTGAGTTATTTATACTTCACAAGTCTGTGAGATGCAAGTCCCCCATTTCCTGGGATGTAGAAAAAAAACTGGCATGATATTCTAGAAATTCCCAAGCCAAAGTGGGTGGCACTGAGGCTTCAAATATTCAGCTCCACTGCATTCTCCCAACCTGATTCCACCCACTGAAGTTAGCCTTGCCTCCCCCACTGAACCCCACCCTCAGGGTATCCCTGACCTGGGACAGGAATGACTACCCCAATATTTTATCTGCTTATGCAAAACCTTTAAGTCCTAGCTCAAGTCCCACTGTTGCTGGAAGTTTACCCAGCCCACGATGACTGAAAGCAGCCTTCTGTCATCAACATCACAGGTCTTAGAAGAGTCCTAATAGAAGTCAGCTCAGTCTAGGTGATCCTTGGCCAGCCTGTGAGCTCCCCGAGCTTATGCTCCAGAATTTTCCCTTGGGTTCACTACTCGGATGGATGTATCTTAGGTACACAGTAAATGCTTACTGATGTAATTGATGATAAAAATACAGCATGCCTGGCCGGGTGCAGTGGTTCATGCCTGTAATTCTAGCACTTTGGGAGGCTGAGGCAGGTGGATCACCTGAGGTCAGGAGTTCAAGACCACCCTGGCCAACATGGTGAAACCCCATCTCCACTAAAAATACAAAAGTTAGCTGGGCGTGGTGGTGGTGCTTGTAACCCCAGCTACTCGGGAGGCTGAGGCAGGAGAATCGCTTGAACCTGGGAGGCGGAGGTTGCAGGGAGCCAAGATCATGCCATTGCAATCCAGCCTGGGTAACAAGAGTGAGACTCTGTCTCAAAAATAAATAAATAAATAAATAAATAATGCAGCATGCTTAGAGAGAAAAGGTGAAATGAGTTATCAGGACAATATGCTTGTTCACAGGGCCTTTAGGAAAGGAAAGGGGAACACCCTCTCCCTTTAGTACAAGTCTTGGAAATGAGAAACTGGACATCCTAAAGAACAGTTCTCATGTCCTGGCTGCCCAGTATCAAGCTTCAGATAGTTCTCTTTCTACTTTAAGACCTTAGCAAGACTACCCGTGTCCAGAGTGAATACTTTTAAAACACCCTGCCCAGCTCAGGGTTCCTCAGTTTCCCCTCCCTGAACCTACCAAGAGCTCTGGCTGTGCAGCCCTGGATGTCCGCAGACTTGTCCCCTACACTCAGAGCTGTCCATGTTTCTGCTCACTGATGAGCACCAAGGAACTCAGAGCTCTGCTGTTTCCTGCAAACCCAGGCCTGGCTTTGGTAACTGACCCATGCCCTCCATTGTTTCTGCCCTCAATTCAAGTCCTGCATTCAGCCTCACTTCTCCCATGAATTAATTTCCGTGCAACTCTTTGCTGCTACTAAGTATAGACGAAAACATATATTTTTTCTCAGCACTGTATAGGCCAGTAATGTAACAGCAGCATCTCTAACACTTTCTGGGAGAAGATTATTTGCCAAGTGCTTTTTCATACATTTTATATGTGTTAACCCCCTTTTAACCATCACAAAACCTGATGTGGTAGGGAAGTGGGTCCTATCATTTTTCCTGGTGAGTTAAACAACCAGCCTAAAGGTCCACTACTAGAAAGTGGCAGAGTCTGGATTCAGTCTGGCATGGGAGCCTGCACTCCCAGCCTCTCTGTTATCCTGCCTCCATAGAACGCAAACATTCAGTGAAGAATGCTTCCTTTCCATCCATCCCAATAATCATTGTTTCCTTAATGTCTCCTCCGCCTCCCTCCTTTATCTTCCTATTCAAAAACAACTGTCCTACCCGGTAAAGAAAGCCTCAAAATTGGCGCAAGGATTTATTTTCCTGGCAGTGGATATATTTGTTATACCTCTCCCCAAACAAAAATACGTCTCTTTTCCATTCTTATAAAGATCAAAAAACAAATTACTCAGCAACTAAATGGCCAGGACAGGAATGAACAGCCAATTCCATTGCTCATTCCCCACCCATAAGGAAAAGTTCCCATGAAAGTCCCTGATGGTTTAAGGCACAGGAGGAGATGGAAGAATATGGCTTGGTGGGTTGGGTCCATTTGTTGATTGTGAATCAAGGCCTGTGGAGGGAGTGCTTCTTTCTCCTATCCATCTCTCAATATCTCCAAGGAGCCCAGGGACACAACAAACTCATGTTAAATGTTGATTAATGTACACCTCTCTCCTCAAAACTTCCAAGAACAACCTTTCTTCCTGCTGCACCCAAGAACATTCCACTCTGGCCAGTGTGGTTTCTTCACATTCCTGTTACATGCCAAGCTCACTCCAACCTCCTCACCTTTGCTTTCCAGGCTCTCCCTGGCTTGAGTTCCCTCCCACCTTCCCTCTGCTCCTAGAAAGCCACCCTCCAAGGTGAGCCCAGCCCCCTCCCCAGGGGGCCGTCCCAATCCCCTGAACTTGAGGGATGGTTCCCTGCTCTGCCCTCCTCCACCACAAAGTCTCTGCTGCACAAGTCAGCACTTAATCACAAACCAGCACACATTGCTTCACGGGTGTCTTTGTGCCTTAGGCTTCTGTATCCAACGCAGCACCTAAGACAGGGCTGAGGGCACAGTTGAGGTGATAAACACATCTGGCTGGTTGACAGAAACTAGAGATGTCCCTGGGCTCTGCTCTAGCTCCAAAGCTGGTCTCCAAATGGCAATTTCAGTCCAAAGTCATATATCCTATTGACCCCACTTGGCATTTCTTCCTTGTAGGAGGAAATTCAGATCCTAGCCTGTAAGCCTCAGGGAGCTGGCTGATGGCTTCTCCACATGGGCACTGCTCTGGGCACACAAATGCTTGTCAGCAGAATGCCTGGTTACATGCTCCGCACTCCCATCTCCTATCTGAGAGCCGTCAAAACCTCAAGAAGAGGTATATGTGTCACAATACCAGGGGCCCAGGGACTACAATTTCCATATTTTCTAGAAGACTTTTAGTGCCATAGTCCCTCCCATCAGAACTTTCTGAAATGCTTTCCACTCAGCAAGGCCTACTCCTCTATTTCCCCCCATGCAGACAAACAGTCACGCCGAGGAAAATTCAGAAGCCCTGTCTTCCTCCTCTTTGCTATAAGCACAAGGGCTCAGTATCTGTTTCTTTCCTTTATTCTGCTCTGCAGAAGGTGTGTGGTATTTTCTCCCCTCTTATATCTTGAGGAAATTATCGTCAAGCCCTGTAAAGCCAGGGATATCGAAACATGATCTTTTGTGCACGTATTATTTCCAACGACTAATATGTGAAGGATGTACCCTCAAGTTACAGGGATTTAACATAAAATCAGAGCTTCAAGAGGAAGGTGTGATGGTTCTTAGGCATTTAAGCACATCCCAGCACCGGGTGATACACACGTTTGCACTGTGTGGTCTCAACTCCATGATAATCTCCAGGCAACCAAAAGCCAGCTGCTTAGCAACACAAGCCAGAGGATCAGCTCACACGTCTCTATTAAAGAGCTGCTCTTGCCTCGTGGTAAGTGCAGCTTGAGCTGAAGGCACCCCAGGCGGTTGCTGCTGGGCAGAGACTGGGCCCACATGGGCTTGGGGTGGAGGCAGCCTGGGGGGAAGGGTTTAATGAAGATAGTAGGAAGAGAGCAGGTGGCGGGTTATCCAAAAGTTAAAGGAAGAATTCAAAATGAGGCACAGGTTACAAGTCCAGGGAGGGCATCTGACCCCCTCCGTGGAAGTTCTGAAGCAGTTGCTTCTTACTCCTGTGTTCCCTGCTCTAGATGTTTTCCCCCGGAGGGTGTAAAGGGGCTTGGCTTTGGAGACAACACTTCGTGAGTTAGCCAGTATGAAGAATTTTGGGGCCTCTAGTCCAGCTCTTTTCCATTAAGCCACACTACATAGGGTAGGAAATCTAATGGCAATTTGTAAAACTACCGTTTAATGAAATCTTACAAAGGTCAGGCTTTCCCAGGTTCTATGGGGAATAGAATAGAAACAAGGACATAAAATCAGAGAGGATGTGATGATTTTGGACCTACGCTACCTGGGCTGAAGACCAGACTCTACCATTCCCCAGCTCTGCAGCACTGAAAAAGGTGCTTACTAAGCCTCATCCATAAAAGAGGGATAATAGTACTTACCTGTTCACCCAGGATTATTGTGCGGACCAATGAGAAAACGTGTGTGTGGAAATGGTGTTGCCTTTCTGCAGAGCTGTAGTATTAATATCATGATAAATCCAGGCACTTCACCTAAGAAAGTTCCAGAGTAGATGGAGAGAGACATAAACACCTGAGACAATGGGATACAGTAAACAGCTTCGTGGCAAAGATGGCTTTGGCTGAAGGAATGGGGAATCAAGAGCTCAGAGTCTTTCCTGTTGTCCAATTTACTAACCTCTTGCCTGAAAGCTGGGCAAAGGAAAGTATAGGAAAAGCAGTTCACACTAATCCAGAGGGCTCCTGGGGACAGCTCCTTTGGAGTAAGTCTTAATTGGTCTCCGCCCTGGACCAATCCTATGGATTTTAATTACCCAGGCTACAGCAATCCCCTAGTGTCAGAGATAACCTCAAACTAACGTCAATAGAGACACTCTCATGCTATCTTTCAACTTGATCTTTCAACTTGACTTCCCAGAGGAGTATCAGATCATTAGGAACCACATTCACACCAAGTGGTGCCCTTAGGAAAATAGTCCCATGGAGGAAGGATTTCCCTATGCAGAAAGGGCCTGTTTTTGTGATCGCAGAGTGCCTGCCCACCTGTAATCTCATTTGAGCCTTAGTTCATTTTCCCTATATGAGGGAACATGTGATATATATTGATAATTATAATCCTATCTCCACTACTAAAACAAATAGCAAAAACAATATAGAAATCAGTTGACTGCCTCTGTTTTATCCATCCAACTTCATTCATTCTAAAGCAGTAAACACGTATTGACTCCTTTCTGTATGACAGCAGGCATCACACCAGGAATAAATAGCAAAATGACACTCCTCTCCTCAAAGGTGTCGCAGAAGGACCGCAACCCAGCCTCCCTTGCCTTTGTTGTATAATGGCACATGGAAAACTCATGGTAGATCAGAACACTGGAGCAACCAGATGGAGCCACTCACAGCCAGAAATGAGTGACCTGGAGCTCTGGTCACCCTGTCAGTTTACCCAGCTCTACCACTTACCTGCTAGGACCTTGAGCAAGTGACCCAGTGACTCTATAACTGAGCTTCCTAATCTAGAAAATGAGGCCAACAATAGTACATAACTCACTGGGTCATTGTGAGAAACGAATAAGCTAATACATGCAAAACTTAAGAAAGAGTAGCTGGCACACAAGTGCTCATGAAAGGTAAACTATCATTATTTTCTCCCATCTTTTAAGAGGGCTCTGCTAACGATATGTGTATATATATTTTTTTTCCAACAATTTATATTTCCTATCATCTTTGGAAATATAAATTGTTTTCATAGGCTCCCTCAAAGGCTATAGGAATTTTGGCAGTTCCAACTCCACACGTCTTTTTGTCTGGACAAGTCTCCTCTTCCCAAGAACTTTAGGAATTCTACAAGGGGTTTGGCTGTGTAAAAGACCACATCCCTGATACCTTTATGTGGTCCTTATTCTTCAGTCTCCTTCAGTTCATTGAAGACCAGTGCCTAAGCAGTTTATTTCAATTTTGTGAAAATATTTCCTAAACATTTTAGGGCAGGGGACATTTCCAGACTTCCTTGAGTCCTCAGAGGGAGCTACTCTCTCTTCTGATGGCTTCAGCTGGGATGAGCTGAGAGCCTGCTTGCTTTATGAAAATGGGGAGCAACAGGCACATGTATGGGGTAGGACGACAATTATTTGGTTGACTTTCCTTAAAAACAGCTTTGAGATAAATCCCGTACCATAAATTCACCCATGTAAAATGTACAACTCACTTGTTTTAGTATATTCAGAGATAATGTACTAAACCATCAGTTTTAAAACATTTTCATCACCTCAAAAAGAAACTTATTCTTTAGTAATCATCCCCTGTTCTCCAATTCCCCACCTCCAGCCCTATGCAACCACGATTCTACTTTCTGTCTCCATGGATTTCCCTGTTCTAGACATTTCATATGAGTACAATCATATAATATGTGGTCTTTTGAATCAGACAACGGTTACTTAGCATAATATCATTAAGGGTCATCCATGTCAGTGCTTCATTCCTTTTTATAGCTCAACCATGGATATTTTACATTTTATTTATCCATTCAGCAGTTGATGGCATTCGGGTTGCTTCTGCTTTTTGAGTATTATGAGTAACACTGCTATGAACATGCATGCACAGGTCTCTGTGATTTCATTTCTATTGGGATCATACCTAGGAGTGGAATTGCTGGGTTATATGGCAACCACGTTTAATCATTTGAAGAACTGCCAGAGCGTCTTCCAAAGCATCTGCACCATTTTACATTCCTGTATTGGGTTACTGAGTGGGTAGTTAGAAAGCCCCAAGCTGAGCCCTCAGTGTGCACTCCATCATCCTTCAAAGTTTATCCTCAAGCTGATGTCACTTTGTTTCCCTCCATTAGACCTTAAGATACAATTTTCTCTTATCAAACAGGAGTTTGATTGAGAGATTATTCAGACTCTGCCTAAACATTGAAGAGTTGTTCCTATCAGTGGGGCTACTAGTTCTGGAGATCTAGGGTGAGGGGTGTGTCTAACCAGCTGGGGCCACAAATACATGTACAGACATGGCCTAAGTAGTGGTTACTCAGTAACTGGCAGGGCCAGGATGAGAGAAGCCAGTTCTCAGGTCCCAAGCCTCCTCCTCTCCCACTGTCCCAGTGTCTGCCTTCACCCACTCACGCACCATTTTCCACACCTAATGAACACTGGCACTAGTGTTTGCCTGAGCTGTGAGGATGTCCTGCACATGTGTTTACCCCTTTGGGGGAGGTTCTGATATTTATTTCCTTCTGCTTTCACTCATCAGAAGGGAGTCCACACATGCCATGGTACATGCCTGTAGGTTATTTCCTGTGTTTTTCTCTAGCCCCAGCCCTAGAGCCAAAGAAAGCCTAGATTTTCCAAGAAAAGGTCGAGGAGGCTTCATGACAATGATCTACGATCTGGTGGGATGCCCTCTTCAGTGGCCTTTGTCACCTGGTGGCCTTCCCCACCCCAGATCCTATTGGTGTTCTCTAAACGTGAGCCAAACAGCACAGAACGTGCCGTGGCCCTCCCTTGGAGGCCAGTTCACACTGGAAGAGGGGTGCAGGAGGAATTTCCCCAAATTCAACCCCAAGACAAGGCATAAACACACTTCAGTGGAAAGGCAGCAAATAAGACAGACCAGAGGGCAGAAGGCAAATACCGCTGCCTACGCTGGCTTTCCTGTGGTTTCTCTAGCCAAGTAATTTAGAGATCACATGCTTTGGAAAGGAAGCAGGTGTCCGATTCCAAGCCTGCAGAGTCCACGGCCCGGCCCAGCCTTCCCACACCTGGTTTCCAAGCTCCACACTGATCCTGACTCACTGGCTGTGTTCTTTCCCTTGACAGGTTGTCCGTACGGCATCAGCTCAAGAGCCCAATTCATCAGCTCTTTTCCCCTCTGGCCACCCCACAACCCCTCCTTGTCTCCCTACCCCTAATGTCTTGTTTTCAATTAAATTCAAGTGGAACCAGCTGTTTCCATATAACAACCTTGATTTACATGCAGCTTATCCAGCCCATGTGGGCTGGCCTCCAGCCTAACTGTTCTGACACCCTCTCCAGGTGGCTGTCCATCCAAGCTGGCATACCCTGGCCACTGCCATAGCATGCCAGCTCCCCCTGAAGAGGAGGGGTGTGTGACAGCAAAGGGGAATGAACACAACTTAGACGGTGAAAGGCCCTGTGAGACCCTCCAGCCTCTGCAACATTCAATAATACAGCCTGTCCTTCAGGCTTCTGCAAAATACAAACTAGTAGGACACGCTCTGAAGACCTGCACCTCTCCCCTCCCTTCCCATTGCCCCCTCACCAACCTCAGCCCTGCGGTGCCTCAGCCCCAGGCCCACTGCAGTGGGCTCTGGTCCATGAAAAGTCATTCCTATGTGTGTCTTTAGTTTCCAGCTGGTGGACAGATTGGTTTACTATATACAACCATAAAGCTTCAGAGATTTGGGTTGAATTTGAATCATCTGGTTTGAAAGTAACTATAGAAACCGAAAAATGGTTTATGTGGTGATTATTTTTTCCTCCTCCAATTGCATTTATTGTCCGAACCCTTTTCTGTTCTGGCCCTGTTCTCCTCCACAGTCCTTGCAAAATGCTAGTTGAATAGCAGCTGAATCTTAAATATGTATTGTTGATAAAATTGTTTGATACAATGACCAGAGCTTAACTAAAAATAAATGAGTTACAATTTTGGAAAAAAAAAAAAAAGTTAAAGCTGTACCATAGAGTAGACAAGAGAAAGCTAAAGCCCACATTACACAGTCCCCACCCTTGTTGGGGAAGGAAAGGCCCCACCTGCCCCTTCCACAGACAGCACATGAGATTTTACCTGTAGTAGGAAGTAAATGTATGAACAAGACACTGTAATGGGGCTTTACTGTGTTTAGATTGTATGCTCTTTTAAATGTACTGTAATCTAAGAGATCAGAGCACCCAAGATTCCCATTTTTGCTAAAGAAAAACTCAATTTGAGAGGATGTCAAAATTGCTCAAATAAAACATGACCTGCAGACTTTGCCAAATAAGAAATTTCCTGGGCCAGGTACAATGGCTCATACCTATAATCACAGCACTTTGAAAGATCAGAGCAGGAGAATCACTTGAGCTCAGGAGTTAAAGACCATCCTGGGCAACATAGTGAGACCCCCATCTCCACACATGAAATTTTTTTAAATTAGCCAGGTGTGGTGGTGCACACCTGTAGTCTCAGCTACTTGAGAAGCTGAGATGGAATGATTGCTTGAGATCAGGAGGTTGAGACTGCAGTGAGCCATGTTCACACCAGTATACTCCAGTCTGGACAATAGATCTGGACCCTGTCTCAAAAAAGAAAAAAAAAAAAAGAAATTTTTCAGTGCATATAGGAGAACTAGTTCTCTCCCCTGTCATAAAGATACTACGTTTTAGAAAACTTTAAAGGAAAAGTAAGTAGAGATAGAAAAGACTAACATGAAACCCATCAGATACCACACCCTTCTCTATGTCCTTAGAGTTCCTTCCTAACATGACCATCTCTCACTTGAGCCCTAGAGTCATCCTAAACTCTCCAAGTTCCACCACCAATTTTTCCAGGCTCCCCATCCAGACAAATTTTTATCCCTGATTACAAGTCTGTGTTGAGGGGATGTCGATGCTGCATAATTCACCACGGTGGGAGAGATACCCCGATTTCTCTATCAGGTTCCTTAAATCCACCCGTGACTACAGGTGTGTGTCACCTGTGGGACAGTGGGAGAGGAGGATGCTTGGGATCTAAGAACTGGCTTCTCTCATCCCGGCCCTGCCAGTTACTGAGTGACCTCTACTCAGGCCATGTCTGTACATGAGACCAGGGGCACATGTGAGTCAATCAACACAAAAAACAAGGTCACGACTAAGCTCCACCAGTACCACCCTCTGCTGAGCTAAAGGCAAATGAGAAAAAAATCATATGAATAAAACTTAGAGATACTTGAAAATCTACATCTACCTCTAGGAGGCTTCGGAACCTTTCATTTGTCCTTTGTCTTCTCCTCAAGTAGAAACAACTTGCTCCTGGAAAGACCCAAAATAACCTAAATCTCTAATGATAAGGAGGCTGAATTCTTGAGGGTTCACTGGAGCTTTGGGAGATTCTAAAATACTCATACAAAACAGTTGATTCCCAATCTTATTAATATTTAAACCCTTTCTTCTTGTAAATTCATGCCATAGATCTTAAAGATGTGCTTAGAAGCTAAGAATAGATGCATTAAACACTTAAATCTATTAATTACTAAAAAATGAAACAAAAAAATAGAGACTTGTTGGGCTGAAAGAACAGCATGCCTTACTCCTTCATTATATTATTTTGCAAAAAATCATTAGGTGGAAAGAACAGAAATCTCAGTCTAAAATACAACATGGAGTCTGGGCGCAGTGGCTCACACCTGTAATCCCAGCACTTTGGGAGGTCGAGGTGGGCAGATCACCTGAGGTAAGGAGTTCAAGACCAGCCTGGCCAACATGGTGAAATCCCATCTCTACTAAAAATACAAAGATTAGCTGGACATGCTTGCTTGAACCCAGGAGGTGGAGGTTGCAGTGAGCCGAGGTCATGCCACTACACTCCAGACTAGGCGACAGAGACTCTTGTCTCAAACAAACAAACAAAACAGTATGGAAAGTCCTAACAAAAGGATACTTTTTTTCAGCAGCTGATAGTAAGAGAAACTGGGATTTTGAGGGAAAACCAAGAAAGAGTTCCCTATTATGTATGTATGGATCACTCCCCAACAGCTGAGTGCTCCTGCATAGCTATACATGGCATTCATTACTTCCTATGTATGCCAAGCCAATAAAAGCAACACTTGATTAACTTGCCATCAGTGAAAGACTTTATGGACTCTTTAAAATTTCTAATCAGATTATGGTTCATTGACTTTAAAATGTATAGAAAGAACCTGCTGAGGAAGCTCTAAATGCATGGTCCAGGGAGAGGAAGAAGAACCTACGAAGCAGGTGGGGGATGATCAGCCTGGAGGAGTAGGAGAAAACATGGAGGTAGGGACTGGTTCCCCAACCAAAGAGCAAATAAATAGTTATCAGTTTCGCACACTTCCTGGACCACCATGGCTACCTACATACCACAATTCCTAAATCTAGATCTATAGCACAGAACACTCCTGAGCTCCAGACTCAGGGAGCCACCAGCCCTCTGGACTATACATCGTTGAGACACATCCAACTCCACATGTCCAAACAGAGCTTGCTCATCACTGCCTCGGGTGTTCCATATTCAGTCACTGGACTTATCATCCACCCATCTTACTAGCTATTCTAGACCCTCCAGCATTTACTCTCCACCTGGCTTGCATTGTTATTTTTTGAATTCATATATGAATTTATTATCTTCCTAATTATAAACTCTTTAATGCCTTCACAGCACCTAGCATGATATTGTATGCTTCTATGTAATTTAAGTCATCAGTAAGTTATGTGAAGACTAGAATGTGAATTACACTTTGCTATACGTGCAGAGCTGTATCTGCTAAGAGCTCTTGACATTATTAATAGTTCCAATCCAGGAAGAAAAGTACTAGGTTCCATTAAGTTTGTAGGCCACAAATAAAATCTCAGTAAATTCTGCATCAAGGATAAAAATAAAGGAGGATGCAAATTCTTGTTTTTCTAAGACTTGAGGAACAGACACTCAAGTTTGGGTGGGATACCTTATCAGGGAAGTCCTAGAATCATCATGGATGACAGGTCATGCTGCATTGGGCTGTAATGTGTCTGTTTATACACTGGCTCCTCTCCTTGACTACACGCTAGACACCTGGATGGCAGGGACAATGTCTGTAGGTTATATTCCCAACAGCCTTGGAATGCACTCAATTTATTATTTGTTCAAGTGAGTGAGTGAATAGATGGATAGATTGACAGAAAAACTGGTTTACTAATGCTGAAGTACGTCTTTCAGCCAGAAGCCCCAAAAACTAGGGTTGGAGAGATCAGGCCAGGCCACAAGACTTCAAGCAGCTCTCAAAGGTACATGAGGCCCCTTTTCCAGATACTGGAACTAAGAGTCATTTAATCCAAGGAACACCAGAACTCAGAGCTCCACTGAGCAGGGAGTCTGTACCAGGAGCCAAGAGTTCTTGCTGGCCGGGTGTGGTGGCTCATGCCTGTAATCCAAGCACTCTGGGAGGCCAAGGTGGGCAGATTGCTTGAGCCCAGGAGTTCAAGACCAGCCTGGACAACATGGCAAAACCTCGTCTCTACAAAAAAAACCCCACAAAAATTAGTCTGGCATGGTGGTGCTCACCCATGGTCCCAGCTACTCAGAAGGCTGAGGTGGGAGGATCACCTGAGCCCAGGGAATTTGAGGCTGCAGTTAAATGTGATCACACCATTGCACACCAGCCTGGGTGGCAAAGTGAGACCCTGTCTCAAAAGAAAAGAGCTCGTCTAGTCAAAACACTCTGAGGAGCATCTCCTGCTGTCTGACAGCACCTTCTCACACAAAGTATTCAAGACACCACCTTACTTCTCCATAAGTCTGGGGCTTAGAGAAGACATACCTGATGGTGGTACTTGTTTAGCTCCCTCACTGAGTGACTCCTGACCACCAGTTCCAGATATTTTGACAACGTCACTATGGAACCACTCAGAACGGCCCCATAACGTATGGGCTTGAACTCCATCAGGACTTCATTCTGGGCTCTGGCGTGTGTTGGATGGTGGCCCCCAGGAGGTGCCTAGGCAGCTGACTGCAAATGTATGTGTGGCCCCAGACCCTGGAACTAAGTCTATTTTGTCATTTCCAAATGACAGACCCTTCTCTCGAAGGCTTTTCCTTTGTAATCTACTGTGTTAGAAGCCTCCAAGTTCTACCTGGCTGCTCCAGTGCAGACTTTTGGTGAGATGTGCTTCTAAGGTGCGTTCCTAAGGCCACTCCATGCAACCTGCAGAACCTGTCTCTCATGGTGCCCAGGGAGGCTCCTTCCAGCCTCCTGAATTATCTCAACTGCCAGGAGCTGTCAGAAACCTTCTCCTCTGATGAAGGCTCAAGCTGTGAGCCTCAGCCTTCCCCACTCAAGGCCCTGCAATGTGTGGCAGAACCCCAGCCCCGACCCACTCCCAAGGCAAAGCACTCCTCCTCCATCAAGTGAAGGCTAAGCAGGCCCAGGATGATGGCGATGTGTACTTTTCTTCCTCTCTCACCCTCCTTGCACCTGGAGCTCACCCCCAGGGCAGTGCCCAGGCCCTGCAGTTGCAGGGATGTGGATCCTGGGGCCCTCTATCTATTACTGATTAGCCATTTAGCTCCAGGCTGGACATTCACCCCTCATCTCAACTCTGACATGGGATAACACCTTCCCTGCCTATCTTCAGAGCGTTGTAGAGACCCCAGGGATTATCAAAGTACTTTGAAAAATAAATGGTTACCATCATTCCTGGTATCGTTCTTCTCTTTCCCCAGTTCTTTGAGAGGGGTGTAGCTATGACTGCTACACTAGAAGAACTGGGGAAAGAGAAAGACCCTGAAACTCCATTACCAAAATGCTTGGGAAACATTCTCCCAACTCCCTGGAAAACTGAAAACTTTTTTCTAGTTTTTCATTCTAAATAAAGACAACAACAACACAACAAAATACCACCAGCACAACAAGCAGCAGCGGCTGACGCATCAGCACCTGCTAAGACTTACCAGAGACCAGGACACACACTATCACCATTAATTCTCATAGCAATCCTACCAGGCAGGTGCAGAAATCATAAGTTATCTGCCCTTATCAAATAAAAACTGAAAACCTGGAGAATGTAAAACAGCAAAGCTAGCGAGTGGCACTGTAGGACTAAATGCAGGCCCAGCTCACCTTTCTCGCCTGTGACCACTGTGGGGCAATCCCCCCAGCTTCCTTGAAGCCAGGTAACATGACCAAGTCAGTTATCTTCAGGTCTGGGGGATTCCTAAAGTCATAGAAAATGAACTGACAGAGTGAGGAGTCATACAATCAGCCCATCCCTCTGCCTATAGCCAGGGCTAACAAAGAATATTCTTTCAAAGCAATTTCTCATCTGGTCTCTAGGGTTCGGGGAAAGGGACCATGTTTAGCCCAGAGGCATGGCCTCCTGGAAATAGTCACAGCTGCTTCAAGCCACATCTGGGATTTTTTGACCCCCAAGAGACTCTGCAATGCTCTGCATGCGTAATGCAGGATTTCTGATTAGGGGAAACACTCCCGTCCAGTGCAGCACACGTGCTATCTAGCCCTGGTTTGTATTCTCAGTGATTCCTTTTTCTGAGAAGAATGGTAGGGAAGGTTGTGCAACAGTGGGGCTAGGCAGGTGTCAGTGGGAAAAAACAACTTAAAAATAAACCCAGCTCTTCCTAATGTTGATTGATGAGGATCTTCCCTGGAAATTTGTAAAGAAAACCCCTTTAGGCTGAAAATGCCAGTGGTCAGTATCTCCTGGGTAAATGCAGAATACTCAAGCCTTTGCTCAGGTTTGAAACAAAGGCCCACACACGGCAGCTGCTCAATGCAGTCAGTCCATCTCTCCATTGAAAAAGCCCGGACTAGTGGTTCCGATTTTTCACTCTGTGATCATCATCCCCTTTTGCCCTGTTTCCCATTCCCCAGTCTCCCATTCTCCTCCTACACACCCATGACTCTCAGGAGACTCACCATGGCACAGTCTCTTTGCCAGGCCTTCACGCTGTACGGTTTGCTGCACAACAGGACCAGCGTAGGACTCTGTCCAGCACATCCTGGACTGCTCACCACCTCCTGCCAGGCCTGCAGCTCTAACCCCCTAACCTTGGCTAGGTTCTCTCCCACCCTTGGAACCATCTTTCCTCCCTGTTCACCATGGGCCCACCTACCTCCAACAGGTAGGAAGTATTTAAGGAAAGAATCTAGTGTTTACTGAGCCCCTCAGCTGTGAGATACTGAGCTGGGCTATCCAACAGATAACATTTCATTTAATGATCATAACAAACTTGTTTAGGAAGTGTGAAGTAGTCAAGGCTTGGAGATACTAAGAAACTCACCCAAAGACCCTCAGCTAACAACCAGAGGAGTTAGGATTTCAACCCTAGCCTACTCCCAGGTAAGGCGCTCCCAGGTTATCCTTTCTATCGTGCAGCTCACACCCCCAAAGTAGTACTAGGCTAGAGAAAGCATGATTGTGGACACGAATGTGGCAAGTGCTTTCATGGTGGGCTTCCTGTCTTAGCACCCTTTAGATTCCTCCCCACTTCCTCCTTCCATTTCCCAGTTACTCCTGGTCTGGAACTCTGCACACAGCCGTTGGGACTCAAGAACAACCAGTTCACAGTGGCGATGGCCTTCAGAGACACTTAAGGCAAGGCTCCAGTTATGGGGGATGTTTTTAACAGCAATTTAGCAGTGGCATTTTTAGAATCATTAACTACAAACGGAACTACACATCATTGTTATTAGCTGTCTTATTTTGCATTAAGTACCTTGTAGCATGAGTTGAGGTATCCTGGTCACACATTCCTGGGCACTTGGCTGGGGCTGAGTTTACTGGAAAGGGCCATTTACAGAAATGCCACTCTGTCACTTCTACCTTGCACATAAGCAGAAGTGTGATTCCGGTTCTATTTGAGGGAGAAGGCAGTAGACTGTCTCCATGGCAACCCAAAGCAGCATGTGCAACTAGAGCCTAAATAAGGTTTGGGGAAAATTAAGTTGTTGGCCACGTGTCTGCCCCACCTTGTCATGGGCAGTGGCTTGGAATACCTGCCTGAAGGAAAGAGACAGGTATGGTGACCTGGAAGGGATGTTCTAAGTACAAGTCCAGCAAGCACTGACTCACTGACTCCTGCCTGGATAGCTTTTCTAAATGCCTTGCTGTGAAATGGTAGCCTCACCAGGAAAACCAAGCACAGAATGGGGATAGGAGATGAGGAAGAATAATTTAGAACACACTTGCTAGCTTGTTTCCCCTAAGGTTTTATTTTTGCTGATTTTTGTTACCTTTGTTTATTTGCTATTTTAACAACATTCTAAATTTTAGAGCATTCTCAGCTATGCCCCTTAGGAACAATACGACCAATAATCATTTCAGGAACAGTCCTAGCTTAGCTATAGGCTGGCCACACCTTAAGAATTTCCCTTGGAATGGAATCATAACATTTGCGATGGGGGAGATTATGATGCACAGTACTGGCAAGTCTGTTGCATTGTTAATATCAGCTCTAATAAGAAAATGAACATCCACATCCCCCTTCTGGTGCCCACCACCTCATAATACTTGGCAAACTCATAAACCAATTGGTGCCTTAGTTTCCTGGGGACAATAATCTTCATTCATCTCATAATGGTATTTTGAATATCAAATAAGATAATGACCATGAAAGTGCTTTGTAAGACATAATATAATCTGCAAATGGAAGGAAGTGGTACTATTACTAATAAATGCAGGATTTAATGCAAAGAAGTTGCATTACTAATAACATTATTTTAGCAAAACTGGTGTTTTCTCTGCCAATCTTTTCTAAGTTCAAAACAGATGGTGAAAAGTCTCCGTGACTGGCTGGCTTCAAGGTCAAGGCTCAGTCACGCATTTTTGTGTGGCACAAAGAGTGGCCAATTGATTGGACACAGAAATCAGAGTGCTAAGTAGAAAGCTGCCTGAACAGAGGACTGTGGGGCTCAGAGGAAGGAGAGGGGTATGAAACTGCCCACTGTACAGCCTGCCTGCCCCCATCTCTGTGGTTTTGTCCACTCTGGAGGATAATCCTTCTCACACAGGGAAACTGTGGCAACGTTCTCCTGGAGAGATCCTCCACATTGCCCCAGTGGGACCTCATCAGCCTCTTCCAGTCTTTTTCCTATCTGGCTAGTGTTGAGAAACCTAAGTATGAGAAGGAACACAGGACTCATTCACAATGAGTCATGGCTTTTGATGGGAAAGACATCCACGCTATACCAATGCATCCTCAGGACCCTTGCCCCTCAGAGGGCCACAAACAGCAGCACTGGCAAGACTGGGAGCTGGTGTGAAATGCAGAAGCCATGGCCACATGGTCACCCACTGAGTCAGAATCTGCATCGTAACACAATGCACCTTTCCCGTTGGCTAAGTCTTTGTTCAGCGGGCGAGAGAGAGAGTAGAGCATCACTTCCAGTCACACTTCCTTAGCGCTTGGGAGCAGACTGGGTCTTCAAGTCTCTAAACCCTAGGGCCCTTGCTCCCGGTCCATTTCAGGTTGTGTATTGGCTGGCCTGCAATGCTGTCCTCCTCTGCATGGCCCAGGGCCCAGCTGCCTCTTCAGCACTTGCTTCTTCCCAGTGCCTAGGAGTTATTTTATCATCTGTTTCTTTCCCTTCAACTTGTGCCTGAGAAGCAGACCCATAGGGCCAATGATGAGACTGGGAAACTGAAGGAGGTAAAGGATAAACAGAGGCACAGTGAGGGGCCACATGACTCAGATGTAATTCCTTCCCCTCGGCCAGTGGTGTGATCAAGGGCCCAGAGTCTTGGCTTCCATCCCTGCCCATCCATTAACCAGCCACTTACACTCTGGAAAATGACTCAAAGGTCTTCTGCTTCCCCATCTCAAAATGGGGTGATAATCGCCCTTCCTACTTCAGAGATTTGAAAAGGATGAAGTCGGACAGAATCTTAGAAGATGAAAACTGGGAGGCACATGGGAGATCATTCTGGACAAGGCGTTTTGTTTAACACAGATACCAGGCACTGTTCTCGGCACTTGGCAAGTATTATTAGCTCAGAGGATGGGCACGGTGAGGCTATAAGTAGGGACTGCTATGACGCCCATTTCAGAAGGAGGCAGCAGAGACCCAGAGGTGGGCACTGGCTCAGTCACGCCCTCAGGTGGTACAGCCGCACAGTGGTGCTGTGCTCCACTTGGCCTTGGAGAGGTGGCCACGGCAGACGTGGGCTCATGCTCCTTCTCCTTGGACAGAGCAGTCCATAGAATGGGGACCACAATGATTGGCGCTGGGAAAATGACACAAGCTGGGAAACAGGCTTGGGCACATGCTCACCGCCTGCCGTGCCACTGCATGGAGAGACGAACAGGGCCTGCTGTGTGCTTCGTCCATCGTTACCTCTGTGGCAGGGACAAAACTCGTCTTGGTTTTGTTCACAGGAGTGTTACCCCAACAGCTATTCAGCAAGTGTGATGCAGGCCTCGCAGATGTTCTTGGCTTTTGAACCCAGACACAATCCAGTGCATTCAGATATTTCCTCAATATCCAATCTGCCTGCCTCTCATTCCTGAAAGTCACTCAATAGGGGGCTGATTTATTTTTTCCTTTGCCAACTGCCAGTCCACTTAAAACCTTTTTATTCTCAGTCAGATGCTCTGTGATAGTTAAGCCTTCATTTTTCTCTTCTCTCGGGCTTTCTTTCCATCTCTGGCCTGATCATGTCAGCAAAACCTTTGCTCCTCAGAAATTTAACATGGACCGTGTCCCCTCTGACCGCCTTCTTTCTGTCTATACCACTTGACCTCCGACGCCTGATTTTGGAGCAATTGGGTCCCCATCCAGCATGGTCCCTGCAGGGGGCTATGGGGAGACACTGCATTTCTCTCCTACTGTGTTCTCTGGGCCCACACTCACAATGCAGCCCCTTAAAGAAGGGCGGCAGGAGAAGCCCACGAAACACTGTCCCAGCCAAGCACAGGGTGTGACGCATCTCTGAAGATGTTCTGAGAATCAAACAGAAGTTCCCATCAGTGCTGGCCCCAGGCCTCTGCAGGGCGGGCACGCACAGCAGGCACCTCAGAAGCTGCCAGCACACTGATGCCCAGAGCTGCTGCCTGACGGAGGGTGGGCCAGCAGCAACAGATCAAGACCTTGGCTCCTGCTGCCTCCCATACACAGCACATGAGTAGAGGGGAGCATCACCCTGTCAAGGCAGAGACAGCTTCCCCCAACCTAACCCAGCAGAGGTAAGACCAAAGGATGGCCCTGGAATCTCATCAGACAGGCTGATGCTCAAAACCAGAGGAAAGGTGCTCGATGAGACACTGGAAACTCGTCCCCATCTTCCCTGCCCTTGAATTAGAGCCACACATAGCACCACAGGTAGAAAGGACTTGCCTTGTTTTAACTGTGAGTGTTTTGTTTTTGCTTTAGTAAACGTACAACTTTAAGTCTTCAGAGTACCTCAGAGCAATTCTGCAGCAGAAGATCCACAGGGGTTTAATTAACCCAATTGCCTTCGACTTACTGCCTCCAGAAACCTGTTCTCTGCACCTTGGCAATGTCTTGCCCCAAGCAGAGCTGCGTATGCCCTGTGAGCAGTGCAGCCTCCTGGACTCAGCACCAGCACACCTCATGGTGATCCAAATGACCAGGAGATGCCCAGTAGGCCAGGTGGTTGAGACTCTTCACCTAGGCCTTAGCAATCAGCTAGTGGCTTTCCCTCCCTAGCTACAGCAATGTGTCAGGCAGTGTTGCGGGGAGCAGGAAGGCCGCTGCATTTGGGTCTAGTGAGTTAGGGTAATTCGTGTTAGATTCCAGCATGCTGTCACGATACCAAGCCATGCTCCATACCCGGGTCATGTGGGTAGAGGAGGAGGGTTGAAGGTGCATCATCACTGAAGATAGCCTGCCCACCCCAGCCCTTCATGGGTGCATACAGCGTACCCTGCACTGGCACATCCTTCCTCCCAGGGAACCTCTTGGACTAAAGACCTTCAAGGAAATTATTCCCACTGTGGGAGCCACATCTCACCCAATTTGTAAGTGAGTACAGAGTTGAGTAAGCAGTTCAGGTCAACACGTGTGTTCAGGGACTATAAAGAGCACGGGCCAGTCTCCATTTACCCTTCAGTAAACATCGTATCTTTGTAGATCACAGTTGCAGCGTTCTACTACCTGGCATCCACCCTCCCAGCACCAGAGGTTCCCCAGTTAGGGCCCCGGCCAGCCCTCAGCCCCTTAGGAAGGACCTGCAGGGCCAAGATATACAGAGCCCAATGAAAGCTCTGCTTTGCCCGGTTTTCAGGAAAGCTCACAGGGCTCCAATGTGCTTAAAATGTGTTTTACTAGATGGCAGGTGTTTTTACCTGATTATTAAAGCCATAGTCTACTATGGCCCATCAACAGCCAATTTGGCCCCAGCAAAATAGATTTCAGCTCTCTCAACACTAGTCTCCTAGCAATCAGCTCATCAATATGTATAAAGTTTAGAAGCTGGATATTGATTGTGGAAAGTAATGGACTCATTCAGGGTTCACCTTGACCTCTGAGTTACTTTTTTTGGAGCTTCCCTGTTTTCCCACTACCAGATTCCAAAACTGGGTTAGGGTGGGCTATGTTGGAGAGCCAGTCAAGAGGTTCCTGGGGCTTGGCCATAAATCAAGGATGCTCTAGAGCCAGCATTTGCCCCAGCCAGTGTGAGGTGGCCTGTACTACTGCCTGACCCAACATTACTCTGAATTAACAAGGAGCTGCGGTTGCCATAGGATACAGCAAGCACCAGTGGTGTGATTAACACCGTAGCAGCCAGTGAGTCCTGTGTGTCACCGTGCCTGCTGAAGTGATGTGGAGCCCCGTCACTGTCTGTACAATGGTCAACAAAGGCTACCGGCTCTCCATGCTCCATGCTCCATGCCCTGGATCTCACATGTGGAACCCCAGGTCCCCAGGTTCCCATGACTCCTCCCTCAGGGCTCACCAACACATTCACAGCACATAGGTTCACCCAGCCCCCTCTTATGGGTCCCTGCCATCAGGAGAATGTCCCATGTAGGGCTGGAGAAAAGGTAGGCTTCTGGGGCAGCAGGGAGACAGGAAGTGTCTTGGGAAAGAGGAGCACATCTGGGACAGGTGGCCCAGGCAACCGGGGGAGACGGTTTCCAGAAAGGGATTAGTTTGATTCTTTTTCTTCCTAGTGAGATCCCCGAGCACAGCCCACTTACAGTAAGCCCTGGCCAGCTAGTAATCATCACTGCACATGGAGCTAAGACATTTCACTTCTTGGCAGGGGAAAAAATGCCCAGAGCCCAACCCACCAAGCACGCCTCTGCCTTCTCAAAAGGCTCATCTCATCCAAAGCCAGCACAGAGACATGACTTTTTAAACCATTGTTTCATTTTCACATGTGATATAATTCTGTGTCCTCCATTACAAATACCAAAAGTGAGAGGTGGTACTGTTAAGAAACCTCATCTTCTCCCCATGATTTGCCCTGGATGGGCACGTGCCCACCCCCATAGTGTTCAGCACAGGCAGGGAACTTGGAGTTCTTTTGGTTTCAAGACTTCTCGGTTTACATGCAACCGGCTTCTTTCTAAGAAACTGTTTTGTTTGTTTGCATTTTAAGAGAATCTAAAAGCTGAAAAGCTTTTTGGTAACATTTTGGATCTTGCACTTGATTTAATCCCAGCATATTGGGAGGCAGAGGCGGGCAGATCACCTGAGACCTGGAGTTCGAGACCAGCCTGGCCAACATGGTGAAACCCCATCTCTACTAAAAATACAAAAACTAGCCGGGTGTGGTGGTATGTGCCTGTAATCCCAGCTACTCCGAAGGGTAAGGCATGAGAATCACTTGAACCCAGGAGGGGGAGGTTGCAGTGAACCGGGATCATGCCACTGCACTCCAGCCTGGGCAGCTCAGCGAGACTCTGCCAAGAAAAAAAAAAAAAAAAAAAAAACTGCCAGGCTACAGCCTCTCATATACAAATGTTCCCAAACTGAGGGGGATATGATTCTATGTCACTTTCTGGTCTGTGTGTCTACGCTTCCCTGAACCTCTTACATGGGGTTACCAGACAGAAGATAAAAATACAAGATGCCTGGTTAAGTTTCAATTCCAGAAAAAAATAATTCTTTATAAGTATGTGACATGCAATATTTGGAACATAGTTACACCAAAATGTTACATAGAGCTGATCTGAAGTTCAAATTTAACAGTGTCCTGTATCTTATCTGCAACCCTAATCTTGCCGGGTCTTTTGGCCTCATCTTCCCTCACAGCCCCAGCTGCTGCAACCCTGTCCCAGGGGGATGGTGACGCCATACCATTGACACAAAATCCTTCCCTGTATCTCAAGTGAAGAAAAGGGGATGCTTTGTCTATGGATTAGCCATAATATTCACAAAATTAGTATTTGTTAAAGCCTGTGTTATGTGCCTGTTAGTGTATGGAGGAACAACTTCTGAACCAAGATGGCCCTAGGGTATTTCTTGCCAGGTGGGGATCCCTTGGAGGACTCCTCATTCACTGACTTATTTAAAGAAGTCCCTCTGACATCCTTCCAATCAACTCCCTTGGGCACTGAGACCACTGAAAACATGACTATTGATAGTGATTCACACTAAAACACATACTGAAGTGAAATCATTTAGGCTAGCATTTCCTCAACTCAATTATATTATTTGGAACTAAACTGTATTTCTGTAGGATCCTCCTGGGGGGGAAACACATAATTCCATAATCAAATAAGCAGGAAGCTGTATGCTATATATGCCCATCTGGGAAAGTCACTGTACTTCAGCATACAAAGGCCTGAGGAGTCTTGCAGTCCAGAAACTCCCAGTGCTGACTCAAGCACTATCCAAACTTATTTGGCCACAGAGCCCACTGAACTCCAGTTCCCTTCTAATACCTATTAATCCTACAGAGAACACTTTGGATATCAGAAATGTAAATGTTTTTGAAACATAACTAACCCTTGAGTTACTGTTTCTTTCTACCCCCTACTTTAGGTCTGGGTTCCTCAGAAGTCTTCCTAACCAAGCTCCCAGACCAGTGCAGTCACAGTATTTCTTGAAGACCTTACCCAAGTTCCAGCTCCAAGAACTTCCCTGACCCTCCTGGCCTCTCCTGCCCATTCCAGCCACTTCCTTGTTTCTGGCTTTTCCCAGCACAGCTTTTTACACATCCCATGTCCTCAGGATGTTAATTGAAATATCCTGATTTGACTTTTGCTAGTATTTTCTGATTACTTCATTTCTACCTTAGCTCCTCAGGCAGACTTAAAGCCACCCGTGGGCACTACCCTCCTGTGGGACCACAGCCCCTTAGTGCAAGACAGGCTGGGCATCTGCAGGCTTTTGGTAAGAGCTTATAGGCAGAATTCTGTTTATTGTATGTATTATACTCACGTTCCAATTACTGCAGGTTTCAGGAACAATGGATGTTTTCTAAGAGAGCCACGAGCTGGCTTCTCTCATGCACTATGAGAGATGAGAGATGAATCCCAAAGTCACCTTCTGGGCCCACATTGCTACACCTCCTAATCATCACCATACCAGGGCAAACACTCCAATTCCAACCCAAGTGGAAGTGGGAAAGACCTGAGAGCACTGGAGATTTTCATCAGGGTGAAATAGTTTCCTACTTTGTAAGTTAAAATTCCCAAGGACTATGGGATCTACAAACTAGAAATTCAGATGATTTCAGTTCTTCTGTCCTAGAAAATACCACTTCACTATCCTAAGGCAAAGATGGCCATGTACTCTTATAAAAAGTTATTGCAAAATGACCTACTCTTAAACTCTGAAGTCACCATACTCTTTTAATGCACCTGGCTGGACTTCAGGATTTTACAGACATTGTATGTGAGCTTCATCACAAACCAAGGCCAGTACGATACAGACTTCCAAGAATTCAACTGCATTTCCATGTTCTTCAGGGAACTTTAATCTTCTACCCCAAGACTGACTTAAAAAGAAAAACTTGAGCAACAACAGGAGAGTCTCTAAGATACATAATGGGAAATGTAAACACATGTACAAATCAACTGTGCACACACTTCATCGTCCCAGCAGCATATTTCTTCCCATCTCAAGTGAATTATAAAAAAATCCTTCAAACTCTACACTCAGAGCTTTAAATAGCCTTAGTTTCCAAGGTGAAAGAAATAGACTGATCTTCTAAATGATAACAAGTTAAAAATCTATCAGCCATACGTTGATTTTTGTAAATCAGTTCTTTTCTAAAAGGTACAAGTCTTTCCAAGAAGGCCCAGGGCAAACTTTATTGGATCGAGTTCCTAAAAATATTACATGAGAAATATGTGAACAGGCTAATACCTTACCTAGATGAAAACATTACCAGGTCTGAGCATTTGGCCTTGGGTACAAAACATTTTAACATTCTGAAACACTAATGCCTTGCTTGTCCCCAGCTCAATCCTCAAGCAACCGATTAGGAATACTCAAAACAGACGGTTCTGTAAGCACAATTTGTACTAAGTTCTGGATTTTGTAGCAATTTTTCTGCAACTCAAATCTCAATGAGATTTCCAGTAAAATGGATTCTGAACATCTATATACACAGTAGAGTTTATGATATCGCATCATTTCTGCTCATTAGGACTTAGCCCAAATGTCAATTCATCAGAATCTTTCCCTAGCCACCCCAGGTAACGCATCTGCATCCCACACATGAGAGGCATGGTTCTGTACCATGTTAATTACCCAATTTCTTTCCCAAAGTCCGTATAGTACCTGTATTGTCCTACTTATTTGTTAAGTGTGTATTGTTCATCTCTCCTCAGCAGAAAGCAATCCAGATCTCCTTGCAGTCAGGCCCTCTGTCTGGTTCAATCCTATATCCCAAAATCGTATGCCTTGCAGCATAAATTTAGCAATCAATTATATTTTTAAAAGATTTTGTTTTACAGGGGTAAATTACACAAACAGGGTTAAAATGGTAAATTGTAAGTATATAATTCATTAGCATTAAGTACATTCACATTGTTGTGAAACCATCACCACTATCCATCTCCAGAACTTTTTCATCTTTCCAAACTGAAAATCTCTACCATTGAACAATAATCTTCTATTCTCTCCTCCCCCTAGTCCCTGGCAACCATGATTCTACTTTCTACCTCTATGAACTTGACTGTTCTAGGACCTCATGTAAGTGGAATCATAGAATATGTGTGCTTTTGTGACTGGCTTATTTTACACAGCATAATGTCTTCAAAGTTTGTCCATGGTGTAGCATGTATCAGCATTCCCCTCCTTTTGGGGGTGAATAATATTCCACTGCATGGATAGACCACATTTTGTTTATCCATTCACCTATTGATGGACATTCGAGTTGTTTCCACCTTTTGGCTATTGTGAATAATGCTGTTATAAACACTGGTGTATAAATACCCATCTGATCAGTTCCTGCTTCTAGTTCTTCGGGATGTAGACCTAGTGGTGGAATTGCTGGATCATATGGTAATTCGATTTTCTGAGAAGATGTCATGCCATTTTCCACAGGGGCTGTACCATGTTACATGTGCACTAGCAACAAACAACAGCTTCCATTTCCCCACATCTTCATCAATGCTTTTTATTTTCTCGGTTTTTTCCAACTGCATTTTATCCAAAGCAATAGTTCCCACTTAAATCTGTTATAGATTAGCTGATCTAGTAAGACACTGAACTGACTTGGTTTACTGTGTAATATATAGTCAGAGGTCACAAACAGCTAAGTAAAAGTAACTTACCTTTCATAGTTGAGCCTGGGCTAGTAGAAGAAAGATTTATTTCTGGATATTTAGAGCCTCTTCATGCTAGAAATATAACCAAGAAACGAAAAGAGACCCAATTGCCACACAGCTTTCTCCCCACGTGGTGTCAGGCTTTTCTCCACAGTGCCCTGGTCAACAGCAAGTGGAACTTCAGGCAGGGATGCTCTGCACAGCACTACCTCCAGGCCCAGCCCTTCTGAGAGAGAATGCAGGGCCTTCGGGAACGATGGTGTTGGCCATTAAAACTTGGAAGGGGCTAGGCACAGTAGCTCACGCCTGTAATCTCAGCACTTTGGGAGGCCGAGGCGGGCAGACTGCATGAGCTCAGGAGTTCAAGACCAGCCTGGGCAACATGGCAAAGCCCCGTCTCTACAAAAAAAAAAAAAATTAGCAGACATGGTGGGGGGGCTCGCCTGTGGTCCCAGTCACTTGGGAGGCTGAGGTGGAAAGATCTTCTGAGCCTGGGGAGATTGAGGCTGCAGTGAGCCATGATTGTGCCACTGCACTCCAGCCTGGGCAACAGAGTGAGACTCTATCTAAAAAAAAAAAAAAATTAAAAAAGACTCGGAAGGAAGGAGGAGTGGCAATTCTAATCATCTGAATGCAATGGCCTGGCTTTATCTTTGCCCAACACTGTAGAAGCCTATAAATATCAAAAGGGGAAAAAAGTTTAATTTCCAAAGCCAAAGTCTGCAGAGCTATGTGACCTCTGAGAGAATAAGGCCTTCTGAGAAAACGTTTTCTGAAGGTCAAATCCAGGCTTAGGGAATGAAGCCACCAGCCAAAGCTCAGTCTCCTTTCACTCAAAACGGCTGCAGTCTTCCTGTCCTGCAGGAGTTGGATCCTAAAGAGAAGGCGCTGTGGTCTATCGGACCATCTCCCCAGCCCCTAGCCCAGGGCTTGGCACAAAGCCAGGAATGAATACGTAAGTCCTGAAACAATGAGTCGGGTGTGCGGCCTAGCCAAGAAGATGGGGGCTGCTTTCTTCTTGAAACATTCCACCCTGATTGATGCCTTTTTCATGCACCAGGCCTTAGAGTTGTGGTAGACCCAAGACAGGGGTCCTTCACAGAAGTCCCTGTGATCATCACGGCATGGCCTCATGCGACTTCAGCCGAGGCAGGCCTTCTCCACTCCTGCCTCAGAGCCACCCTAGGAAACCCTGATCTGGTTACACTAGTATTCAAATCCCTCTCTCTACTCCTCCATCTATTTCTGTGTCCCACCCCTCTCCATCTCCCACACTGGTACTCTCTTCCAACAGTTACAGTAGTGGTAATGATAGTAACAGCCAGCTTCATGTTTTATATAGTGCTTTCAATTGCACTGGTTTATTAGATTCTCAGCATAACCAGATAGGAAAGCCCAGGGGACATCTGACTTACTCAGAGTCCTCCAGCAATGTGTGGTGGGACCAAGCTTCCCGACTCCAACCACCCAGTCCTCTTTGAGAAGCTTTCTGTTCCCTAAGTGTTATCCAAGTACCTCCTAGTGTTCAAGTCAAATGCCCCACCCTTTGCTGCTGCTCTCTGTTAGAAGACAGATAGCTTCCAGCAGGTAGATCCTAATCACACTAACATGTGCAGACTGAACATAATTTCATGTGTTTGTGGCTGTTTTAAACTATGCTCACAAATTCTCTCTTATTCCTCCTTTGAGAAGTGAAGCTTAATTTCCCTCCCTTCTAGTGTGGGCTGGACTTAATAACTCGCCTCTAATGAATAAATAAGGTGAAGTGATGAGGTGTGATTTTAGAGACTAGGTCAATAAAAGCCACGTGGCTTCATCCTTGCTTTCTGTTTTTGGGAATTAGACTACCACTAGTCATCTCTATCACGAGGGAACCATGCCTGTGCCTAGTGTGCACTTGCCCAGCTGAGTCCTTATTGATTGAGATAAAACTGCTGGGCAAGAAGAGGTATATACTTCTGAAATGACTGTCATAGAGATCACCCAAATCACATCAAAGATTGGGCAAATCGGTATCCTACCAGCAGTTTATCCAGGTGTCTCATCATGCTCTGGTCCGCAGTGATTATTAAAAGCCACTTCTTGATTCAAATAATTTAATTTCTTGTGATGAAGTTTCAGGAAGAACCACGGAAAGATATGTGAGTGGCTAAGAGAACATTTCTCTCAAATCATAAACCATATTGCTGTTTTCTCCATCTCAGTACCCCCCACACTGACCTTGACTCCTCTTACTTCAGCTGGGCTGCAACCAAGGCAGAAAACAAATCATCTCTGTCATGAAAGCCACTGAAATGTAGCCATAAAGAAATGTGGGCACCGCCGGGCGCGGGTGGCTCAAGCCTGTAATCCCAGCACTTTGGGAGGCACAGAGACGGGCGGATCACGGGTCAGGAGATCGAGGACCATCCTGGCTAACAGGAAACCCCCGTCTCTACTAAAAATACAAAAAAAAAAAAAAAAAAAAAACCTAGCCGGGCGAGCGTGGCAGCGCTGTAGTCCCAGCGCGTACTCGAGAGGCCTGAGCAGGAGAATGCGTAACCCACGGAGGCAGAGCTTGCAGTGAGCTGAGATCCGCCACTGCGCACTCCAGCCTGGGCGGCAGAGCGAGACTCCCATCTCAAAAAAAAAAGAAAAAAAAATGGGCACCATCTCCCCTCTTGCCCCTGTAAACATCTGGCAATCATCATGGGCAACGTGCCTTTTTCCCCACTGAAGATACTCAATTGCATTCTGTTCTGTAACACTCACTATTCTTTCATCCCTTTGACCTATATAAACTTTCTTCAAATTTTAAAAATAAAAACAAAAAATAAAGATGATATATGCCTATTAGCACAAAACAAGATTGGCAACCTGACCAAAAAGGGGCCCTGATTTCCAAGTGAGCAATGATGCTGTCTCTCACAGTGACCACCAGGCTGTGTCCTGAGGAAGACCAGTGTCTGCAGGTCTACAGATATTACATCACCTTCCAGGAGATACGGTCTGGGAATGCTGGCCAAGCTTACATGAATGGATGGGCTAAGAGATGGACTGATGAATGAAATATATTCATGCCTATACTTACTGAACGAAAGAGTGAAGTTTTCTAGATAATTTGAGTATATGTGTAATACAGTTTTAGATATTTCAAATTATATTTAATACTACCAATGCAGTTATTAATAGTAATTTTCTTTTTTTAAGAGGTAAGGTCTTGTTCTGTCACCTATGCTGGAGTGCTGTGGCATGCTCACGGCTCACTGCAGCCTCAAACTCATGGGCTCAAGGGACCCTTTCACCTCAGCCTCCCAAGTAGCTAGGACTACAGGCGAAAACATTCAGCTAATTTCTTAATTTTTTATTGAGATGGGGTCTCGCTATGTTCCCCAGGCTGGCCTTGAACTTCTGGCCTCAAGCAATCCTCCCATCTCAGCCTCCCAAAGCATTGAGATTACAGGCTGAGCCATGGTGCCCTGGCAGTCATTTTCTTGTATGTCCTTGCTTCAAAGGCTACACATGAAGCTCTAGTGCACATATAAGTCACTGTTGGGTGACTCCTGAGACTCAGTCACGTTCGGTCTCAGGATTATTTGCCAACTGCATATGTTTTCTCTGCAACCTACTCTAATAAAACTATATGTGCACTGTGCTACTTCGATAAGAGGTATAGTGACTCAAAATTGCCTTTTGTCTTGTAAGTATTTACGCACATTTCCCAGAAAAACCAGTTGCTTGATTTGAATATGTAAACCTAGTATATAAAAGCCAGAAAAGAGAAGTTCAGAAAACAAGCAAAAGTGGGAAGGACAGGCAACAGGCATGTGGGTGGTCGTTAACATCCTTGGGGAACAGTATTTCCAAGGAGACGGAATGGAGCAAAAACTCTTTTAACTCCCTCCCAGCCACAGCCACGTAAAGTCCATGACTTTCATCTAGGTACAATGGCACGAGCATGTAGGCTCTGCTTGTCAGGAGGTGGAAGGATGCCTGAGATCCAGAGTCCGAGGCCAGACTGGGCAGCATAGCAAGACCCCAACCTGTAAAATTTAGCAAAGAGCCCATGCCTTTCAAATTTCTTCCCTTAGATCCTACACAGACCACTCTAGGCATGGCAGGGATAACTGGCCATTTAATCAACCTACAAAGAGCGAGGTTAACTGACTTGGACTAGGCAACACAGCCAGGTTGAAGGACAAAGACCCAGATATGCTTATACCTTAAAGGGGCAACATCTAGGTTAGCAACACTCATTTGTGGATGACCACCCCACTCCTGCGCATCCAGAACAACCATTGTGCAGTGCCCATGCTCTACCTGAAGTGCCCTCTTCCATCTGAGGCCTTCCTCATGGACAGTGTCACATGGTGAACTTCAGCCACAGCCCAGACACCAACTCCTCTGGGAGCCCCTTGCTTGCATTCTCTACCCTTCTCTATCACAGTCCCACCCCCTGCGGCCCTACAGCGCTTCCTCTACACCTGCGTGGATTGCACCTCACTGAGCCGACTCCTGCTTTCCTAATCCACTTAGATTGAGACCGTGTCCTTTTCCACTGGATTTCCCCTGCCCCTAACAGAGAATAAGGGCTCAGTACAATTTGATTCAGCTGAGATGGAAAAGCTGACATCATCTACCCTGCATGCCATTAGAGTGACTTCTACCAAATGAATAAAACATGATCATTTTGCATAAACTCAGAAAAGCATTTTTTTCCTCTAACCAAATTGAAGAAGAATTAATTGAGCACTTCCTGGTATCCTAACAGTTATTCCTTTTTAAATCACCACATGGTTGCCATGCCTTTTGGGTGGCTGTACCATATATCCCCATCATCCAGGGACCAGCCAGATGATATCAGGGTGTGGAGACACAGTTAGACCTCCCCTCATTGTATAGCAGAGTCTTGTTTTAATGAAAAAGTCCCACTTTCTTCCCCCACCGAAACTCCCTTAAGTCCATATAACTCGCTGTGGATGGAGAGGTACTGTTATCATAGCTGTGTGTGTTCTGAAAGGGCACATCCACAACTGATAGTGGCCAGAGGTGAGAAAACAAAATGGAGAGCAGTCTGCAAACACGTGCCTCATCCACCCCACTCCGCCTGAAAAAAACTTACTTCCTTTCTCAAGAGACACCTGTGTGCCTTTTCATTCTCCCTACCATGTGGCCAAACCCTCAAAACTAACGCTTTAGTTCTGAAGTTTACCCAGGTAGAGACGGAATCATTGATGACATTTATGTGCTCACTCAAAACAAACAGGCGGGCACAGGGGCTCACGCCTGTAATCCCAGCACTTTGGGAGGCTGAGACAGATGGATCACGTGAGGTCAGGAGTTTGCAACCAGCCCGGCCAACATGGCAAAACCCTGTCTCTACTAGAAATACAAAAATTAGCCAGACGCAGTGGTGGGCACCCATAATCCCAGCTACTCGGGAGGCTGGGGCAGGAGAATCACTTGAACCCAGGAGGTGGAGGTTGCAGTGAGCCAAGATCGCACCATTGCACTCCAGTTTGGGCGACATGGTAAGACTCCATTGCAAGCAAACAAACAAACAAATGAAAACACAAAAGGCAAAACACACAACTTTTTTCTACTTTAGAGGAAGTGGGAGGGAACTACTGTGTGTGTGCCAGGCATCACGGAGAATGTTTCACATGCACCGTTAACCCATCCTCACGTCCACTCCAGGAAATGTATCACTAACCCTCATCCTAGAGTGAAGAGAACCACATTTCAGGTAAGCTAAGTAACTTGCCCGAGGCCACCTTCCTTCACACCCTGCAAGGATGCCTCATCTTAAGAGATTCTTCAGTGTTAACTAAATGACACTACTCCCCAGAGCATTCCATCTAGTTTCCCTCTGTCTCAAGTTTATCCTATTGATTTTTATTGGCTCCTTTATTGGACTCAACTTCCTTTCCCTTAAGATGTCGCTACCTGGCATTAACCAGGTGTTCATTGCTCAAAGTAATCAGTTTCCTCAATCTTCCTTTATTAAACAACCTGTTTCCTTAATCACTCCCTACCCCCAACCCACCCCCAGTGATTCTGCTACTGAGTGCTGGCTGGCTAAAATCAGCTCTAAAAGAGACCTTCAAAAACTGATATCACAACAACTCTCATTACCACTAGTCAACAGACATGCACTATGGAACACCTAATGTGTGCCAACCCTGTGCAACAATGTGTATGGGCTGCACGGTGTGGAAGGGATCAGGACAGTGTTTGGGTGCCTACTATGCCCAGGGGCATTACACATTACCTCTTTAATCTGGGGTACATTTATATCCATTTTACAAATGGGCAAATGGAGACCTAGGTTAGAAGTCCCTTGCCTGGAAACAGAGAGGCTAGGATTGTGGCCATGGAGCCCCAGCCTCTCCAGGAGGCCTCCTATATGCTGCCTGGCACAGTGCAAAGAGCCCTCCAGCATACAAAGAACAGACCAGCCGCGGCCCTCAGGAGCTCACCGCAGAGTTGGGAAGCCTGGCTGCTCATTAAAAAAAACCCTGCAGTTCAAGCGAGTATTTGCAGGGGGATCAATGAGTGGGCAAATAAGAGTGGCCCATGATGTGGGAAGAGCGGGGCACTGGGGGAGACCCCAAGCAGAAAGACATGAGCCAGGCTGGGCGTGGTGGCTCATGCCTGTAATCCCAGCACTTTCAGAGGCTGAGGCAGACAGATTGCCTGAGGTCAGGAGACCAGACTGGCCAATGTGGTGAAACCCCATCTCTATTAAAAATACAAAAATTAGCTGGGTGTGGTGGCGGGTACCTGTAATCCCAGCTACTCGGGAGGCTGAGGCAGGAGAATTGCCTGAACCCAGGAGGCAGAGGTTGCAGTGAGCTGAGATTGCACCACTGCACTCCAGCTTGGGCGACAGGGCGAGACTCCGTCAGGAGAGGGGAGGGGAGAGGAGAGAAGAGACATGAGCCAGGCTGTGCTGTGGGAGATGATCCTGAGAACAGCCTCTCCCTGTGAGTCCATCACGTTGACCCTGCCGGACTGCAGCCATTTTCACAGGTCATGCCCTTCTATCACCAAATCTCCCCAAGTTCTCTGAAGGAACAGACCACTTCTTTCCACCAAACTACTCAACTGAGTGCTGCATGTGCTCTGACCCTTCCCAACTTTCCCTTCTCATTCTTCTGCATGTGAACTTTGCTGTGAATATGGCCTGCGGGGTCCTGTGAGGGCCGCAGTCAGCCCATCTTGGAGAGCCCCTTTCAACACTTCTCTGAGCAGCAGAATGAGGCAATGGGAAAGTGGGCAGGAGGCCCAGGCTGACTTTCATGGTGAATTCCCTGAGCCCTGTGGAGATGCTGCCCTTGAGAAGTCATCAATCAACAGCAAACCCAGGGGGTACATTACTGACTGCTGCACATTTCTGGTCGCTCTTTCTGCAAACAGAATGGTACATATCACAGTTCTATATTGGTGCAGGCTGTAAGGACAATCTATTTGCTATCAGTGTGTGTCGGGTAAATCCATATCCCATTAGGCCAATTTTGCTCAAGCACATGCCACTTTCACTTTTATTTATACAGACACATTCTTGAGTCTCTGGCAAACGATGCTACATTTGCTTCTGGGCCACCGCCAGAGCAGCCTTTAAAACCAGGTGGGCACTCAGCACACCTGGGAAGCATACAACCAAAGCAATTCCATTTGGTCTGTAACACAAACAGAGCACAAACTTCACCACACTGCCTTTCCAGAGGCACTTGTCCCCCTCCTCCCTCACTCCAACTTGCCTGAGTCCTCAAGTTCTCAGCTTGTCAACACTCAACTTATGATTTATGCACTTCACTTTTCCTGTTTCTAGTTTTTTTCCCTCTGCTCTCTTATGAAGAAAAAAGTATCAAATATCTAGTGAGCCCCCATTCATCCAGCACTGTGTTAAGCTATAAGAGAAATAGCTGTCCAGTGGCTTCATCCATCTAAGTGGACAGGCATGGGACATGAAAGGGCTTACTGAGCAATGCACACCGGGGCCGTGGGAGCTCACAGAAAGCTGTCACCTTTCTCTGGGGAGGTCAGCAGAACCTGAGTGGAACAGATTTTGTTGCGCAGAGAGCAGAAGGGCAAGCCTTCTGGAAAACAGAACCATCGAAAAGCAATCGTGGAGGTGGTAAGGTACAGGGTGTTTGGGGACCTGCTTACGTGGAGAGAAGAGTTTCTGGAGTGGCAGATAAGGCTGGAAACAGAAGCCAGATGTCAACTGTGGAAAGCGGGGCCAAGGTAAGCAGGTAGCCTTTGTCTTCCAACAGGAAGATATCAGATTTGAGCCACCGTGTTGTTTTGCTTAACAAGAATGCTGTGGCAGCACTGTGTAGGAAGACGTGGGGACGGGAGCCACTGAGAACAGCAAGTCTGTACGAGAGATTCTGAGGCACCTGACAGTGAGGAGTACCTGGGCTAGTGTGGTTGCCATGGGAATAGGAAAGCAGGAGCAACAGGTGCACATGGCATTTGTAAGGAGAGCCAAGGCCTTGTGACTGAGAACAAGGAAGAGGAAGCAGTCCAAGGTAAGAGTGATATGCCTAGCGCTTAGCTCTGAAACCCCCACTCTACGTGGGGAAGATCCCCACTGCGTGATTGTTGATGGAAGGCAGAGCCCCAGGTCTTCTACAGAAGCCGAAGGAGTCCAACACAATTTTCCTCCCACTGTTCAAATGTGTGGCCCACCTTGATCACACAGTCCTACCTGGGACTTGGAAACTTGAGGGGGTGGAAAGGACACAGGGATGGTTTAGGATTCAATCCCAGAGAAGGCATTCAGTAGTGATAGCCAGCATCACGATGGGAGCAACGGTGGCAGCTTTTGTGGTACAACTTGGGTTGAGTTCCTGTGGCATGGCAGAGTGTGCTTTGCCAACAATACACCAGCCTGCCCATTTCTTTTTTAGTTATGCAATGGGCTTCCAAAGAGTTCTTTGAGTCAGAATCACTTTCCATTGCTGGCTGACAACTAACAACAATATCAAATCCAACCCAGTATCTATGCCCCTCCTAAAATCCCTCATCTTCAAACACCCAGACTTCATAGCCTCCAGCTCTGCTAAGCAGACAAAGCAAGCGACTTCACTGAGCACCTAACTTGTGCTCACTTCTGTTAGCCAACATTCCAAGGTCCAACTAGACGATGCGTGCTGTCAGGACAGGGGCCTAACGTCTTCTAAATCCACTTTGTTGCATAATTCCACTCTATCCAACAAAATCTGACTTTACCCCATCCCTCAATCAGCATAGTGCCTTATGCAGTGTAGCACTCCATATACCTGTAGAGCAATCTGAATTTATTCATTCTAGGCAAAAATCTGAAAAGCCCCTCATGAGTTCAGTACATATTGCTATGATGTTTAGAAAGTTTTGAAAAGACCAGGTGTGGTGGCTCACACCTGTAATCCCAGCACTTTGGGAGGCTGAGGCAGGCAGATCACTTTAGGCCAGGAGTTCGAGACCAGCCTGGCCACTATGGTGAAAATCCCATCTCTACTAAAAATACAAAACTTAGCCAGGTGTAGTGGTGGGTGCCTGTAATCCCAGCTACTCAGGAGGCTGAGGCACGAGAATTGCTTGAACCTGGGAGGTGAAGGTTGCAATGAGCCGAGATCATGCCACTGTGATCCAACCTGGGCAACAGAGTGAGACCCTGTCTCTCTCTCTCTCTCACACACACACACGTTTTGAAAAGATACTGAGAAACAGAAGGAACAGAGAGTACTATGCACTGAAGCATTTCTATGACAGTTTCAAAATAATCCAAGGGGAAGAGGAAATGGGTACAAGTACAGATGAAGCAAGACTGGCCATGGTTAATAACTAAACTAGGAATAGATCCATGGGAACTACATTATTGTCTCTGCTTTTGATATTGAAATTGTCCATAATAAAAGCTTTAAAAGATTAAATCATAACTATCAAAATTAAAACGACTATCCTTCAGAGTCTAAGCACCAAGGGAGAGGACTCAAATCTCCGGTAATGGTGATAAGTAATTGCTCTGGAACAGAGAGTAAGCACTGAGCTCCGTGTATTAGAAAAAGCTGGGATTCAGTAATAATGCTAAACCTCCATTTACTAGAGTGCTTTCAGGGAAAAAAGGCACTTCAATAAGGGACTGACAACTGAGGATTTGAGCCTAAAGAGCACAGAAGGGTGAAGGGGTAGTGATTCCATCCTCTGCACAGCTCATGCAGTTCCAGCCCACATGTTAATCTTTGTGGTAACTGGAGGAGGAGTGTGTGACCTTTGTGTCCATATGAAGCTGGTATCAGTCCCAGAATATCAAGTTCACTAAATCAGAACACATAAAAATGGAGGGAGCCAGAAGCATGCTCATGATTCTGCAGATATAACTTCTGTAATTCTGCAGCCGCCATTTCCCATTCCCGGGAAGTCTATTTAAGGCATGCCTGACTTCCTATGGAACACACCTAGTGTTAAGAAGCAGAGGTGTACACCCAGATTTGAGGGCTTCCCCCACCCCACCAATAGCCAGTACTGCGTTTAAATCCTTAAGCAGAAACTTCAAAAAGGACTTGCCTGAGAGTGACACACACATGCCACAGACAAACTGTTAAGTATTAACGTAGAAAATCAAAATCGATGGGAGATTTGCTATAAGACACAAGTTCATATCTGAAGGTGTCTCTCTCACCCTCTTCTGCATCATCCAGTGTTTGGAAGGCGCTTATAGACTATTTATGCCCGGTGTAGTTCTCATCACTGTCCCTGGGGCTTTGCTGTCCTGGCTGCAAGTCCTTATAAGGTGGAGTCTGCTTTCTCGCACCCTCCATATATTTCACGTGGTACCACTGCAGCTGTCAGCTCTCCTGCACTCACACCCCACAGCGTGTTCCCCTCCCCCGACTCGGTATACTCTTAGTTGCTGAGCTCCTGCCCCAGCTGCCCCTACTTTCCTTAAGCTAAATGCAGTTCCTTCTCTGTAACACCATCTGCTTCTATAACAGAGCAACACAAATGATATGTGGTCTACAGATAATTAGTATTTTATTGTAATTTCTAATTATGATCACAGGTTACCTCTTTGGAGGTATCTCAGGATAAGTCTCAGGCCATCTGAATTCCTGAGAGAACCCCACACAGGTTGGTTTCGCTGGCCAAGGTCTTCCCACTTTCAGTTCTCCTTGAAGGGCAGAGCACCATCTGTACTTGAGGAAATCTTATCATCTTGATGGTAAACGTTCCTGATGGAGGTTATTGAAAAGGTTAACTCCCTGGAAATCAAACGAGCCTTTTCTCCACAGTACTCCCCGGCTTCCTCTTTGGAAGAGTATTTCTGGCCAGGTGTGGTGGCTCACGCTTATAATCCCAGCACTTTGGGAGGCCAAGGTGGGTGGATCACCAGAGGCCAGGAGTTTGAGACCAGCCTAGCCAACATGGTGAAACCCCCATCTCAACTAAAATTACAAAAATTAGCTAGGTGTGGTGGCGAGCACCTGTAATCCCAGCTACTGGGGAGGCTGAGGCAGGAGAATCGCTTGAACCCAGGAGGCAGAGGTTGCATTGAGCCGAGATCACGCCATTGCACTGCAGCCTGGGTGACAAGAATGAAACTCCAGCTCAAAAAAAAAAAAAAAAAAAAAAAAAAAAAAAAAAAAAAAGACTGTTGGGAAATACTACTTCTGCATTTTTTAAACATGAGGCAGGAGGCTTTCCTGTGGCCAAAGGTTTGGGGAACCCTTGCATGCTGTGTCCATATCTAGAGATTCACAACAAACATTAGCATAGTAAAGGCTTGGCAATTAAGACACCTTCTTAACATACTGTTTCCCCAAATAATACACAGTGAGACTAGAGTTATCCAGAACTCCTTGGGCTGTTGCAACTACAGTTTAACAGTTTCAAAGCAGCTAAGCAGGAGCTGGAGGACAAACCCAGGGTCTTCTGCCACTTTTAATTCTTTGCCATCTGTTATACCAAGGATCATCCACACACACATTCCCAAAAATACTCACAACCATTCTATGTTTTGGCTATAACCTCAGTTGTGTTTTCATCTGCTGACTCTGGAAATCTAGGTCCATTTCTAATGATCACAGATCACGGGAGATACATCAGACTGGTTTCCAGCACACACTCTATCCTTCTAGTGTGCTCACCTCTCCTGCAGACGATGGGAAGCTAAAACCAACTCTCAAAGTCCCTACAGCTACAGTTCCAGATATGATTTAGGTTGGGCCAGTTAGATGTGCTTTTGTGAAATTTAGAAGGCCAAAGTGAGGCAGAGACCACATTTTGGCAGCAGCTGCCATTTGCACAGCAAGCAAAGTCCAAGAGGCACCTGGTTCTTCTATGACAGTTTTAGCCAGTGTTGCAGCATGCAGGTACCAGCTTTGTGGGTTCCAGGAAGCAGGACCAGGACATCATTTGCAGATGCTGATCATAGCTGATGTGGCAATGGTTCTAAAACCATAGAAGTCATGGCTTCCTGACTGTGGGACCCTCTCAAGCATGGCTGTTGAAATGTGGTTCTGGAGAAGTGGCTTCATCTGTAGGAGCGGCAATAGCTTTCTTGGTGGTCTAGTTCTGTAGTGTGGTTCCGGGATACTTATTCCTGAAACCGCCACCTAGAGACCTTTGTCTTCAGAACTCTTCATAGTTCTATAAGTCATTTAATTCCTTATTATAAATTCCTTCCTCGTGTTTGCTGTAATATATTCTGTTTTCTACAACTGAACCTTGACCCACACCCCAACTCAAGCTGTGTTCCAGCAAGGATGATCTAGCTTCTCAGTCTCACCTTGATGGCTGTGGAATTTCAGACACAGATCACTATCTATTGTCCATCCAGGTGAGAAGCCTTCTGCATGGTTGATTGTGGCCAAAATGCTGAGAGTATAATCTGCAAAGCTGGCTTTCTGCAACCAAGCATGTACCCTGGGTCAGGTCCAATGGGAGGCCCTGCCTATCAAGCAGGAATGAGGCTAAAACTTCTGGAGGAGCAACTCTGTTATAAGCCACCACAGATAGACACCATGTAAAAACCCAGGCATCAGAGTTTACGAGACGGAGCAATACTCCTGGGTTCTAATTCCAGCCCATGTTACTTAAACTCTGAGCTTCTGACCCCGTTCTGCCACGTGAGGCTAGTGACATCATCCACCTCATACAATGATATGAAAGAACTTGAGAGTAGACCCAAAAGGTCTTTAGAAAAAACTATTCTATTTTGGCTTTTGCTGCCGTTGCTTTTGGTGTTTTAGACATGAAGTCCTTGCCCATGCCTATCTCCTGAATGGTACTACCTAGATTTTCTTCTAGGGTTTTTATGGTATTAGGTCTAACATTTAAGTCTCTAATCCATCTTGAATTAATCTTCGTATAAGGGGTAAGGAAAGGATCCAGTTTCAGCTTTCTACTTATGGCTAGCCAATTTTCCCAGCACCATTTATTAAATAGGGAATCCTTTCCCCATTTCTT
>NW_016824934.1:2981342-3002263 GCF_001698545.2 Rhinopithecus bieti | reverse complement strand
GAAAAAACTATTCTAGTAAAGAATGACATTTATTACTACTACTATTGTTACTAGCATTTGAGAATCATTACTGAGAGGGACCTTTTCCCACACTTTTAAAGGTACTTGCTAAGTATTTAATACTCATAACTTTTCAGCACACTGGCATTTAAAGAAAAAGGTTTATGAGCTTCATAAAAAATCAGCACTCAAAGTGCAATGCTTCCTTTAGATTATAGCCAAGCGTTGGAAAGGTTTTAAAAAGTCATTTGACTTCAGTATTGTCAAGACTCATTGCAGGGTTACTGTTATCATGTCAGCGGTATTTCTGTGCTATTCTCCAAGATGGCTGGACTATTTCCTGTGCCCATGTAGTTAGGTAGTTCTGGGTTTTTACTGTTGCTGTTTATGTTTAAGCAAGCCTGTTACTTCACTTTTTAATGCAATAGAAGTCAGCATGGCAGGTCTGTTTTACTGTTAGCATTAAAATGCCAAGTCCCCTCTAAGCAAATCCTCTTCACACAATCTCAAAGTGGGCTCTAAGATAGCCAGAGAGCCATGGGCAGGGGTTCTTGGGAAGAGACAGAACAGGCAGGAAAGCAGGCAGCAGCCAGACACAGGCTAAGAAGCTCAGAGTGGGAGTGGGTTAGGAATTGGGACAATTGACATAGAGGAAATGAGAGTCACCTGGAGCCAGAGCTCCCTGGGCTGAGGGCAGTTCTACAAGCACTTCGCCACGCATTCTAGGGCCAAGAACAGAAATTGTCCAGCATGTGAAGCCCAGAGCCCATGGCTAGGACAGGTAAGGGTTCCAACTGCCAGGAAATGTGGGGTCAGTGGCAAGACGCCCATGTAGGCCTCTTGGGGAGGAAGAGGAGGAGCAGGAGGCCACTGATCAGGGAGTTCAGTGGGAAAGATTCACGTTCTGGGGAGGTGTGGGGC
Organism: Rhinopithecus bieti; assembly: GCF_001698545.2. Taxonomy (NCBI): domain Eukaryota; kingdom Metazoa; phylum Chordata; class Mammalia; order Primates; family Cercopithecidae; genus Rhinopithecus; species Rhinopithecus bieti. Next base: position 3,001,342 of record NW_016824934.1, on the reverse strand, counting down.
CAACATTCTTTACACACCTGATTCTTGGATTTACATTGCCAAAAGAGCCTTCGTTAAAAAGCAACTCCATGGGATTTCTCCGAGGCTCCCTCATGCATTTAAAATAAGACTTTGCTTTTTAAATTATCCTACACACAACATTTTGGGAAAATAACAAAATTCAAAGCACCCAAAACCCACAAATTTGTGGATTTGTTTTTAACCGTAAGAGAAACCATTTTCCACTGCAATATGGAATCACGGGAGTTGCCTTAACCCCCAAATATACACTTTAGGATGAAGTGTTTGCTTTGGCTAGAGAACTAAATCCTATTTATTGTCAACAACAGTCAGAGAAATTTGGCCGGGCTACGATTATGCACTGCCCAAATAGCCATCCAGGCCAGAGGCAATCAGACAGATACATTAATTCATGTAGATTAACTTTTTTAAATGAAGTGGGCCAGGCTTGTTGTGTGTAGGAAGACATGTATCAAAATACACATAGCCACTCTCTCTCTCCAACCCAATTAATAGCAGCAGCTTCCTCCAAGGACATTGGAGAATGGGCTGCGAATATAAATGTCCCAGGCAGAAGGTCCCTGAAAGCAAGGCCTTCTGAAGAGAGCTTTGCTCTGTTCCCTACGGTTAATATACAAAAAAAAAAAAAAAAAAAAAAAAAAAAAAAGGAAGCTTTGTCAGGTCCCTTCCCTCCAGACACACACATCATTTTATTTGGAAGTCACATGGTGTGATTAAATTTAACTGGGTGGAGCAGTGGAAAACCACAGTATTAACAAAATAATTCTTTCTGGGGAAAGATTCATTCTGCCAAGTGCAAAAGATAATTCTGAAAGCTCTGAGCCACTAGCTGCTTTCAATATTCGTTTTAAATCCAGAGAGACCAAGTTATAAGAAAGTATACCTCTGCTCACTGTGGCATTGTTTCTAATAACCAAAATCCTGAAAAACTACCTGGATTTTCACTTGAGCTCTGGTTAAAAAAAAAAAAAAAAAAAAAAAAATAAATATATATATATATATATATATATATATATATATGGACCATATATAACAAATCACATGCAGCTTATACAATCAGATATGTGTCTGTGTCCGCATGTATACGCACAGGTACAGACAATTTCTAGAAGGAGACAGAAGTAAGCAGAAGTCACCTCCGGGGAACAAAACTGGTTGGGGAAAGGGTGTCTTTTGCTCTTCGCCCCTCTGTGCTGGTTGAATTTTTTACAATGAGCAAGTATTACTTTCATAAATTGGAAAAACTAGCCATGAAAACATTTTTTAAAAATCACTTGAAGAGCCCACAGGCCAGGAACTCTAAAGAGCTCATTGTTGACTGGCTCAGTCACCAACAAGCTGTAGAGGTGGAAATGTTTTGCAGCTGCAAATTCCTTGCCATTTACAAGGCATACGCTAGCTCCCTTTATTCCTATAACATTGTCGTAGGTGTTGAGACAAGACACTTCCTGCCACAGTTACTGCTCACATTTTACCTCCACAGAAATGGAGACTTTAGAGGTTGGAGGACTTGCCTAAGACCACAGGAGTTGCAGAACAGGGAGATCTGGTCTTGAACCCAGGCCTCCTTCCTCACCATGATCCTGTTGTCATACCATGAACCCTGGACAGGTCACTTCTGGTTTTGGTTTACCCAGCAATAAAAGGGAGACTTTATCATAGGCATCCTTTCAACAAGTGAGTCAACAGTAGCATTTCCATTTTATCAAAGAGGAAACTGAACGCAGAGGTTGAGTAACTTGCCCAGTGGCAGAACCTGAACTCAGAACCCTCTCGCCCCACCTCCTGGCTGAGATGCCAGGCCTCTCCAGACTTTCCCCTCCACCTGAAATAGTGCTGGTTTCAGGATCCAGATGTTCACAACAGTCCTGGTTGTTTGCAAAAACAAGTATTCTAAAAACTGTGACAGGGAGGGGCTGGATAGCAGTCTACAACACCACCCACTCTCAAGGCAGTTGCCAAAAACCCAGCTCTATGCCCCAGAAGGCCTTGGGCAGTCTCAAGGATTCTGAGCGACTCTGCAGTAAGGGAAAAACCTCAGCTCTGCTAAGCATTGACAATGTGGGAAGCAAGTTCCAAGGATTCCCAGGACTTCTCCCCAAAGCCCAAGCCCCTCCCCAGGCAGACAGAAGGGAGTTTCCCACACACTCTCCTGCCTGTGTGTGTCCCACACCCTGTTCCCACAGTGGCTGTGCAGAAAGGACATGCCAGCCCCATTTGCTCTTCCTGCCAGCATGACAAGCAGGGAGGACAACGTCTTCCTAAGGAACTGACTGACATCATATGGGGAGTGTAGTGTGGTAAGGTAGTTGTGCAGACTCACTCTCAGCACAGGCATGAGAAAAACTATAAATGTGTAAGAACTATAGTATACATTTAATGCCTCCCACCCCAAAAAGGCAAAACCCACGCAGATGAGCAAGAGGGAGGGACCTGTTAGGCTTACACATGCGGAGAAGGGTAGCTCTGCTCTGCCTGTGCCCCCAGCACGATGGGGAACTCACCTCTAGGAGCCTTCCAGACTCTGTGCCTGGCTCCCGCAGGCCATTAGACACTGGCCACAGCTGAGTCAGCAGCAGGGGCTGTAATGGGTTTCCCTCGGGTCTTCACCCACACCACAGGCCAGCCAAGAGTCATCCCTGCAGGGCGCCTCAGAGTCCTCTCTGGATTGCGCTGCAACACTACAGCTTTCTGACAACGCAAGCTCAGTGACCAGTTAATCTCCACAAAATCCAAATCCATACTTGGCTCTATTTAAGAGCAATCTGTTTAGGGTAGTCCCCAAATGGCAGCGTTGATATGCAGTGAACACACAGAACGAACATACAGAATGGCTGGCTGGAGGAATGAGAGTCAGAACCTCAAAGAAGTACTACAATGTGAATTTGAATATAGAAGGCTTTTTTGCCATTTTTTTCCCAACTAAAATTTAAGCCCAGAGTGCCAAGTATTTGAGTAGCGACTGGTCGTCGCCACTTATTGCTGCGGGGAGTGTGGTTTCAGTCCCGCTTTGCCAGATGAACACGTGTCAAGCCTTTGCATTTCCGAAGCAGCGGCCAGCTTTATTAGCTTCCAAGTCCTTTTGCAAGGAGCCTGCTTGCTTGTCCTGCCAGAGGTGATGACAGAAGCCAGAGCTTCCCTGGAATCAGCAGACTCGGAGGTAACACGTGAACATTTAAGAAACGTTGAGTGCAGGCCCAAAGGGGCAAGTGGAATCAGATTCCAGCTCTTAAGGCAGGCTCCTTTCTGCTCACTGTCTTCTCCGTCCTTCTCTTCCATTGGTGGATGGGCCTCCAGGGTCAAGGAGTAATTGAGAATAAGCCAATTTTCTGAATAACTCAACAAAGAAAAACCTCAAATATCACCATAAGGCAAAGCATCTAGTAGAAAGCCAGTCAACAACTGTTTATTCTGCAGTGATGATTTTCCAAACATCATTTTTCTTTGGAGTAGTTAGACTCACGTCCCCAAGACATCTTTGAATTTGTCAATCCCAGCAATGAAGGAGGACCCAGTACCACAGAGTAGACTCATCCAATGAGGCTTCAGACTACTGAGACTGTGGACATCAGAGTGAGGATGTTGCATTAACGCATGTGTGATGCTTGCATACAAATATTAATAGCAACCCACATGCAGAACTACATGGCTACAGGAGATATTGCAGCTGTCTTGGAGGACAGCATCAAAAGCCAACTGACATGAAAACAACGGTGTTGTAACTTCACAGCTTCTACATGGAGGCATATCACCATGGCATCTTCAACCTGAAACTCAAAACCCAGTCACCACATATTAGCTATGACATCATGATATTGGAAGGAAAACATGTAGGTGAGACAAGTCACCAAAGCAGAACAAACAACTATAACACCTTAATTTCATTTCTAAACTTTAAAAATATTAACTCATGCTTAGTTTATATCTTGCTACAGAAACACCTTTCCCCGCTGGCCAGTCAGACCTGACATATCAGTACTTTGGAAATAGCTCATAAACCCAATGGAAGGCAAGGAAATGTCTCCTTAGGCTATTGTCATGACAATACACGGAGCTCCACATGCTCCAGAGGTCTTCGAGCTACCACTGAGCTTCTAGTTTCTAGTTAACCTGCACAGCTACATAGCTCTGGATAGCCTTGGGCAGCTAGTTACAATTCAATCTTGTTCCCTCAATAGTAAAGAGTAAGATTAAGGACACAGAGCCAGAAGGGCTGAGTTTGCAACTTGACTCTACCTCATATTGTGTGACTTAGGTAAGTCATTCCATCGTGCTGGGCCTTAGTTTCCTCATCTATAAAAATGGGGATGATTATAGCACCTACCACATAATGATGCTGAGATAATTAAGAGAATAAACATCGCATAGTTAAAATCCTTCTTGGGGAATAGTAAGCACTATGTAAGAGTTGGCTATTATACTATTTAGTGCACATTAAGGATCTATGAAGCACTTTGAATACAAAAGCTTTTCACTGCAATCACTATATTTATAAATGTCTGATTTGGTTACTGAAATGTTATTTAAGTACCATTATATCCAAAAATAATAATGAGGCCTAGAAATTCTATTTAAAATGTGTCCATCTAAGTGTTTTAAAATGTGTCCACCTGGATTGCAACATTTGTCTCATCCTTTATTTTTCAGCCTGTACAAGACTAAATTAGACACAGCATGTTCTATATATGGATTGCCTTAATTTCATGGCTCTGCTTCTCCAGACAGATACTACAGAGCAAGAGAAGGTGGGCTCATTAAGATACCAGCTGCAGGCCCTGAAGGAAAATACACCCTGAAATCTTGAAAGATTCTGAGTCCTTAATATCTAGTTCTTACTTACTGATCTACGATAATGAAAGTGACAAGTAGTGCTTCTTTAATAAGACTGTATTCAAACCACAGTAGTCCTTGGTATCTGGCCAATCCCTATACAAATACTCTGTTGCGTTCTTTCCTAAAGACCGGATATTTGTTGTGCACCTACTATGAACTAGCCACTGTGTGAGGCACTGGCATACATATACTCCTTGCTTTTACACTGCTATCCAGGGAGCAAACAGATTGTCTTAATCAAAAAGATACATAAAATTACAAATTGAGGTAAATGCCAAGAAGGAAAAAACAGGGTTATAAAAGCGTAAAACAAGGAGACCTAGTTAAGATTGGGCTAGGCCAAGTCTCTTTGTAAGAGGTGACATTCAAAGTGAGTCCTCCATCCCTCATACTACAAATAGAGCTACCATATAATCCAGCAATGCTACTACTGGGCATTTATCCAAAGGAAAGAAAATCATTATATCAAAGAGACATCTGTATCCCCCTCCCCAGGTTTACTGCAGCAGTAGTCACAATGGCCAAGATATGGAATCAACCAAGGTGTCTGATAACAGATTAATGGACAAAGAAAATGTGGTGCACACACATAACAGAACACTCCTCAGCCATAAAAAAAGAATGAAACCTTGTCATTTGCAGCAACGTAGATGGAACTGAAGGACACTAAGTGAAATAAGCCAGGAGCAGAAAAGTTAAACACTGCATGCTGTCACTCATGTGGAAGCTAAAAGAAGCTGATCTAGAGATAAAAAGTAGAAAAGAAGATACTAGATACTGGGAAGGGTAGGGGGAAGAGGGTATTGGAAGAGATTTGTTAAAGGATACAAAAACACAGCTAGGTTAGAGGAGTACATTCTAGTATTCTATACCACTGTAGGATTAATATAGTTAATATATAATTTCAAATAGGTAGGAGGAGGATATTTAACATTCCCATCACAAAGAAATAAGTGTTTGAGATTGTGGGTATGCTAATTATCCTGATCTGATCGCTATACAATAGATGTATCAAAACATCACCAGTACCCTATAAATATGTATAATTGAAACAGGAAATTTCCCTTGACCCTTTCATGGGCCTCGCTTACTCAGCCCACAGCTCTCAACCCCTCGTGGGAGGGGGAGCAGGCTCAAGTGAGAGGGTGCAAGAACCAGAGCAAGTGCTTTTGGGTGCCAGCAGGGGCAAAACTCCGTGCAGGCCCTGTGGCAGCATCTAGAGGGGAGTACCTGCAACCCCCGAAGCCTCAGAGGGCATGTGTTACAGGCAGTGCTCTTTTAGCTTTGCCATCTGTGGACAGCTTAAGTGTTTAACAGCTCAGTGGACCCTCTGCCTGTTTGCAAGGGCAGAGGGTCAATGTGACAGCTTTCTGTATCCTGAGCTCTTGTCCAGTGTCCAGGAAAAAATCAGGTCACATGAATGAATTGAAGGATAGTAAATGTGGAGGATTTTACTGCCAATGGAAGTGGCTCTCAGCAGGAAGGGGAGCGGGAAAGGGGATGGGGTAAGAAGGTATTCTTCCCCTGAAGTCTGGCCATCCTCGGCTGGACTCTTCTTCGAAGTCCCACCATCAAGCCGTCCCTCTGAAGTCAAGCTGCTTCTCTCTGACATTCAGCTGCTTCTTCTCTTTCCATCTTCTCTGCTCTCTGCCAGTGGAGCTTGGAGTTTTTATGTGTAGGATGCAGAGGCAGGGTGGGCCAGGGCGCTTTGGAAAAGGCAACATTCCAATGGGAAAACGGGGATGTCAAGTTCTCACTTTTAGCCGTAGTTCTAGGCTTGCGGGTGGGCCCTCACCAGGGACCCAGCCCTTTTCTGCCTAGAATTTCTCTGCCTCCTGTCCCTATCATAATTATTTTATGTTGATTTAAAAAGATGTCTACAACAGGCAAATCCACAGAGACAAAGTGGATTTAAAAAAAGACAGCAAGAGCAAACTTTGCTTTTCAATTGCCAGCATGAGGAGAAATAGAGCAAATACTAATGAAACTGACGGAGAAAAATAAGTGCATCTTTTAAAGCTAAACATATTTCATTGATTGTTCTTTATTATGTCTTTGGTATTAAAGCTTTTTATTCTGCTGTTTTAAAAAAGTGAGACCTCTAGCTCTGGCAATGGCAGAGTAGGTTATTTGAGCCAACTGTACCACTAAAAATAACAACCCCCCAAAATGCTAGAAAAAATTGTTAAAATTCTTCTTTAAAGCAGTAAAATAAAGGCAAGATGGTAGGAAGAACTAGGGAGTGAGAACTCAGGGAGTCACTTTTGTCCTAAGGGCATTTGCCAATCCTAGAAAAGTAAAATTTAGTTTGGAAGAGTTTTTAAGATTAGGAAGACAGATAAAAAAGACCAGAGCCTGCTGAAAGATGAGGTACAAGTCAAAGATTATCCCCCCTGAGTATACTAGGCCCAGACTCAGAATAAGGGTAGACTGGAAATAAACCTTTGTGCAGATTTGTAACTTGGGATATTCAAGCCCTTAACTTGTTATAAGGTGGATCTGGACTACCAGGCATCTCGCAGAGGCAAACACTAGAGGAGGATGCCTTCATAAGAGGTCCAGATAAGATTTCCAAGCACAATGAACCAGTCCAAAGATAACCAAGTCTACAAGGAAACAAGATGTTACTGAAACACCAGAGGTTTGGTCTAGGTTCTGCTGCTCGCCACATGGCAAGCCAGGAACTGAGGTGATGAGCATTGCCAGGGAAGATAGGTTTTAATCAGGTACTGCAGCCAAGGACATAGGAGCTCAGTCTCAAATCCATCTCCCTGACCAATTAAAACTGAGGCTTTATATAGCAGGGAAGAAAAGCAACAACGTGCAAGAAACAGGAACTGGGGAAGGGCAAGGATGCAATCATGATGAGTGAAGAGTCCAGCATCTCATTGTCTGGATGTGGTGATTCGGTGAAGTTTAAGTTCTCTGATACTTTGAGAGGCTTGAAGGTCCTTTCCTAAGGAAGGAACTCAGATAAAACAAATGTAAGTTTCAAGCTTTAAGACTAGAAGGGTGAATAATTATGTTTATCAAAAAGAATAGTCTGTGGGACTATTGGATCCGTTTCAAAGGCACCATGAGCAAGAACCAGCTGAAAACTGTAAGAACAACCAAAGACTTCAGGTGTTGGCATTATCAGACTATGAAACAATCATGCTTATATTAAAGAATGTTTTTAAAGTTTAGAAACATGTCAGGAACAGGAAACATAGTGACCTAGAATATTTTATAGAGAACCAAATAGAACTTCTAAAAACTAAAAATATCATAATTTTAAAACTCAGTGTAACAGTTTAATATTACACTAGGTACAAAAAGAGACTTGACCAGTCAGAAATTATTCAGAAAAAACCATGGAAAGAAAAAGATGGAAAATACAGGAGAGGATAGAAAACGTAGAAGAAAGAGTGAGAGGATGGAGTATATTTAATCAGGATCCCAGAGACAGCAACAGATAATGAACTTTTGAAAGATAATATGTTAATTTAAAAGTCCACTGAACTCTAAGAAAAAATAAGCCACACCTAAACATGTTATTATTAAAATACAAAAGACAAGAATAAAATCTTAAAGAGATGGGGTGAGGGGACCTTATCTTTAAAAGAGTAACAGATTGACAGCTAACTTCTCAACAGCAACCATACTAGACAGTGGAATGTTACCTTTAATGCGCTCAAAGGAAATAGCTCCCTACCTAGAATCCTATACTAGCAACAAACAAACAAACAAATAAAACCATGCAAGAATAAAAGGTGGTTATATTATCCAGAAACAAGTAAAAGTTTTGGTTAACTTTAATTTTATAAGTAGGCATAAATACTTAAGTAGTAATTTCCAAAGTAGTCACTAAGAATAACAAGAATGCTCATTTTTCAAACTAGTAAATGAAGAAACCCATTTAAATTCAATTCAAAAGAAGTCAAGAAAGTTAAGAAAAAAAGCCAGATCAGGCTACATACCCAAATATATCAGTAATTACATTAAATGTAAATAGACGAGATACTCTAGTTAAAAGACAAAGATTGTCAGACTGGATTTTAAATCTAACAGTATGCTGTTTATAAGAAATGAGGTAAAATACAAAGAATGAGAAGCTGTCAATCTGGCCAAGATAGCTATCCAGGCATAACAGAGAGTGACAGCAAAGGTGCAGCAGGGGGAAGCTGAACTGACAGGAGATCAGTGTGGTGAGGGGTAAAGATGAAAGGGAAATATGGCCCAAATCAAGCCTGCAGGATAAGCTGGACCAGTCTACACAGGGTTAGGCAAAATTAAAAGTGGGATTTACCCCCAAATGGTTGAAAAATATTGGAGGAGGCACAGGAGAAAATATCTGTGACCACAAGTTGCAATATTATAAACTTAAACACAAATACAAAGAGCTAGTGCTTTTAAGTAGAAATAATAAAGAACATTTGGGATCACTGGGAAGTGATGTGGCTGGAGTGCAAAATGTGAGGCGAAGATAAGCTGGAGTTGACTTGGAAAGAACCAGAGAGGCCAGATGACAGAGGGTTTGTGTTCTGATAAAAGAATTGTGATTTATACTTTGCAGATGGGGAAATGATGAAGGATTTTAAACTAGGAAGTGATTTGACAAGATTTTCATTTAAAACCACTTAGGCAAGATTGTTTGGAAAATGAAATAAGGGGAGATGGAAGCAGGGAGACCAGAGCCACTGTAATATTTTATTATCCTAAATACAGGTATTCAGTAATGTACAAAGAAGTAAGAATTCTTATTCTCTGCTCCCAAGATGGAGAGACCAAAATCTGGGAAGCTGATATGGATTTTTAGCACCCGTAGAAGGTTATTCCCACTGCTGCTAAACCTCTTCAAAAATCAGCTTAACGTTGAAATTCTAAAACCTGTCTATACTATTAATAAAGTTATTTAGCATTTTCTGAGGACTGGACATCTGCCTAGCACTTTAGGAAAAGTGCTCAGAACCTTAAAGTAGGAGAAGATCCGTCATTTGTTTTCTAAAACGTCTGTGATGAGTTTACAAATTAATTTAGTCCAACCACCCGGGCACTGCTGTAGCCCCTTTTAGGTGAAAGATTAGCTGACATTTTGTGAACACTTCCAGGGATGGGAGCTCACCACCCCAAAAAAGCAGCCAGTTTGGTAGTGGGAAAGCATCTTGAGCTTACATTTTACCCCCAACTGGTTTTTACTGTCTTCCTAATCAAGGCAGAAAAAAAAACTCAATCCTCTTCTACACAAGCCTCCTTTCCCATATGTGTAAATCACTGCCCGGAGGGCTTGATACATGCAAGGTGTCTCTGCCACAGACTCTCCTCTGTCCAAGCCTCCAGATCCCTCTTCCTGGTCCCTACAGAGCTGGACTCTGATGTTTCAACATTCTCCTTAGCATGTGACACCAGAACTGGTCCCAACTCAAAGAGTCTTCAGTATGCTTGTGGACATTGCATTAGCAGGCTTTAAATCATGATGCCTTTAGATGAAAATGCTAAGACAGATCAGATATGCAGTGGGAGTTTTACCATTAACATTGCCGGTTGAACCTTGGGTTCAAGTGTATAATATTCTCTACTAATTTACAAGGAAATATTCATTTGGCTCCCTTCTCCCAGACTGCACTGCAATATTTTCACTCCAAGTCTCACCTGGATCTGCCTAAAGGGGGTCGCTCATGCCCATGCCATTCACAACCTTTATCCTGTAGCATCTGAGGGTACCTGTGGAGACTGGAGGCACCTGGTGGGGTCCTGCATGCATGTGTGTAATGTGGGTATGTGTATATCTACACATATACTCTCTTCACATTTAGTATGTCAACATCTACATTTCCCCTTACTGCAATGAGAAAAACAAGATATTCTTACCTAATTGGAATGTAGGCCGAACAGACATAAGCTATACCCCCAAATAAAAATAGGCCAGAACTAGGCAAATAGAATAAGGCACTTCATTCCAAATATCCCCAGCTGCTATCTGTTTGGTGGCATATTCTGAAATCTGAGATCAAGTGCCAGCAGCAAGCAGGAAGCAGGAAGCAAGAATCTTCTCTGGAAACAGTGGGCTGCGTCTTGTTGGACTCCTAAACCACCAGCTGCTTTTCAATCACCAGGAATTAAGAACCTGAAGGCTAAGATGAAGACGGCACTGTCGTGAAATAAAACAGGTGGTGCACCTGAGCTGGATATTTGACACACCCCATGGCCACACCCTCCCCATGAGACTCTTCTAAAGACCTACGCCAGAGAGTGAGACAGGAAGGAGGCCGGGAGCCTGGGAAGGCTGTCACTTGCCTCTAAGCCAGTTGCCAAGTTGGGAGAGCCACTGCCCAAATGTGGGAGGGACTACTTGGTAGCTGGCGGCTCACTCCAGGCTCAGCAGCCTCCTTCCTCCCTCAGTCTGAGGATGGCAGGACAGGAGGCCAGAGGACAGGCACAAGTTCAGGGCAGACCAGCATAACTGCGAAGCCCCTGCAGCCGCTTCCTTTCTTTGCCAGCAGCTGGTTCCACAACCTGGGATCCAGCATGTTGACTAAATATTCCTGCAGGCAGACAAGGCCATGAAGGGAGGAACCAGGAGAAAGGGGACTCCCACATAGGCCTCCGATTGAGGTGTGAGAGATGGAAGTTTGGGATAAGTCTGGATTCGTAAGTAGAAAGTTACCTACATGCTGTGACTTCATAGAACTTGTGTTGACAATCTCTTCACACCAGCCCTTGTGGGTACTTTATACCACTATATCATCTAACCCTCCTCATACCACCATGAGGTGGAGAACACGGCCCCATTTCCCAAAGAAATATTCAAAAAGGTAAATGGCATCTGTCCAAGATCTGTCTCCTGCCAAAACTCCTGTTCTTTCTATAATAGCTCAGTGCCTAACTGAAACCAAAATATCTCTCCTCCCTGGCCTAAAATGCCAAGATAAGAGACTCAGTTGGTTTTTTGGGGCGGAGTGGGTGGTTATAGGCATCCTCTGGTAAACACTGCTGGGCTCACACTTTAAGACAGGTTGGGGCTCACTGGGAGGACTGCTCTCAGGGAACACACTGACACTGAGGTGATAGACAAGCTATCTCCTGAGACATGAGAGAGTGGAGACACCCGTCTACAGGAGTGAGGAGGTGGCTGAGATGCCCATAGGAGCAAAGGTAAGCTGCTGACTTCATTTGGCAAAGGAGAGTACCTGCATCTTAAACAGAAAAAGGAACACAGGAACACAGGATTCATTTTTTTTTTTTTTGAGATGGAGTCTCACTCTGTCACCCAGGCTTAAGTGCAGCAGTGCAATGTCGGCTCACTGCAAGCTCCACCTCCTGTGTTCACGCCATTCTCCTGCCTAAGCCTCCCAAGTAGCTGGGACTATAGGCACCCACCAGCATGCCCTGTTAATTTTTTTTTTTTTTTTTTTTGTATTTTAGTAGAGATGGGGTTTCACTGTGTTAGCCAGGATGGTCTCGATCTCCTGACCTTGTGATCCTCCCGCCTCAGCCTCCCAAAGTGCTGGGATTGCAGGTGTGAGCCACCACGCCCAGCAGGAACACCGGATTCTACACTTACATCTAACAAGTGTTTGCTGAGGGTTCATCTCAGAAGGCACCATGCTGGGGCCATACCTCTCAAACTATCTGTGGTGAAGGACTCAGGTTTTGTTTTGTTTTGTTTTGTTTTTTGCAATCTACTATCTATGTGGTCTTGGTACGCCCAACTCATATGCAGCTTGTACCACAAACAAGCGACCATGTGACATCAACAACACCCAGACTTTTCCATTCTCTGCTCAACAAGACAAGACTACTGATGTTGCCTTAGGATGTTGTGGCAGTTAGGAGTTGTCATGAGAATTTCCAAATGCTTTTGCTCAGTTTCTGGTCTTCCCGCTTTACCTTTCTACTGACCAGTGACAGACAGTTCATGGACTGTACCATTCTTAAGCTTCACTCCAGGAATGAGGCTGGAAGACTAGGAAGTGGCCGTCCAGTATTAAGACAGTCTAGTGTGTGTATGTGAGAGCCATCACTCCAGTTTCAAACACTCTAAAGAAGTATATCTAGGTAGGCCCTTAGCAGACCTGGGCTCTAGTTCAGACTTTCCAACTGACTCAATGTATAACCCTTTGTTTCCATGTGGTTGACTTTCCCCTTCAGAAGATGCTGGATTTGTGCCAGGCAGCCACTAAGGACCTTCCAGTTCCCAGGTGCCATGATGTCCTTGGGCACACAGCTCCGGAGACAACCTGCATGCCCATGACTCAATTTACATCTGCAGCCTGACCCTGCCCCTCCATGCCCACCCCAACACCAGAGCCATTTATCCAGACATCTGGATATCTCCTAGACATCTCAAATTTGAAATGATCCCTTCCCCTTGAGGTCTGTCCCATATCAGTTAACACCAACTCTATCCTTCCAGTTGCTCAGACCAAATACCTTGGAGCCCTCCTTGACTTCTCTATCTCACTATCCACTTCTGGCATGTCAATAAGATTCAACTCTCCCTGTTCAAATATATCCAAACTCTAACTACTTCTTATCCCCGCCACCCTGATACAGGCCACTGTCATCACTGGCCTGGGTCATGGCAGTGGCTCTTAATTGGCCTCTGGTTCTGGCTTGCTGCCCATTCTTACCCAGCAGCCAGAATGATGCTGTTAAATCTCAGGTCAGGCCACTCCTCTGCACACAGCCCTCCTACGGCTCCCGCTTTAATTCAGAGCCAAGGCCAGAGTCCTAACTGATCTGCAAAGCCCTGCACGAGCTGGCTCTCTGCTGCCGCTCTGACCTCGTTTCCACCCTTTGCCTCCTCATGCTCTGTTCCAGTCATGCTACTTCTTTGCTTGCAGGGTCTTTGCACTTGCTGTTTTCTCTGCCCAACGTGATGTTCTTTCATTCCTGTATGGCTGACTTTGTTTCCTTCCAGAGTTACCCAAAGGGCTACCTGTTCCCCTAATATCCCAGCATCCCCACCCTCTACAGTTCATATTACCCTTTTCTGCTTAATTTTTCCCTCCTTAGCAGTCATAATTATTAACAACTAGGACTTATCAAGTATCTACAGTCTGTCTCCTCAACCAGAATGTAAGTTCCATGAGGGTAAAGATTTTTGTCTGTTGTTCACATTATCTCCCCAGAGCCTCCCATGGTGCCTAGCATAGTGTACTGTCACATTAACTCCATCCTCAATATACTTGTGGAATGGGGACAGGAGTTCTGCTCTAGCTGCTCCAAGGTCCTCAGGTGGCCTCCCTTCTCCACTTGGTCACCAGACTCAGACATCAAACACCTCAGCATGTAAGGGGAATATTCTGGCAGGGGGAAAGAAGGCTGTCTCATCTCTGGGGTAGTCTCAGGATGGAACTGTGGAGAAGTCCACTCCTCTTCCCTTAAATCCTTACCACTGACCTGCCTTCTGGCTTCTAAAGCTGTGGTTTGCACCCTCATCTCTGCAAAGGAAAATACCCTCAGGATGGGGTTTATAAAACTTAATCCCATGTAAACCCTTCAGCTGTTTACCTGAATCCCATTTAATCTCCTATGGAGATACCTCTAAATCATCTGCTCTCAAGGAGTCAGGGAAAAAGAAAAGGGACAGCTCTTCTGAAGATGTTTTTATTGCTCTTGCTGCTGAGAAAACAACTTTGAATTTTCATCAAGAGAAAGCAAAGCCACAGAGCAATTATTTATAGCCCCCTTCACCACGGACCCCAGATTATCTAACCACAGGTTCCCCGGAGCACATAGTCTGCAACAGGTAAAGCATTTTATTCATTTAAATGTTCCTCTGGATGAAGATCCTGGACCCCAACTCCAGTTGCACGTGTGAACCTGCATGACCTTCTGTTTGTCCTCACCAGGGAGAGCATGAAATGCTCTCAAAGCCGCAGCCATACACAAATGAGACTCCCCTTGACAGGATGGGACCAACAGACCAGGCCAGCCACTGAGGAAGGGGACTTCCATCTCTGTGGTTAACAGAGTTGCCTGCTCTCTCAGTCCCCACATGCAACCGCAGTCCTGAAAGGACTAGGACGCCCTGGAACTTTGGAAGACAAGCATTTGCAGGACACCTGAAGCAACCACTACTCTGAGAGGTCTCTTTCACAACATCCCTGACAACCAGGCCCCGCTGTTTGCCTCAAAACTTCTGGGCACAGGTGGGGACTGGGCATTCACTCACCGTCTTCTGGGGAGCCCGTTTCTCCCGAGTGCCATTGCTCTCACTGGGGTTTACTCCCTCCAGACATCTAGGGTCTCTGTCATCACCGAGCGCTCACTATGTGCCCAGTATGTTACTCACCTCCTTCCGTCACTATAAGTGAAGGAGAGAGAATTAGCATGCACACTCACAAGTGAGGAAATCCAGATTTAGAACAATTAAAGAAGCCTGCCCAAGGTGACATGGCTTAAGGTAACCAACAGAAACTGGATTTGAACAAAGTGTGTCTGGCTCCAAAAACTACACCCTTGACCACGAGGCTCTTCCCCCTTGACTCCCAAACACATCTCCCTACTTTCAAAACTGAGTCCATGATGCTCAAGAGAAATGGGCTGAAATTTTGCTCTGTATGTCTGATGAGAGAGCAAGAGAAATAGAGATAACAACAACAAAACCCCTGAATGTGAATTCTTTCATTAAAGAACATCACTTACATGCCCAAATCAATAGCTGATGTTAAAATACAATGACTGAGTTTAAAGAGGCTCTCCCCCCAGTTATACTTTTAAAACAGGTTAGCATCTCGAACATGCACACAAACACTGGAGCGTGCTGCTAATAGCTGAGTCTACATAGGATCTTTCTCCTTAAGGCTGGTCAGGCCCCTTTCCTAGGATCCCCTTACCCCAAGTACTCCATGAATTGTACTCTCTGTCTTGGGTTCTGCTTTTCTAGCAACCTGGTCAACCAGCAGGCCTCCTGACTTTCCTCCCCAGAGTGAGTAGAGTAATACTTGAGGGCTGTTTAACAGAAAGGACTCAGATGTGAGGAGCCCTTCAGAGGTAGCTGCAATGGGCCTGATGGGAACGCAAATCCAAATGACCTGGCTTGTAGGGAAGGACACTGCAGGCCAGGAAGGAGAGCAGTTTATCCTTGGTCACCGAGCTCCTCTATAGAAAAATGTAATGTGGCCGGGCACACTGGCTCTCGCCTGTAATCCCAGCACTTTTGGAGACCGAGGTGGGCAGATCAGGAGGTCAGGAGTTCAAGACCAGCCTGGCCAATATGGTGAAACCCCGTCTCTACTAAAAATACAACAATTAGCCAGGAGTGGTGGTGCGCACCTGTAGTCCCAGCTACTCAGGAGGCTGAGTCAGGAGAATTGCTTGAACTCAGGAGGCAGAGGTTGCAGTGAGCCTAGATCATGCCACTGCACTCCAGCCTGGGTGACAGAGTGAGACTCTATCTCAAAAAAAAAAAAAAGAAAAGAAAAAGAAGAACGTAATGGACCTTGGGGCCAGACTGCCCAGGAGGATTTGAAGCCGGCTTACTAGGTGTGCTCCCTTAGTGAGCTCAACCTCTCTATGCTCAGGACAATGGGAAGAAGAGTTGTCCCTACCTCATCTAAGGTTGCTACGAGGGGAAGAAACAGGTAGCATGTGCAAAAGGCTCAGCACAGTGCCTGGTGCATAATAGGTGCTAAATAAATGGTAAATTTTGTGTTTGTTATCATCGTTAGCAGAATTTTGTGACTTTCATTGTTATGAGTGATTACTAGCAGTATTACAAACAGTTTTAACTAGAACAGAGAATGGATTCCCTCATGTAATCCTCTCTTCCCTGAGGATGTGGCTGGAATGCATAGTATCTTGGTCATAAGGATAATAACAACGGTGGCTAACATTTAGTACCAGCTGCATTCTTCTAAAGCTATCCGTGAATCTTCAGTCATTAATATCAAGTTACTGATTTTCACATTTGAAGTATTTAGCCAAATATTTTACAAATTGTTTCTCAAATATTTCTATCAGCTCCTAAATTCAGCTAAAAAGTAGATCACCTATCACAAAGGACCTAGAATGTCAAGAAAACGCATGCACCAAATGAACTTTTTTTCTTCACCTGACCACATAGCTTAAACCACACAACTGGAAATCCTACTAGCTATTTATTTATGTTTTCTTTTCTTTTCTTTTTTGAGACAGGATGTTGCTCTGTCACTCAGGCTGGAGTGCAGTGGCACGATCTCGGCTCATTGCACCTCTGCCTCCCAGATTCAACAGATTCTTCTGTCTCAGCCTCCCAAGTAGCTGGGATTACAGGTGTGCACCACCACGCCTGGTTGTTTTTATTTTATTTTATTTTATTTTATTTTGTATTTTTAGTAGAGACGGGGTTTCCTCATGTTGGCTGGGCTGGCCTGGAACTCCTGACCTCAGGTGATCTGCCCACCTTGGCCTCCCAAAGTGCTGGAATTACAGGCGTAAGCCACTGTGACCAGCCCTAACAGCTATTTAAAAGGCAAAAGTCAGCCAGTCGCGGTGGCTCACGCCTGTAAACCCAGTATTTTGGAAGGCTGAGGTGGGCAGATCACCTAAGGTCAGGAGTTCAAGACCAGCCTGGCCAACATGGGGAAACCCTGTCTCTACTAAAAATACAAAAATTAGCCTGGTGTGGTGGCAGATGCCTGTAATCACAGCTACTTGGGAGGCTGAGGCAGGAGAATCACATGAACCCGAAAGGCAGAGGTAGCAGTGAGCCAAGATGGCACCACCATACTCCAGCCTGGGCAACAGTGCGAGACTCTGTCTCAAAAAAAAAAAAAAAAAAAAAAAAAAAAAAAAAAAAGCAAAAGTCCAGGAGGGAAAAAGGGGCTCAGGAGAGTTGGGCTAGCAACTACTCACACCTTAGTGTACATTCATTTAGTCAGTTTTCCTTCCTTCCTTACCTAAGATGGACTAACTGCCCTAAAAAGGTTTTTTTTTTGGACAGAAAAGGGGATTGGGGATTTTGAGACTTTAGGGCAGATGTTCTTAACCCAAGCTGGGCCGTAGAATCACCTGGAGAACAACAACAACAAAAAGCTCCATTACACCCCCAACCAGACCGGGCATTGGTGTTTCTTTTTGTTTTGTTTTTTTGTTTGGTTGTTTTTTTTTAAAGCTTTGCAGATATTTCAGTATGAAGCCAGGACTGAACCCACCACTCACGGAGAACAAGGCAGCCAAAGAGTGGTTCAAAAGCTGTGACCGGCCGGGCGCGGTGGCTCAAGCCTGTAATCCCAGCACTTTGGGAGGCCAAGACGGGCGGATCACAAGATCAGGAGATCGAGACCATCCTGGCTAACACGGTGAAACCCCGTCTCTACTAAAATACAAAAAACTAGCCGGGCGAGGTGGCGGGCGCCTGTAGTCCCAGCTACTCGGGAGGCTGAGGCAGGAGAATGGTGTAAACCCGGGAGGCGGAGCTTGCAGTGAGCGGAGATCCGGCCACTGCACTCCAGCCTGGGAGACAGAGCCAGACTCCGTCTCAAAAAAAAAAAAAAAAAAAAAGCTGTGACCATGTGGGGCCACAGGAAAACCTGGCTGAAATGAGGCATCAAAACAATGATACGCCCTCTTTTTAAAAAAATGCAAGTGGACTTCCTGTGGCCAACTAGGGAGACATTCAGGAGCCCCAAAACAAGTGACCTGGGGGCTTCCCAAAGGGCTGTCCTGTACAAGTGATGAGGTAGGATGGAAGGCCCCCACACAACGGCTCCATCAGGTCTTTTGCTCCTTTCACAAGGGTACTATACAAAAGTCAATTGCTAGATGCCAGCGATGAATTTGAACTTAAAAACACATTAGTGCACACGTGTGCACACACGCACATACATCCCCTGAAAAGACAAAACCCTCAGGTATAAATCTAACAAAAGATGCACAAAATCTATACCAGGAAAACTAAACCTCTGACAAAAAAATCAAAGCTCTAAATCAATGAGGAGATATTCCTCTACTGAATTTTAAAAATAAATCTGAATCTCTCATCCTGATCACTTTCACAACGACAGTTAACAGAAAAAAACCCCAAATAAAAGTAGTCCTATGGACTTTCAGTTACAAATAAGCAGCTCAGGTCCTCTACCCCTGTTGGCTGCAGTAAGGAAGGAGGCGCCAACATAGGGTTGCCAGGTAAAAGACAAATAACCTTGTAGTATATTTACTTATATCCCAAATCTTGCATGGAATATACTTATACTTTAAAAGTTTAAAAATTATTCAGTTTGTCTTAAGTTCAAATTTAATTGTGCCTCCCAGGTTTTTATTTGCTAATCCCGGCAACCCTGTTCCAAGGCCTCACTAGCAAGGCTCAGAACAAGAAAAGCAAGAAACCTCTTAGGTGTTTTTGGTGCTTGACACTTTCCAATGTCTTTTCTACTCTTTTTCTCTCTGGATTTTGCTACATGTCTGAGAGGCAAGCAGGATAATCATTCTTCAGCACACCTATTCAGCCCAGTGAGGCTCAACCCTGGCTACATGTTAGAGGCACCTTGGGAGCTGCTGAAACTGTTAACAGAGGCCTGGACCCCACCCCTAAGGATTCTGATTTAACTGGTCTGGAGTAGGACCTGGGCATCTTTTTCAAACAGTCTATCATGGAAAAAGTTAAAGGCATATGAAGGTAGACAATAAAGGATGATGAACCCTAAGAGCCCCAATCACCCAGCTTCAACAATTATTAACACATAGCCAATGTTATTTCATGTGCCAGTGTTGATGAATATAGATTCATTAACAGAATTTTCCACAATGATGTAAATGTTCTGTATCTGCACTGTGCAATATGGCAGCCCCTAGCCACATGTTGACTATTGAGCACTTGAAATGCGACTGGTGTCACAGGGGAACCGAATTTAATTTTTTAAGTTTTAATTAACTTAAATAGCCACAGGTGGCTAGTGGCTACATATTGAACAACGCAGATCAACACCTTCACCTGCTTCCCCCCACCATTGTTAGTTTGAAGAAAATCGGCCGGGCGCGGTGGCTCAAGCCTATAATCCCAGCACTTTGGGAGGCCGAGACGGGCGGATCACGAGGTCAGGAGATCGAGACCATCCTGGCTAACATGGTGAAACCCCGTCTCTACTAAAACAGATATATTAGCTGGGCGATGGTGCTGGCTCCTGTAGTCCCAGCTTCTAGGGAGGCTGAGGCAGGAGAATGGCGTGAACCCGGGAGGC
>NW_016824934.1:2941328-2981196 GCF_001698545.2 Rhinopithecus bieti | reverse complement strand
TACTAAAAATACAAAAAATTAGCCGGGTGTGGTGGTGGGTGCCTGTGGTCCCGGCTACTTGGGAGGCTGAGGCGGATAGCATGAACTCGGGAGGCAGAGCTTGCAGTGAGCTGAGATTGCACCACTGCACTCCAGCCTGGGTGACAGAGTGAGACTCCATCTCAAAATAAATAAATAAATAGAAAATCCCAGATATATTATCTCATCCATATCTTTTAAAGCCTTCCAGATGATTCAAATGTAAAACCCCAGTTGGAAAGCAACGAACTACTGTTTTAGCCCATTTGTGCTGCTATAACAAAATATCTGGGACTGGGTTATTTATAAAGAAAACGAACTGCTGGGCATGGTGGCTCATGCCTGTAATCCCAGCACTTTGGGAGGTTGAGGAGAGAGGGTCTCACAACCCCAGAAGTTCGAGACCATCCTGGGCAACACAGGGAAACTGTGTCTCTACAAAATATGAAGATAAATTAGCTGAGTGTGGTAGCAGGTACCTGTGGTCCCAGCTACTTGGGAGGCTGAGGCAGTAGGATTGCTTGAGCCTGTGAGGGTGAGGCTGCAGTGAGTTTTAATTGTACCACTGCACTTCCACCTGGCTGACAGTGAGCCCTTGTTTCAAAAAAAAAAAAAGAAGAAGAAGAAGAAGAGGAAGAAGGAAGAAGAGGAGGAGGAGGAAGAGAAGAGGAAGGAGAAGAGGAAGGAGAGGAGGAGGGGGGAGGAGGAGGAGGAGGAGAAGGAGAAGAAGAAGGAGAAGAAGAAGCTTACTTTCTCAGAGTTCTGGAGGCTGAGAAGTCCAAGATCAAGGCACTGGCAAGTTCAGTTGTGTGATGAAGGCTGCTCTCTGCTTCCAATATTGTGAGACTCCACAGGGGAGAAACAGCAGCCTCACATGGTGGAAAGGCAAGCAGGCTGAATGCTGATGGAACTTCTTTTATGAAGTCTTTCTTTTCATTCACAAGGGAGTATCCCTCACGGCTTAATAACCTCTTCGAAAACCCCAGCACTTAATACTATCACATGCACAACATCTGAATTTTGGAGGGGACATATTCAACACATGGCACTATTCAAGACTACGATCCTCCATTTATTTAGAGGACAGACTTTCCAGCAGCCACAGAACCTTGAGAGAGATATTCTCAACTTGAGTGCACATTCAGATCACCTGGGGAGCTATACCTAATGCCCAAGCCCCACCCTCTGAGATTATGATTTATCATCTATTATCATCTATTTGGGGGTATGACTCTTTCTTTCTCCTCCTCCTCCTCCTTTTGCCACAAGCTCCTTGTGTGATTAAAATAGATTGAGAATTCCAATTGATTAAAATGGGTTGAGAATCACTGCTTTCACGTCTTTCTACATAAAGCCTGTTCCACAGACTAGCAGAACTGGCATCGCCTAGGAGCTGGTTAGAAAAGCAGAATCTCTGGCACCACTCCAGACTTTCTGCATTTTAACAAGTTCCCCAGGTAACTTATATGCACAATAAAGTTTGAAATGTCCTACTCTAAAACAGAAGTTCTCAAAACTTGGTCCTATGACCAGAGGTCTCAGGTTACCTGGGAACTTAGGAATGTAAATTTTCGGCTTCACCCCAAAACTCCAGAATCAGAAATTCTGAGGGTGGAGCCCAGCAAGCTGTAACTGGCCCTGCAGGTGATGTTGATGTATTCTCAAGTTCGAGGCCCACTGCTCTGAAGTCTGAAACACAGCTCCATATTGTTATGAATCCAGAGCTCCAAGCAGCAAGAGATGAATATGAAAACAAGTACTCTACTTCAAAAGAGAAGCTGAAGTCATCCTCGGGCTCCCACACAAACAATTATACATGAAATATCTCTTTATAATCCATAGGAATGGTTGGGGAGGAATTAAAGAAGAAAGCAAGCAACCTGGGGTCCCTTGGTATAGGGATAAATCCTACGCTCCCCATACTCTTTAGAAGAGCACAAACCAATAACTGATGTTCGTAAAAATGTGTAAAACATTAAGCCCTTAAGTTGTGTTCATTCAGTTCATTCTCAGTACATTAAGAAGGCAATTACACTTACATTAAAAAAAATTTCTATTACAATGGGTTATGTTTCTTTCAAGTGAAAAATAACTACCTAGGACAGTCTGTTGTTCCTAAAAATGTGGAAGGATAAGAAGAAAGGTTACATGAGGGTGGTGTGGTAGGACTTAAGATCATTCTCCAGGGCAGTTATTGTTAGGCTTTCTGAGGTCTTGCCTTCTTCTGAGAGCTGGAGCAAAGCCATGAACCTTCTTCCCTTAAAACGCATTTCCAGAATGTACAGAAAATCTTGCATGCAATATCAGAAGATTCAGGCCCCCTAGGCCAATGGGACTGATGTTGAGGGTATCCATTCTGCTGTGGGAAGCAGCCAGAGAGGGCAGAATGAGGCTCTTTGAGGGGTAGAAGTATTTAGACCCAGGCTAAATCCTGGCTTTCTCTCTAACCAGTTAAACCAGAGCCTCAGATTCCTCCTCTACAACAAAAAAGTGGCAGTAGGAAGGGCAGTTTTACTGTTGCCATTCTACAAATAAGGAAATTGAAATCTGGAAAAGTGGGGGCTAGTCTAGGAGAGCCAGTGGCAGGGTCAGACTTGCAACCTCTATGGCCTTTGAATTGGGCCATCTGCTGCCCAGCAAGATGCAATGTCGCCTTTTAGACTCTCCAATGCAGCCAGGCACACCGTTCCCATCCCTAATGTCTAGTTTAGCCCTTCCCACCCTGAGAGCTCACCTCCTGCACATCCAGATGAAGCCTGCTATCATGACCATTTGTCCTCTCTCCAGCAAAAAAGAACCATCTCTGCTTGCAAGCCTTATTTGGAGCCAGGAAGAGCTGGCTAGTTCATCTGTTAAGACTCAATGAATCCTGAACAGAATGAGCTCCTAAATCTGTGGCACTCTATTGCACTTACTCTGCCTAAACGCCTATTCCTGCTACTAAAACATGAACTCCTTGAGAGTAGGGACTGCCTGTGACTCATCTTTGCATCCCCAGAGTTAGCCCGTGAGCACTTAACAAGGAAGGGAGGGCAAGAAGAAGGGAGGGAGGAAAGGCAGGCTCTACTCTGGCCTTTGCAGGTAGTGCTGTTTGGGGTCCTGATTCATCATGGAGCAGCCTTTGGGACTTTGCAAATGCTATTTTACCCTGGTATTGTGTTTGCGGATAAGCCTGTCTCTAGGACTAAATTTTAAGCCCTTTGAGGGTGCAAAAGAGTTTTCTTACCTTTATGTAGGAAATATCAAGGGCTACATTATACAGGCAACACACTGGGTGGTCCTGAGACCTTCCATTTTCCTGAAGTGTCAAGATCTTCCTATCAAAGTATCCTAGACCCTAGACAGTAGGGTCTAGACTGAAGGCTATGAGCTGTCAGGAAATGAGTAGCCTAATTCTGCATACCCAACTTCCAGGAACCCCAAGCACACACTAGCAGGACAAACTGTGGGTTTAGCTTCCCTCTCCCACAACCCCCTAGTCCTTCAAACCACACATATTGTCCCCAGCTGCTCCCTTCTCCTCCAGCAGTGGGGCCACAGCAAGTAGAGGGGGTGGAGACACTGGGGAGTAGATTAGAGAGTAAGGCCAGTTTTCAAAATGGATCTCAGCCAGAAGGCCCTGATCTGGGGCACAGGGTCCCTAAGTTTTCAATGTTAATACAGCCCCTGCCAAGCTTTGAGCCTAGGCGCACCCTGCACAAGTGATTACGGGTGCATGTGTGCACACATTTGCATGCACGTATGTACACACACCACACACATATAAACACACACAGCCTTGGGGAGCAGAATAGAGCTGACTTTTGGTAATAAGCTGCCTGCGCTGAGTCCTAGCGATCCCCAAAGCCCTGCGCATTGCGACTTCATTCCCGTGATCTGTAGGGTAACCTGGCAATTGGTTTCCCAGAAGTGCAGAAGTTAGTGACTGAGTCCAGCTCCAGGGACACAGAAAACCAGAAGATCCAACCAAAGAATCCCCTACCCCTCTGACTGCACAGGTAGGCAATGCCTGATGCCTTCTTGTGCGCAGTACCATGCTCACTTCTGACGGTCTGGTTGGAGGAGCTGACACCAAGAAAAAAGATGGAACAATCTTGGGCTTAACGCACCACTAGGCGGTATGACCAGGAAGTTCTGTGGCTCTTCAAAGAGGACCAAGCTCCACTGGAGAGGGATCCAGGAGGTAACATGGACGATGAGGAGGAAGCAGATTGTTGGAGAAAATGGAAGTAGTCATGGTAAACCAGGAGGGAACACAATGAAGAATTCAGAGTAACAAATTTGAAACACTATATATATACAAGAAGAAAGGTTACACTAGGGTGATGGGGCAGTACCTAAGACCATTCTCCAGGGCAGTTATTGTTTCACATATATGTAAGCTCACAGCAAAAATGTCAATGAGTTAAAAGGCTACACAGGTAGCATAAGTCCCTTGGTCCCTGTTTCTACTTTTCAGAGGTAAATTTGTGTGTGTGTACACAATGCTGGCATGTGTTTGTGTGTTTCTTTCCTCATTTTCACACAAATGGGATCACAGTATAGCTACTATTCCAACTTACATTTTTTATGTAACCATTTATTTTCAACACCTCTCTTCATTAACATATAAAATAAACCTAAAACCTTATCATTGTTGTGACTTACTCCATTATAGGAGTTACCAAATGCCCTTCAGCTGTAAACATTTACCTTGCCTCCAATATTCTGCTGTTTCGACCTGGCACTTTCTGTATTACCTGGGCAGTTTCATCAGTGGAGTAAACCTACAGCAGTTTCTGGGTCAAGGAAAACTCTAGTTTCATTCTCAACAGTTCAAATGGCATTTAGTGAGTACCTACAATGTGCAAGAGAGAAGGGAGAATAAAAGAAAATTTATTTTAGTAACGCTGAAAATAAGCCGGTCTTGGGGACCTGAAGCCTCATGTGAAGAGGCAGTTATTGAAGAATGGGCTAAGGGCATTTCTACTCTATATTTTTTTGCTATTGTATGCATATATAATGTATATATTTTTGATAACTATTAAATGTGCAACCTAATACACGGGTTGTAAAACATTACCACAGAACAGGTAATTACATGGCATATTTACCCCCAATCTATTATTTATCATAAGTTCTTTTCACTGTCTTCAGCATAACTCAGTGTGTTATAAATTATATGCATGAAAAAATCACCATGCAGTTTTTCTGCATTATCTCCCAAGAGTTACAAGGATTGCCTGGGGTGCTTAGAACCAAATCAGTCCCTAGCCTCAAGCCCACCCCTACCCCTAATACCAGCCCCAGCGTGAAGGAGCACTCACATCAGGCAATGGCTCAGCTTGCTGTTTTCCCAGCCAGAAAACGAGTGAGTAGGAAGCAGGCCTCCCCACTTGAGTTCTGATTTCCTGAAAAGCCAAATTCTCATTGCTCTCCCCTACCGAGGCCCTTCCTCTGCCCCTACCCTTTCATCAAAAGTGAAAGTGTTACTGCAACAGCACACAAGTGCTGGCATCAAAGATCTGTGTTATTCACTGGTTCCCAGAAAAACACTTGTCTGGGACACGGGTTAAGGAGCAGCCAAGAAGAGGTCATTGATCTCTGTCTCCAGGGCTCAGTGGCTTTGGCATGGGGAGGGGCCGAGGCTTTCCAGATGTTCCACTGAAGGGCTGGATGGGCGCCAGGAGAGTGCCGCATATCTACAAAGGGATGCCTGTTCCTCAAGAGTGTACCATGCAAAGTCAAAAACTCTCTGAAGAGAGTGTTGGCCAAAGTGGGCAGGGCCCCCAGAGAGACTTCAGCAGTGACCATCTTCCGCTGTCCTCACTCCCTCCAGTCCACAGCCACCACAGCCACTACACCCCCTCCCCAGCACTCACATGCACATATATTTCCCCCAAACTCCCAGCTCTGGTTCCTATAGTAACAAAGCAAAAGCTAACAGGGTTTGAAAAAGCAGTAAACTTGACAGCAACCATACAGAAGGGCAAAGAAAATAGCCTGGGAAATTCTGTTCTCACCCTAGAAATCTGCCTTCAGAGGAGTGCCAGCCCATCAGGGGGCCCCAGCTACAAGTCTAAAACCTCAGCTCCCAAAGGCGCAATTCCCTTCCTCTGGCTCCACCCACCCTCTCTGAAAAGGAGAAGGCCAGAGTTACATGGATCAGAGCACTACGTAAGTTTGCAAGTTATCTGAACAAGGAGTAACCCCAAAACACAGCATTTGGGTGATTACGTGGCAATGATAACCCGACTACTATTAACACCTCTGCTTCAGTCATACATTAAACAAATACTTACTGAGCATGTACTGTATGTCAGGCACTATTCCAGGTTGCTAGGGATACAATGATAAACAACTTAGATAAGATTCTTGTCCTCAGGAGCTTACGTTCCAGAGCGGCAAATGGATAATTAGTAAACAAACAAATACTAGTTTCATAAGGCACTAAGCACAATGACATAAAAGCAGCTCCAGTAACAAAAAAGATTCCCAGGAAGTATATTATGTATAAAAATGGAGGCAGTAGGATGATAGAAAGAAAACTAGACTTTCTACATTATACAAGCGTGTGGTGCTTTATTTTCAAAATGAGCTTTCATGCACATCAGCTCATTTTGCCACTGCTATCTATTGAGTTAGCAGGAAGAGAATGCATGAGCATGCTCACTGGCCCAAGTATGTGACATGATTTGTTCAAGATCCACCAAGTTTCATTCTTTGGATATCTATGTATCGGATAACCATAGAATGAAAAGATTAGCTACAAATGAGGGAAAGATATTGCAATACATGACTACCTCTGAAGCACTAAGACATAGGCAAAACAACAGAAAATGCACTAAGGGAGTGAACAGACATTTTTAAGGAAAGGTCGAAAACGCATAAAAAGATTCTCAATATCATGAATAATCAGATAAATACAAATTAAAACTATAATGGCATATCACCCACCATACTGGTAAAAATTTAAAAGTTTGATAATACCAAATAGTCATGAAGATAGAAAGCAATTGGATATTGCAAACATGTCTGGTGGCGGCATCAACTGGTAAAATCACTTTGGAAAACAACTTATTACCTAGCAAAGCCAAATGTGCACATATCTGTTGAACCATCTTTTACCATGCCTGGGTAAATAACCTAGAGAAATGATAGACAGAAACAAGTACACCTCCGAAAGACACTATTGTCCTTAACAGAAAAAAACTTGAAAGTATTCCCAATGTCTAGGGATAGAAGAAAGGATAAATTAATTTTGATATATTAATATAGTAGAATAACATATAGCAATAAAACAATGAACTGCAGCCATACACACATCAATATGGATGAATCTCAAAAGTATAATGTTGAGGGAAACACAAAGAATTTATATAGGATGATACTATTTTATTTATTTATTTATTTATTTATTTATTTAGAGATGGAGTTTCGCTCTGTTGCCCGGGTTGGAATACAATGGCGTGATCTCGGCTCACTATAGTCTCTGCCTCCTGGGTTCAAGTGATTCTCCTGCCTCAGCCTCCCTCCCGAGTAGCTGGGATTACAGGCACCCGCCACCACGCCCAGCTAATTTTGGTATTTTTAGTAGAGGTGGGGTTTCACCATGTTGCCCAGGCTGGTCTCAAACTCCTGAACTCAAGTGATCCACTCACCATGGCCTCCCAAAGTGCTGGGATTACAAGTATGAGCCACCACACCCGGCCTGATACTATTTAAATAAAGCTCAAAAGCAGGTAAAACAAAACAATATATTATTTCGGAAAATATACATTTAGATGCTAAAATCATTAAAAAAATGAAAGAAAATAATTAGGAGGAAATTTAAGATATTTACAAACTTTCCCCCCATTGAGGGGAAAAAAATGACAAAGACAAAGTCAGTGAAGGATGCCCAGGGCTGCAAAGGCACTGGCGATGCACTTATTTTAAAGCTGGACCGTAGGGACGTATGACCCATGATATACAATAGAAGTTCAGAATAAAAATAGTGGAAGGGAGGGTAAGTCTGATTTAAATTAAGTCCAAAAGACAGATTGATTCAAGGGAAACAAATCAGAGAGGATATTTTTTTCTCAAGTCAAAAAAACCCATCATTTCTTTTCTAAGACAAAGAAGCCTAACGAAGGCCTCATGCAGTACAGGAAGTGAATGTTAAATCCAAAAGATGCTGGTTTGATTTATGTTTTAAAAAATTAAAAATAAAAGCAAAATAGGTTCGTCTCCAGGCAGAGCCAGGTGTTTCTAGTTGGCCTGGTAGTGTCGCGGCTAGAAGGGCCATCATTACAGGCAGGGAAAGGCTGGGTGGCCTGAGCAACATCTGTAATTAAGCAGGTGAAGTCTGTCTTCCAAGCTCCAGCTGCTCTGCCAATGACCCTGGTGACCCAAACCCACCTATTACAGGCAGTTCTTGACTTTCATCCCTTCAGCCTTCAAACAGCACACAGGCCACACGTGGATGCTCAGCCGTCAGCTGGCAGTCACATGTCACAGGATGCTTTCTGCCAGCCAAGCAACTCAGCCACCTCCGCAGCTTTGCCATTTTTACCTGGCACTATTTACAACAGCCATTCCTTAATTCATGTAACAAATATTTCCTAAGGACTACTGTATCCTGACACTGTTTTAGGTCATGAAAGTACAGCAGAGATGAAAATAAACACAGTCCCTGCCCTGATAGAGCTTAGATCCTAAATAGCTTGTACAATTATTTGAATAGTTTATTGCCTCCTACCCTTTGAAAAAAAAACAAAAATGCTGGGTGCAGTGGCTCATGCCTGTAATCCCAGCACTTCGAGAGGCCAAGGCAGGCAGATCGCTTGAGCTCAGGAGTTCGAGACCAGTATGGGCAACATAGCGAGACCTCATCTTTAAAATAAATAAATAAACAAACAAATCAATCAATCAAAACAATGAATTAGAAAAAAATTAAAATGTGGGCCCTTGTAATGAGAGCGATAGATCTACCTCACAGCATAGAGGCTCACAGGGCACACCATCAAAGCTTTAGCCTCAGCCGGGCCCTTCCAGAACTTAAGCAGGTTGACAGACTGCCCAGATGATCACGTGAACATTTAAAAAAAAACTCTTTTAAAGAACAAACTGCTGGAAATATTACCAGAAATTGTTTCTGAACAATGAGACATAGTGAGGGGATTTTATAATGCATTTTAGTTTTCTGGTAATGGAATCCTCCATGATAATGTTCAACTGAATTATTCAACTTTCACTCCTTTGACTTCCAGAAGCATTTTTAGAAAGCATCATGTGCAACTTAGGGAACCAACTGCCTAGAAACCTAACTGTTGGTCCTTTATTAGTACAGCCACTATGGAAAGCAGTACGGAAGTTCCTCACAAAATTAAAATAGAACTACCATATGATCCAGCAATCCCACTACTGGGTATATATCCAAAAGAAATGAAATCAAATGTCAAAGAGACATCTGCACACTCACATTTACTGCAGCACTATTCACAACAGCCAAGATATGGAATCAACCTAAATTCCCATCTAATGATGAATGGATGAAGAAAATGTGGCACATCAGCACAGTGGAATATTATTCAGCCATAAAACAGAATGAAATCCCGTCACTTGCAGCAACGTGATGAACCTGGAGCATATCATGTTAAATGAAATAAGCCAGGCACAGAAAGACAAACACTGCATGATCTCACTCATAGGCAGAATCTTAAAAAAGCTGATCTCATAGAAGTAGAGGGTAAAATAGTGGCTACCAGAGGCTGGGGAAAATAGAAGGCAAGGGGGATGGAAGGAAGTTGGTTGGTGGGTACAAACTTACAGTTAGACAGGAAGAATAAGTTTTCCTGTTCTATTATATAGTAGCATGACTACAGCAAATAACAATGTGTTGTATACATCAAGAGAGCTAGAAGAGAGAGCTTTGAATGCTATTAACAGGAAGAAATGATAAATGGGCCAGGTGCGTGGCTCACGCCTGTAACCCAAGAACTTTGGGAGGCCGAGGTGGGTGGATCACTTGAGGTCAGGAGTTTGAGACCACTCTGACCAACATGGTGAAAACCCGTCTCTACCAAAAATATAAAAGTTAACCGGGTGTGGTGGAGGACGCCTGTAATTCCAGCTACTCGGGAGGCTGAAGCACGAGAATCACTCGAACCTGGGAGGGAGAGGCTGCAGTGGGCGGAGACTGTGTCACTGCACTCCAGCCTGGGCGACAGAGTGAGACTCTTATCTCAAAAAAAAAAAAAAAGAAAGAAAGAAAGAAAGAAAGAAAGAATAAATGTTTAGAGAGGGGGATATGGTAATTACCTTGATTTGATCATATACAATGTACACCATGCATTGAAACGCCAGAAATATATACAATGCATTGTATCCCAGAAATATATGCAATTATTATGTATCAATTATAATTTCTTAAAAGTTTTTAAAAAGAAAGACAGGCTTAGGATTCCATCTTTCTATAAGGGTTTTGTTTTTGTTTGTTGAGGGAAGGGAGGGTTGGCCTTTTAATGCACATGGAGACTTTAAACCATCATTATCGTGAAAGCCCTGAAGGCACGATCTCAAGCAAATACAGAAAGTAGGTCAGTGTTAGGGGCAGCAGTCAACAGCCTTACTGTGCCCCACCTCACAGGGGCAAAACATTGTTCAGCCCATTTATGGCAATACATCACCCACTGAAGTGAGAAGCTTTCTACCCAAAACAAAACCCCTTCTCAAGTTAAGAAACTAAATTCTTCTCAAAGAAACCTCAGTCTCTTTCTACTCCCGTGGCTTCCAGACAATACTCTCGTTAGTTTGAGGAGAAAATCTTTACTTCACAGGACACAAGAGCAAGCACGATGAAAGGATGTTTCCCCTAAAGTCAAGGGCTTGTGTTACCATTTCCCTTTCTCCCAGATGGACCTGTTCCCAGACACACACCAATGCACTGCGTTTTAACAAACTCCACGTGTGCAGCTACACGAGAGAGACATTAAGGAGCAAATCCTGATGTTACAGACTTTTTCACTTCTAAAAACTTTTCTTAGGAAGGGTTCACACAATTGGGGGTTCATTCAGATAGGGAGCTTCCCTAGTTCTTTGGGAACAAGGTTCAAATTTTAATATTTCCATTTTTGCCTAAATTTGTAAGATTTTAACTATTCTGTAAATACCTGCTAAGATCCAACTTCTTCCCTTTTCCTTTATTTCATATACTCTTTTTCTCTATCTTCTTACAGTGTAAGCCTTGGATTTTAAAATTAAAATAAACACTGCCCTATCAGTCTCCACTTGTATATATTTATGGAAGTTATTTGTTACATCCAGATCTTACAAAAGATCATTAAAAGAATAGTCTTGTAGTAGAACAAATGGAAACACTGGTTCATCAAAACCAGAAAAAAGAACTCCAATTATCCAATACAGCCCTCCAGCTAATATATGAATTTGTTCTACGATATTTCAAAATGCTCATTTGGTCTCCCCTTGAATACCTCCAGAGATGGAGAACTCCCTACTTACTGTTCGAGTGTGTTTAACTGCTGGTGAGCTCTGCTTGTTGGAGACTTTTTCCATACACTAAACTAAGCTTAAATCTGCCTCCCTATAACTCCTTGTAACCCTTGCTATCCCAAAGCTGCAAGAGGAGCCACAGAGTAAGTTGTCTTTCTATTCCACTTGGCCACACTTTAAGTTTCTAAGACACCTACCAGGTCTCATCTACTATTAATATTAAGGTTCCTGTTCTTCAGCCAAGAATAACTGGGTCTGGCTCCCTGGTGGTAAGTGTAAGGAGAGATTAGGAAACTTTCTCATGGACTCACACCTGTATTCGGCAAGTCTTCAATCTGAGAATTCAAATTCCTGAGCATTGGCTGAATCATTGCATCTTAATGCAATCCTGTTGAAGGTCAGAAATACCCAATGATTTGTTTACCTTCAATAGGCTAGTTAGTAGCAGCTAGGAACAGAATCCAAGCTTCTTATTTTAATATAAGGATTCCTCCCACTATACTTCATCATGAAGCCACCTAATGCTAATTCAGCATAACCAGTTGGGGGTCTTGTGCCCAGTGCTATTGAGGCCCTGGAATAAGCAAGACCCCCGTAGACTTAATCCATGCCTCTCTATGGTAACCTGTTTCACACTGGGTTTTGGTGGTCTGTCTCTAGGTCTGGTTCCCCACTGGACCGAGAGGCCCCAAGTACAGGGACAGTCCTTGTCCCCATGCTTGTTTTGTGTAGTCAGAATGATAGGATGGTCCTCCTGGCTCAGCAATGCCACATTGCAAGGCCAGCAGGGAGCCACACTGCACCAGGCTAGCTCTCAGTTCTGGACCAGTACAGGAACCTCTGCCCTTGTGCTCTTACATGGGGCAAGCAGGGCACAACCTGGATTCCAATTATAGGTACAATATAAATATGTGAGTACATGGTTGTATAGAAAGACACAGAGGAACGTGGGGGCAAATCCAGTGTCATGAACCAGGGGAATGCTGGTGGGATGGGCCCGTGTGTGGGAAGGCTCCCAGCAGGTGGCAAACTTGAGGATAAAGAAGTAGCTAAATAAACAGGGAGAGGACAGGGTGTTATAACTGGAGACTTGGTGTGCATGCAGGCCCTGAGTGGCCTTGCAAAGTCCCTAATAAGCATCTGGTACAGTAAGCTTAAACATTCAGATCCATGCCCACTCATGAATTTGATTGTACAGTGGAATATGAAACAACCGATTATCCAGAGCAAAGTCAGTCCAAACACCTTGTTTATCTCAGTAGTTTCCTTTAAAAGTGACAGTTTTTCCTGTTATTTTCATTTAGTCATGCATTCATTTATCCAGCAAGTAAAAATTATGCCCCTACTGTGTACACAGCACCTAATCCAGAACTCTGCATTTCCTCTTCCATCAAAAGCAGGTGCGACCTGCCTACCTCAGGGGAGATCACATAGAGGTAAGTTCTAGCAAGGTCCCTGGGTGAGTTATTTTAATTAAAGCCCCAGGAACCAGGAAAAAATTAGCACAGTGGGATCAAATTCAGGCACCACTCAATACTTCAGGATATTTATAGAAAAACAAACACGAAAACAAAAAATTCAATATCCTCACTGGCTGCTTTTAAAAGGGTTACTTAGTGCTTTGTTTTCCTGGTATAATTGTTTCTTGTTCTCTTCTTGGAAGAACACTGATGTTGTCCATTTTGACCTTCTCAAAATGGAAACTGCAAACTATGAAAGCAGAATGAAAAATCCAAGGCCTGGGCATTTCCCAGCTCGCTAACAACACTGATGCCTTCTCAACTCCTTTCCTCATAAGAAAGGAGAATAGGGAGGGAGAAGATTCCAAACAGAAAAGGATTCAAAGGCACTGATTTCGAGAAGGCTAAATGATCGGGACTCGAGAAAGAAAAATCTGCACATTTCCTTCTTAGTTTTCCATCAAGTAGGAACTGGTGCCTGCTCAGCATGGTTCAGAGGCGGAACATCTTAAGGCTTCCAGTCTCCTGCTACTCCAAGTGAGGTTCAGGGACCAGCAGCACAGGCATCTCCTGGGAGCTGGTTAGCAATGCAGAATCTCAGCACCCATCCTGGGCCCCCTGAGTCAGAATCTGTATTTTCACAGGCTCTCCAGGCAATTCACATTCTTAAGCTCTTTAAGCCTCATTTTTCCAATATGTAAAAGAGGGATGATAAAACCTACCTGGCAGATCCATTTAGCCTTAAATAAAATAATTTCTGCATTGAGATCTGGCTTGAACATTTTTATTATCTCCCACTTCCCCCTTCCAGGTGCCCAGCTGTATGTAAACCTCTCTTGGTTTTGACTCAGAACTACAGAGCTAGACGAAGCCCTTAGTGCCACCCCTCTCTGTGTACAGAGCAGGCCAGTGGGACCCAAGTAGAGTAAATGACTTGTCACTGGACATCTCCTGGTTTAGAGCTCCCGGAGGGCAGGACCTATGTCTTTTTCATCTTTGTTTCTTTAGCTCTTAGCATGGTGCCGGGGCAGGCAACAGACTCTCAGTATACATCTGTTGAATGAATCAGTCAATCAAGTAATTAACTAATTATGGAGCAGGAACTACAATGCAGAACCCAATAACAGATGGATATACCTGAAAGTAAATTTAACTTCCCTTGAGTTAACTTTTTTAAACAGTTTGAAACAAATTCACACTTGGCTAACAGTAGAGGTCATGGGTTTTTGTCGCAGAGAACATTTCTCCCTTTGAACTAAACATCACCATTATTTTCAATGTGAGGAAACACACAAACTTGAATGCCTGGAAAGTAGGTATGACCCATTGGTAGCTGGCTTGCCCTACTTAGCTGGGTAGAAGGGCAGAGGTAATGAAAGCACTCTGTCTGGGGAGATGACCAAGTTTGGGACAAGTACCAGCGGAGGCTAACTGCTGAAAAATACTGCCATCAGAAACGCCACTGTGGGATTGTCCATCCAGCGAGGTGCAGGCAGGGCTGGCAGGTGAAGGCAAGTGGCTCCTGGAGTTACTGCTCTGAGGGGGTCTTGCATCACCCACTTTGCGGGAGCCCAGGCCACCTGGCCCACCTGCCTCTCCATGGCAGGCACATTCAGTCCTCGGTGACAGGCATAGCCCGAGGGAATCCCGAATTTCAACATAGCCCTTTATACATTAGAGGTGTCTATCAAGCAATACATGAATGGAGAGCATTCTTTGTGGAGTTCCCTGTCCTTACACATGGTGTTCTGTGGATTCAGTGAGTCACTTCTCTCTGGCAGGGTTTGCTGGAGCCTCTTGTAGCCTCTGGCCATGGGCAAGTCACTGTGTGAATGCGAATGGTCACATTTCTATATAATTCAATTTTTTTTCAAAATTTCTAAGTAATAAAAAAATTAATAGCTCATTCACATACATGGGAAAGAAAAACAAAATAATAAGCTTGACAAGAAATGTCTCCTTCTTTCCAAATTTTCCCTTTCCTTTCCCCAGAGACAGCCACTGTTCTCAATGTGCTGTGTATCCTTGCAGAGACAGCCTACAAACACACACACATACCCCTCCCAAACAGACACAAGCATATCCACTTGAAGGTAAGCCCCATGAGGGCAGGAATTTCTGTTTCTATTGTTCACTTATGCGTCCCCAGTTCTGAGAAGAGTAACCAGCATACAGAAAGTGCCCCATAGCCATATGTTGAATGAGTGAATGCATACATCCCATGTCTTCCTGAAAAATTCAAATTGTGGTCAATCAAATCCTAGTCCCTCTTTATTTTATCTCCCGTTCAAATGAATCTTCAGTGGGCAGTGGCACTATTTCCTCAACCAAAGAAAGGATTACTGTTAGTACCTGCATTTCAGGGTTGCCGTGTGGATCAGCGATCACGTGGAAGTGTTTGTGGCTGTCATTTACTGACTGCCTACTCAGCAGAGCCTGCAAATAGAAGGGAGGCTCCTTGGTGGTCCCACAGCATCCTGCCCTACCAATAGCTACCCAACAACTAAAACACACGATTGTGCTTACTGGTCTATTGCTTGCCTCCTTCTATCAGAGCATGAGCTTCCTGATAGCAGGCACTATGTTCATGAGCTCTACATCCCCAGGGCCTTGTATATATTAGATAAGCAAATAAATGATGCTTCCAATCGAAGAAACGGAGGATGAGGGGGAGACAGAATAGGTGGTTCAGAGACATTCATTCTCACCTGTGTGCACATGGGCACATGTACACCCCTACACTGGCCCCTACGAGCTCACACCAAAGGTTTACATAAAGGAGGAAGATAAAAGTCCCAGTGTCAACAGCTCGATTAAAAATGGTGAATGCACTTGATTGTGAAAACATGCATGTTTCAACAAAGGTAGGTAATAAGGAAAATCAATAAAACTGTTAGCACTGGCCATTTTCAACTGGATAAAAGAATAAAGTAATTGGTCCTGAGAGACAAACAACTCTAAATTAGGTTAAATGAATGGAAATACCCTTTCTTTTAAGCCAAATCATGAGGACATCAGCAACAATAAATGATTAAATTAGGAGCCATTTTGAGCCAGTATGATCTCAGCTGCAAACAGGAATTTCCAGAAACAATCTTCTTTGTAGGACACAGAAATGATACAGAGCAAGACAACAGAGATAGAACTAGAGGCCATGTGGGACCCACTTCTTGACCAAGGATCTATTAGAAATCCACCTTTCCGATAAGCTTATTTCTTCAACATAACTATGCTTCCTTCAATTATTTTATTAGTAAGACAGGCACACAAGTCAAAAGGAATATATATCTATGCTCCTGTAATGGCAGAGGGGAAGGAGGCTCTAGTAGTGATCAAAAGAGCTCTGCTCTCCAAACACTCAAGATTCAGTTCTGTTTCTCATCTGCTAATGGTTGGCATTTGGTGTTGTTAACCATGGATGATTCATTTCAGAGGAACTGCTGTGCATCTAGAGGCTATTTGGAAGGAAATGAGGGTTTCTTGGCTTATGTCTCATCAAGCATCTCAGCGATGTCTCTTTGTGACATTATAAACTCCTTGATGGGGGCTTGGTGCTCACTGTTTTCCAGTTGATCCCCTTGGTCTCATCTGGTGCATATAGTCACTTCTAGGAACAAGAATTTATTCCATCAGGACCAAAAATAGAGCCAAAAATCCCAAGACACAGAGGCTTGCTCCCTGGATCTGAGAATCAGTCACAGGAAGAAGTTATGCTGGGGTGGGGTGTGGTAACGTGGGGTGCATATTGTAAGATCAATGTTGTTGAACATCTGGATTTTGTTATTTTGTTGTTTTCTGGACTCCATGCACTGCCAGGGGATCTGACATGTCCATGCATGTCTAGAGAGTCTGTGTGGTGAACAGGATCAGGATCTCATTGCGTAAGGCACAACATATGAGGGAGCCTGATGAGCACCTTGGAGCTGGTGTCTGGCTTTGAGGTCCCCTGTTTGGGAAGCTGGAAGCTCTCCTTAACCTCTCAAGTGACATTTCTTATTAAAGACTGAACAGAATTTGAAAACAGAAAGTGTGGAAGTATCTGGGCTTGATTGTGGGATACCTTCGAAAGACTGGAGAGGAAGAGAATGCTGAGGATGGTAGAGGGATTGAGATGGGACTCTATGAGGTTGCTAGGCGAGAAAAGAGACCACAAAGACCACGATGGGATGCCTGTACCTGGACTTGATCTTCTAAATGCCTCAGTATGAGAGTTGTAAAATGTGCTCTGCCCAGTGTCCCAGACTTGACCAAACTTGACCTAGAACACTCCTTCCCATTGTAGGTCATGGTGGGAGACAGACTTGACCCAGAAGTCACATCCAGAAGGAAATGCCTTCAATCTTCAGACAGTTTAAACATTTAAGGCATTTCATTTTCTTGTTTGCATAGCATGAAAATTTCTGTCTGCAACGCTGATGACTGCCTTTGTTTGGATGCTCCTAGAGAGCTCACACTGCATCTATTTAACTTATCCCATCTATCCAGCCATCCCCAAAAATAAGAGCTTCAAAGTTGTCTTTGATAATTATGACACGATTCCCTCCATTCACAATGGTCTTTCCACTTCTTCCCTGCCAATCCAGCCTGCCTACCCTTTCCTTTCCGTCCCAAGCCTTGCCTCTTTCTTGACGTTTTCCTGGGTTATTTTGGTCCCGACTTATTCCCACTTGGAGAACTCTTGGTAACACCTAATCAAACACACAATGTCTTGCATTGTTCTCTAATGCTTTCATCCTGCAAGTCTAGGGTGCCTAAATGAATTGCATGCTCCTTGAAGGCAAAGGGTTTTACACTTCTTGTGAATGCCATCTCCCATTTTCTACTTCCCTCTCCACTTTCCGTTCCCCAAACCCAACACAAACACGAAGCTGGGCACATTTGTTGAAATGCACTGGTAGGCTGGAGGTGGTGACTCACACCTGTAATCCCAGTACTTTGGGAGGCCAAGGCGGGTGGGTCACAGGAAGTCAGGAGTTGGAGACCAGCCTGGCCAACATGGCAAAACCCCGTCTCTACTAAAATACAAAAATTAACCGGGCATGGTGGTGCATGCCTGTACTCCCAGCTCCTCAGGAGGCTGAGGCAGGAGAATCACTTGAACCCAGGAGGCAAAGGTTGCAGTAAGCCAAGATCCTGCCGCCGCACTCCAGCCTGGGTGACAGAGCAAGACTCCATCTCAAAAAAAAAAAAAAAGAATTGGTAACTACTGGTCATTTGAATGAATGGTTCTTTTTAATTTTCTACTAACTAGAAGACATTGGATTATTAATGTAGAATTTACAAGAAAAGAGGTAAAATTCTTATGAATTGAAGCTCCAGTGGGGCTCGAATCTGAGAGAACTTGTCGATATGCATCCTGCCCACTGGCTAAGACAGAGTTTCAAGAGAAAAACCCCTTTCACTTTGATTTCAACCCTGGAGGCACTGCTCTAATGTCTGCTATGGACTTGGAGTCTTCAAGTACAAAACTAACGTCTCTAACAAGGAGGGCAGGTCAGTAGGAAAAATTACTAACCTGCTGGGATTTGAGTCAGATCTAGTTTCAGACCAAGACTTAGCTATGGATCCACACTACAGACAACCTGAGAAGGACCCAACCTTGAGCTCGGACCAAAAGAGCTTTTATTTCTAACACAGTGGAAAAGGGATCTGCTTATTTACGAAAGAGACTCTCTGGTCACCTTTGGATTCAAAGCTAAGAACTTTGGCTTTACATTTCTATTAAAAGCTTTCTGAAGAAAAGAACTAAAATAAAAAGATCAAATGGGGGGGGGTGGGGAATCACTACCATGTGGCAAACTCATTATTGGGGTCATGATTGGAAGCAGGACCTGGATTGTGGCCCAGCAGGGTCTCATAATCAACCTTTTGGCCTGGAGCACATCATCTGACCTCTCAATTTCACCATCTCCCACATGGAGGTAATACCGCTGGGAACTTGGTAAAGCTAAGAACTCTACACACATGTTATTATTTCAGAACCAAGCAAAGCTGGTTTGATCACGTCTGTTGTGCAACTTGAAAAAAGTCCAGAAGAGGTTGCAACGATGAGTTAAGATTTCTAAAATATCCCTTCTGAAAGGTTAAGGGATTTGATTGATTCAGCCTGGAAAAAGAGATATTAAATAACTGTCCTCAAATATTTAAAGGCCTTTTACCCAGGGGCTGGTGAGAGGATGTGGACCACATGTTCTGGTCCACACTGAGCAGGGATGGGACAAGCCCAGGCTCTGACAAGGAGAAGCCTCTAGCATTAAGGGCCATGGAATGCAAATGAGTGGCTCAGGGATGCTAGAGAATGTCCTTCGAGGAATTACTTTACTTGGGAGAGGATGAGGAATAAATAGAGTGACAATAGGCAAAACTGAGGCAAGGCCTGAACTCTGCAGAAAGCAATCTCACAGTCCCTGCCAGAAAGATTACTCTGTTAAGTCCTTTTTGGTACCTTGCTCTGTTCTTGGCCCTTGTGAACATGTCCCACCCCAGCGTCAGAAACCTGCCCTCGAACAGTTTCCCTGAATACCCTGCCTGATGCTCCTTCATGGGCACTGGGTAGAGCTATGCCAATCTCTCTGCCCTCAGGCCTCCAAGGCTTCATGATATTTACTGAGCATCTCTTACATGCAAGGGCACTGTACTAAAGTACTGTTCTTATGACAATCCTGGCCTAGCACCTAACATAGGTACCATTATCCTGTAGGTGAGAAATCTGAGACTCTAAGCTACTAAACACTAGGGCCAGGATTTCAATCCAAGTCTGAGGGACTCCTAAGGCTGTGCTCTTTCTCCTTTATCTGTTGAGTCCCACAGAGGAGACTGACCACTTTCAGCCTGTAGCTGCAGAAAGAAACAGGGTGCCTCCTGTTCTGTGTTCTTCTGCTTCCACAATATGCAATCCCTCCAGAACTTGACTTTTCTGTATGATTTGTGATGTTTGTGTTGCAAAAATCATTCCTATTCCTTTGTATCCTCTGTATTTTGTTGGAGAAACAGTTTGGTGATCCAAACATACCAATGAGGCGTACTTGTCATTGCCATTGTTGGTTTAGATGCTGAAGAACTCTCCCAGGTGAGCATGACACCTGGATGCAAGGCATGGGAAGAAGAACCTATCACTCCCCAGGTCAGGTCCCGACCATCTCTCATCTGCAAGCCTGTGAATCATGGGGCATTGCCACATTATTAAAAAGAATAAGAAATAATATGCAAATTACATCATATCAAAGGAAGAAATACTAACAAATGGGCACAGCAGGAAACCATCATTAGCACAGGTGAGAATTACATTGCTGTTTTACGCTTCTGTTACCTGGGCTAATTATGCTTTGATTTAAGCATCTGGAGAGCCTGGCATGCCATGCTTACCAGAACCCCTGTGATTATTACTTATGATGTAAGTAAAACATGGACTGAGACTGGAGCTTCCCATAAGAGCATTTTGAGCAGGTTTGCTACTTGGTATAATGTAGGTAAAGTGCCTAGCACCATACCTGTCAAAACGAGTCCATTTCTTGCAACTCCTTTTTTCTGTACATATTAGCCAGCCCTCAGTCCAGAGCTCTGACAGATGTCGTATTCAAATTGTACCAAAGGATAAAATCACATGGCCGGAAATGACCTTAACTGTCATCCAGACTGACCCCCCTACATCTGGGGTTAGGATGCCTGGTTTAGCCAAAACACACACTGGTCAGATTCCATTATAGTGAACTGCACAGGACGTGCAAGCAGTGGAATTTTATTAGACAGTTAGAAATCACATTAGCTCCAACTCTAGCAGACGTAAACGCCCAGGCTTTCTAACAGCATGTGAGCAAGGAAAAGAATCCTTCAGTGCATCCTAGAAGAAGGGGGTGTAGTCACACCATCTCACCCCCACACCTCTCTCTGAGTTCCTTGGGATTTGCATGTGTTGTAAACTTTGTGCAATTCTCATGAATGTATTTTTTTCCATTGATGGGGCTGCAGCATTTGAGAGATGAGAGCTGAAGGGATGCTTGATGGCAGAATAATAGAGTGGTGAAACTTCAGCTGTGCCTCATTTCAACTCTTTCCCTTTCACAGAATGCAGAGTTAGGTATTTTCACTAAAAAAAAAAAATACTTAGACAAGAATTTGTGAAAGTCCACAGTCTGTCAATCCAGGAGGGTGGCTGTGACAACTTGCTTCACCCCAGACCCATCTCACATGGTTTAGGTATGAAATGTCATGGTTTCTCATTCTCTAGGGCCTCCCCTTGCCCTCCCAACTCTTCCAAAACCCACTCCAGGCTAGGAGCCCTCACAGTCCCAGGAACAGGACGGGAGAACAGACACGTATAACACAAACAACAAGAGCAGCTTCTCAGAACGGATTACTGAAGGTCCTACCCACCATCTAAAGAAAGGATCCCAAGTCCAAGAACAGCAATTAAAAAAAAAAAAAGACTAGAAAAATGTCTTCTTTTCTTCAGAGCAACACATGCTAGCACTTTACAGACTCTGGCATGTGTCAGCATTTCTGAAGTAAACTCTATTTTCTTTAGATGAAAGAGATTTAAAAAATAGACTCAGAATTTAGCCCAATGGAAATTGCTTTGGCTATTCACATGCAATAAGCTGTGGAAGCAAGCAGAAAAAAATCAATTGCTTCTGATTTATTTATTCATTCATTTGTCCATCTCCTTTCCCTCTAATGTAAAAAACGATGTCTTCTATAATTTTGCAAGTCATTTATCTTTTCAAAGAAAGAGAAAACAGTCCCAGCCTCCCATTGGTTGCTCAGCATCTTGGCACAGGAAATACATATTTAATTAATTATCATAGTGCACACAGATTATGTAAGGAAAAAAGGGGATTGATTTTGCCCATCAAATGTTTCACCAGTGTCTAGAATCAGGAGGCTACACTGCAAAACCTTAAGTCGGGTCTGGTGAATTTGGATCACTTGCTATGTTAAAAGCAAGGACAAAGCTTCACCTCACTGCTTGCTCTAATTCTTAAGTGGGGTGGTGGGCACACTGGTGCTCATTTAATTTGTCTTTAAGCCCTTTTGTAGGCCTTAAATATTTCATATGAAATATTGTTAAATCCTCAAATCTTCTACAACAGGTTCTATTCTGGGCAATTCAGAGCTGAGAGCAGAGAAGGGAAGTTGGAAATGCCAAAATGTAATTGCAATAAAGAGCAGGAAATGTAAGCAACCAATTTTGGAAGGCTGTTTAAAGTTTCAAACCTATGCCAAATAATTGAGATCTATTAAAAGAGGGTTTAATTCTATTATAATCCCCATATATACACAATTATTGAATACTTCCGAATACCTGTTGAGATTGGGTGATAAATTAGCCGAATGGAAATCATCAGGCACCACTGTCAAGCATATCATTTGACTAACTGAATATATAATCCTTCCTTCTATCACTGAGCTTTAAACTACAGACTGTGTGTGGGATTGTGACTTTGAGCTTGTGATCCCCAGTATTCTGGGG
The DNA here is from genome assembly GCF_001698545.2 of Rhinopithecus bieti. NCBI lineage: Eukaryota > Metazoa > Chordata > Mammalia > Primates > Cercopithecidae > Rhinopithecus > Rhinopithecus bieti. Next base: position 2,958,777 of record NW_016824934.1, on the reverse strand, counting down.
AGATGTTGTGAAAGGCCCAAGTGTTCCAGGCAGGAGAGCTGAGAGAGGTGAGTGTCCATCTTTCCCTTTGGGACACAGTCCCCAAACACGGCTTGTTTCTCACTGCCAAGAGGAACTACACATTGTCTTCCAATATTCCTGCCATGGCATTAAAGCCAACTGTTCTGTCCCCCTGCCCACAGATGGAGGAGCAGTAGAGAAAAGATGGCCACAATAACTACATTTCAGTCTGAATTCCAAATCTTTCTTAGAGAGTAAGTCGGTTACTATCTCCTTGTTCCCGTTTGGATAAGGTTTTATTTTCTAGGCTTCCCTTCTTCCCTCGACTGCTCAGTCCTCAATACCCAGCAAGTGCTTCAAAGGTCTTAAGTGTATTAAGTGAGCAAAGAAATGATTGAAAGAAGAAGGTATAAGAGGAAGAGGGTGTAATACGCCATCTAATCAGTCAGTGGGGAGCAGATGTTCCCTCACCCCCCATTATTTCTCTTTAAGAGCAGAGCTTTTGCCTGTATAAAGAACTGGTAAAAGAAGTCCCACTTCTATCAAAGCTCTAAAGAAGATTCTGAAGTTTGTCACCTTATTTGTTTCATTTCTGGATGCCGTTAGACCAACTAGTTTTACTTCCTTCCCACCACACACACACAAACCCCACGCAAGCCTCCTGGGAGAGGCTGCCCCGCCGCTGAAGCCTGCCTTGCACACAGCATGCAAAAACGCCCGTTTTACTGGCCTTACGTGGTAAGTCCAAAATCTTCCCTCTGCTCCACCAAAGTTAACAGATGGCTGATCCCTTTTGGTACACAGGCATAAGCATCTTCAAAATAACCTTTTCCTTTAAAAGATGCCAATTAATTAAATGTCACTATAATGCGTCCTGGCCAAGGAGGGAAAGAAGATACCCAGAAGGCAAAGGGCCAAGTGGAAGAGAACAGGGATGGGAGGTCACACTCTCCTACCTTCACCCGACGACCCTGAGAGATCGATGATCACATACACTCTTCCTTCTGGCTCCAGATCAATCTGCAATTAAGAAAACGACAGTGACTCTGTTAGTGCATTGTGTGGACAACCTGAGAGTTCTACAACATTTCTACCCCAAACTGCTAAAACCTAGAGACACAGCTCCATGTAATTCACCTACCTACAATGTGTTGAATGCTAGGTGAATTAGGAATGAAAGAGAATCAACATTTACTGAATGCCTACTGTGTTCCAGATGCAGACCTGGGAGGTCTGATGCATACCCCATAGGTAGCACCATCCCAGTGGTTCTCAACTGGGGGCAATTTTGCTCCACAGGGGACGCTTGGCAAACATCTGGAGGCAGTTTTGTCATGATTGGAGAGAGAGAGAGTGCTGCTCCTGGCAGCTAGTGGGTGGAGGCCAGAGATGCTGTTAAACATTCTACAGTGCACAGCACGACCCTCGCAGCAAAGAATCATTCAGCCCCAAATGTCATCAATGATGTTGAGGTTAAAAAAGTCCTATGTTACCCTATTTTACAGATATGGAAATTGTGCCCAAATTCCAAGGTAAGTGACAATGCTGAGATTCAATGCCAAGCCTGTCTTGAGAAACCCATATTCTTTATACCACACAAACTGCTCCCAGGGGAAATAAGAGAAGCATTAAGACACTATTCCTGCTTTTATGGCGTTTATCATCTCATTGCGGAGTTAAAAAATGGAGAAAAATGCTGAACCCAGCTTAATGATGAACGATGGAGAACAACTGATAAAGCATCTGATGAGCCTGAAATCAGTGTAGAAGAGGGAAGGGAAGAGGGAGGGGAAGGTATGCAAGGCATAAGAAACAGCACAGGCACCCTCACTTCCTCCCTCTCCACCTCAAATCCAGCTAACTACTTATAATATACAGAGACAGAGTGGTGAAATAATCAGGTAGGACAAAAGCCAGAGGGCTAGGCCTCTTGTAGTTAAAGACATCTACGGAAAGGACTGAACTATCCTTACAGAAACTGTGTTCTCTCTATAAGAGAGAGTAGTAACTCTGGAAACTCTGGATCACCAAGTCCCCCTGCTAGCCTCTCCGCCTCCACAATCCCATCTGTCTACACAGAGCTTTCATTGGTTCATAGTGCCAGGCTCTCTCCCCAACAAGCTGTGAATATCTTGAGGACAGGAACCACTATCCCCCTCCTTTTCCTTTTTCACTATCCCCAGCAAAGAGCAGGTACGCATTTAGCAAGAATTACTTCAGAAGAGTCAGTCTAGTCGATATCTCCTCCTCCTTCAAAGTCAAGGTCAATTATCACCTCCTCTCTGAAATCTATCCAGATATGCCCAGTCAGAATTAATTAGCCCCTCATCCGTGTTCCCGCAATACACCAGACACATCTTACTCATGGCTCCTATGATGGTTAATATTGAGTGTCAACTTGATTGGACTGAAGGATGCAAAGCATTGTTCCTGGGTGTGTCTGTGAGGCTGCTGCCAAAGGAGATTAATATTTGAGCCAGTGGACTGGAAGAGGTAGACCCATCCTCAATCTGGATGGGCACCATCTAATCAGCTGCCAGCGTGACTAGAATAAAGCAGGCAGAAGAAGTTTGAAAGACTAGACTTGCTGAGTTTTCTGCCCTTCATCTTTCTCCTGCGCTGAATGCTTTCGGCCCTCAAACAGACCCCAAGTTTTTCAGCTCTTGAATTCTTGGACTTTCACCAGGGATTTACCAGGGGCTCTTGGGCCTTCAGCCACAGACTAAAGGCTGCACTGTCGGCTTCCCTACTTTTGAGGTTTTCAGACGCGGACTGGCTTCCTTGCTCCTCAGCTTGCAGACAGCCTATTGTGGGACTTCACCTTGTGATCGTGTGAGTCAATTCTAATAAACTCCCCTTCATATATACATATATACATATATCCTATTAGTTCTGTCCCTCTAGAGATACCTGACTAATACAGCTCCTATTAAGCTGTAATACTTTGTCCATCTACCTCTCCGTCCTGCTAGACAGAAAGTATGACAACCAGATTTGCATCCCTAGTTCTTAGCTCACTGTCTCTTAGGAAACACCCAGCACACACTTGTGGAGGTAGGAAAAGGCTCTGTGTTCAGAACTTCCAGAGTCTCTTCTGGGATCATTCACCCTCCCAAGGCTCCATCCCCAGGAAGAAAGGCAGGCATGTGATCTCTAACAAAATGACATTTGAACAAGGGGAGAGGAAGATGAGGCGGCTATACCATGAGCACCACATGTCCCCATGAGGCAAAGCAACCAGCTGGAACGATATTCTCTAAACTCTCCCAGCATCTCACCCTACACACAATCCAGGAGGCTCCCAGAGCCACTCCGGGGCCCCATCTTGTTTCCTGACTCAGCCTCTAATAGTTGGGAGAGCTTAAGGTTTCCCTCAAAATTTCATTTTCATCCACAAGACTCTTCAGTGCCTCATGGGAGAGGCCACTGGTGATAGCTGAGGTACTCCACCAGCACAGGAGTGAGGGAGTGCCATGAGCAGGCCTGCGCTGCCCCTTGGGCACCCCGGGGGAGCTGCTCACCTGAGTTTGGGATCTTCGGTTTTAAATCCAGATGGGAACCAAATACCAAATTGGTAATTCCGCATGCTGCCTTTCTCATTCCTTTCTCCCCAAGAGTCCATGATTTTAAGTTTCTGGGTAAAGAAAACGTTCTCCAGAATTCTCACCACTAGTGCTGACCCTCACCAGCCCCTGTAGTGAATGACAAACAGGAAAACCAACAGTCGGCTCTACTGAATAGAGCCAAACCAGAATCTTCTCCCTGCCAAAGTTCAAAAATATCAGGGGCCCTCTTGCCCAAAAGCATGGAATTTAAATACTGTATGCCTTTTAGAGATTAGATCATCCCTATTAAACCCTGCCGGCAAAATGAAACTCTTTCTCATATCCTCCAACTCAAAGATTTCCCACGACTGTGGACTTTATTGGCAAAGTACAAGGCTATCTGTGTAAAGCAGGGAGGGAGAGAGCAAAGGAATGAGATGGGCTTCGGAGCCTATCCAAAGGCAGGCACCATGCCCATCTTTGCAAAAGGGGAGTGAGAACTCATGGCAGGGAGGACAGGTCATTCATGATAAAATGTATTCGGATATTAACATTCAAGATAGCAATCAGAAACCATTTTAGCACCCACTGCAGCCTCAGTGCTGGTGAACTGCATTTCCAAACAGAAAAATAGAAATTAAGCTATTAAACATGCCAAAAGCAACAAAGAGCTTTGCAGCATGAGCAGATGGCCACAGATCGCCGGCCAACCCCCAGCCAGCCAAGCGAGGAAGCTCTGAGAATCCAACCAAGGTGGTGGGTCTTCAATGACTGGAGGGGTCACCAAGTATAAAAGATGGTGAAGAGTGTGACACAACTTCACCGCTGAATTAGTTTAATCATAAATTCTGCTCACGATTACATGGTCCAAATAATGATGCAATGTAGGTACCCAGCCCTGTACAACCCTGCAAGCTGTCAGTCAGCATTGGCACCAGGCAGCTGGCATGACACAAAAGCAGGCTCGCTACCTCCTCCCAGCCATTCCCAGGGTTAGTTCTGAGCCCCTTCTTTGCACCAGGCTCCTCCCAGTTCTCCCAGATGCAACCCAATTTATCAAACCTCCTTAGACCTCATACCCCAACTTTACACATCTTCCCAGCTACTATTTCTATTTTCTTTGACTATGATTCTCTTTCACACTACGGTGCCTCAGCTACTCCTCCAGCAGGGGCCAGAAGCAAGGCAGTCAAACTGGGGGAGACAAACACAGCCTTTGGTGTCAAATCAGGGCAGAATCCATTTGGTCCTTTATCAGTTGAGTGACCTCAGGCAATTATTTACTCTTCCTGAGCCTCTAGCCTCTTCATCTGTGAAATGGGTTGTCATGAAAATTCCATGAAACAAACATACAAAGCACTTGGCACCTTACCTTAGTTTAAAAAAAAATGTTTTTTAACTGAGCACGCAGGAGACACTCTGCACGTGGTGGGTAAGAGCAGACTTAGTGGCCATGTGGCCTGGAGCAAGCAGCTACCCTCTCTGTGCCTCAGCCTGCTTGTCAGTGAAATGGGGCTGCTGTGAGGTTAAATGAGACAGTCTATGAACAGTGCTTAGCAAAGACACCAGGCATAAAATAGTCATCACTGGTGCAGTTATCATGAAAAAGTCAAGTCTTCTGCTTCTTAGTCCAATGTTATTTCTACTATAACAAGCTTTCCTCAACGAAGTTGGTATTATTACATGTAATTCCGGGACACTTGATGACTTTACAGTGTTGTTGTGAGTATTAAATAAAGAACTAAAGGTCAGGTGCAGTGGCATGCAGCTGTAGTCCCAGCTACTTGGGAGGCAGAGGCGGGAGGATTGCTTGAGCCCAGGAGATCAAGGCTGCAATGTGCCACTGCACTCTAGTCTGGGTGACAAGTGAGATCGTATCTCTAAAAAAAATTTTTTTAACTAAGGTAAGATTATTGTACTTTAAAATCCAAGGTAAGAGTATTATATGTACCCTTTCTCGGGGAAACACGGGGCAGGAAGGGCTATACCCAGGGTATACCTGGGCATCAGGAGGACCTGTGGTACTCATGAAAGAAGGGCAACAACACCTACTGTGCCTCTGACACCATGTTGGGCACCTTACCTGCATTAGTTCATCCATTCTCCTGTGAGACAGCAATATTCTCTACTTTTCTGATGAAAAAACAGGCTTAGAGAGCTTTCAGCCAGAATTCTCACCCAGGTCAGCCTGGGGCACAGAGGAGAGGTCGACAGAGCTTGCAAGTCACGCTCACAACCCCCAGCCCCGCCTGGCCAACTGAGCCTCTTCTGACAATCCAGTCCAAGGTACGTTCTCCTTCCTTCAACCCTCCCGTCCCCAGAGTGGGCTCATTCCCCTTTCAGGTGTCACTGGCTTCCCCAGGCAGACTGGGAAGGCAGAGCAATGCCTCAGACACCTTGACCACCCCATGGTGCTCTCAGGGGAGGTCTGGGCAGCAACGAGAGTGCCTCTCATGTGAATTAGGAACATGGCAATGGGGAAGAGCCCGACCCACAGCAAGCCCTGAAAAGGCAATCTTAGAAAAACAAAAAGATAGGGACTTTTTTGGGGTGGTGCTCAGTCATTTACAAAGCCCTTCATATGCATTCATTTATTCATTCCTCACAATTAATCTGTAAGGTAGCGAGTTTTGTTATTTTCAAAAAGAAATTTTTGAGACAGTCTCGCTCTGTCCCCCAGGCTGGAGTGAAGTGGTGCCGTCATGGCTGCAGCCTGAAACTCCGGGGCCCAAACCTTCCTCCCACCTCAGCCTTACAAAGTGCTGGGATTACAGGTGTGGTAACAAGTATTATTAGTGCTGTTGAACATCTGAGAAAGCTGGGGTTAAGGAAGATAGGCGGCCATTATATCATGCGGTGTGCTAGTGAGGTCACACCAGCTGCACAACCCCAGGGGGTGCCATTCACATCTACGTCTGTACATGAGACCCCTGGAGCCGGACTGGCAGAATCAGAACTTGCTCCCTAGGCCGGGTGTGGTGCCTTACGCCTGTAATCCCAGCATTTTAGTAGACTGAGGCAGGTGGACCACTTGAGGTCAGGAGTTTGACACCAGCCTGGCCAATATGGTGAAACCCTGTCTCTGCTAAAAATACAAAAATTAGCTGGGTGTGGTGGTGTGCACCTGTAGTCCCAGCTACTCTGGATGCTGAGGCAGGAGAATCGCTTGAACCTGGGAGGCAGAGGTTGCAGTGAGGCAAGATCGCACCACTGCACGCCAGCCTAGGCAACAGAGCGAGACTCCATCTCAAAAAAAAAAAAAAAAAGAACTTGCTCCCTCAACTCCTGTTTCTCAGACTCATGTTCCTTCCTCGACACCACACCTGCCCAGCAGGAGCTCTGACAACCACAACAGCAAAACAGAAAGGACTCCCCCTATGCTGCTCTCCAGGCTGCTGGCTGATGTGTTGCTCTCAGCCTTCCGTGTGATCCACAGGTATCTGTACACCTACATGTTGGGGGTCATTGGGTTCAAGGGAAGGGAGGTCTAATATATAAAGTCGAGCTTCCTAACCATAGGTTCAACTTTTGCCTGAGATGTCTAAGCAAACCTTTCCTCAGGACAGACCACAAAGATCTCACAGGCCCAATTTGAGTTTCACTTCCCTTCCCATCTGCTGTCAGGCACGAAGGTGTGGAGAGAGGCAAAAGGGAGGGACAGGGTCTGAAAAAGATGAATCCAGAAAGGATGAGAAAGACAAGGGAAGGCTTGCACTGCCCTCGTTCCACCAGTAAGGTCCTAGATAATCTACTGCTGTGTCTTTTTATTTTTTACTTGGAGGAGGGTGGACAGTGAGAGAGGAGGAGGCAGACGGGGAACCATCAGGAGAGAAGACTGGGGACTGGTTCCCAAAGCAGGGGGTCCACTGCCCAAGTCCTGTACCCCTTCACTGATGGCCACTCTCCCCTGGAGGCACCGCAGGCACACTACCATCCCCAGACCCACCTGGCATGGGAGAGGCCAGCTGGACAGAGCAGGGGACATTCAGGCAGCAGGTGTCCTCCCAGCTCTACATTTGGAAAGCAGAAAGCATTGAGGCAATACAATGAGCAACTCGTCAGCAGCTGCGGGGTGCTGATTTTGAAGTTAGCAGCTAATTAAAGACTCTTCATTTGGGGTAAAATTTGCTACTAGCTGTATTGGTATTGTGCAGTGACTGGTCAAAAAGCAGAGAGTACACATGTAATCAAATATGTTCAAGATTCTATTCTGTTAATGGGCTTATAATAGCACTTGCTTTCAGAAAATAAGGGGAGGGGCAGATTGTTTTTCTCAAACACCTTCCATTGCAGTGCAAAGACATGCACGCTTCAGTGTACATCCCTGCAAGGCAGGACCCTGTCTGTCCAGCACATGGGAGGGATTCAACACAGATTTCTACATGTTGACTTATTGAATGGATGGTCTTAGCTTATACTACTTCAATATATTAAAAAATTGGATCTGTACGCTGAGTTGTGGTGAGGATTTATTGGGAAGCCATCTACTATACAGAAATGTTCACAGCAGCTTCATTCCTTATAGCCCAAAACTGGAAATCTCCCAAATGTCCAACAACAGGTAAATGAATAAGCAAACCACGCTACATCCATGTAATGGAAAGTTACTTAGCAATAAAAAAGAATGAGGACTGGGCATGGTGGCTCACCCCTGTAATTCCAACACTTTGGGAAGCTGAGGCAGGAGGATCACTTGAAGCCAGGAATTTGAGACCAGCCTGTACAACATACTGAGACCTTGTCTCTACAAAAAATAAAAAAAATTAGCTGAGCATGGTGGTGCATGCCTACAGTCCCAGGTACTTGGGAGCCTGAGGCAGGAGGATGGCTTGAACCTGGGAGTTTGAGGCTGCAGTGAGCTATGATTGCACAACTGCACTCCAGCCTAGGTGAGATCCTGTTTCATATATATATATACACACATATATACTACTAATACATGCAACAACACAGATGCTATGTGAAAGAAGCCAAACATTAAAGAGTATATACCATAGGATTCCACTGATACGATGTTCTAGAACAGGCAAAACAAACCTACAATAACAAAAAGCACATCTGTGATTCCCTGGAGATGGAGGTGGCCAGTGAATGCCAGGAGACACAGGGGAACATCCTGGGTGATGGGAGTTTTCTCCATCCTGATTGTGGTGGCGGCTCCATGAATGTAGACATTTGGCGGGACAAATCAAGCCTACGCTTAAAATGAATGCACTTAATTGTATGTAAATTATACCTCAATGGAGCAGTTTTTAAAAATGGAAAAAAAGGATTTATTTCGCATAAGGATTCCTCCACAAGTTTCCTTTAAATAACAAATCCTATTCCCACCCTCGGAGCATTTAAAATTTCATATTCCATTTTTAAAAATAAAAGGACTCATTCAGAGTTTTTCAAGAGCACATCTGTCACACAACATAATGTACACCTACCTGTGTAGGCGTGCACATTCACACACACACCCACATGTGCAAACACACTCACAGGCACACAGCTGAGCCACCTTCTCCTGTCTCCTGTGATCAAAATACAATAATAGCAAGATAAACACATCCAAAATGTAGGTTTGAGAGTCTGCTGAATTATTTAAATCTGTCTGTGTGTTTGTGGATCTGAATTTCCTCATATATAAAACAAGATAATTAGACCAAATGCTCTAGAAAGCCTTTTAATGAACTTAATGACCTAAATATCCATGAATAGGAGACTGCTAGACTGCTTAAATAAATTATGGCACATCATATGGTAGATCACCATGCGAGTCCTTAAAAGACTGAAAATATCTAAATGTACCAACTGATAGAGAACTAGCTCTGTGATACATTAAGTGGAGGGGGGAATAAAGCAACACACCGTAAGTTTTTGATGCTGTGCTGCTGTGTGAATACAATGGGGGAGTATATGGGTTAAACAAACACCCCTCAAAACTGGCAGAAACATTGTTTTCTCTTTCACCCGTAGCCAGGTCACCGGGAACCAAGTTAGCAGCAGCCATCGTCTTTTTGTGAAACTCCTGTTGGCTGGACGGGAGGCCCACGTTACAGATCTTAGCTCTCAACACACCACAAATGGAGTCGGCTCAAGTTAGCACCTACTTCCTCTTTTTAGCAGGCTCAGAAATGGCCCCAGAGAGCTGGCTCCCTCCGATGACAGAGGTAGCTAAAAATGAATAACTCTATGTGTACATAAATGCTTTCTTGAGCTGAGAAAACATCCCAAAGTGCCTAATGTGGAGAGTATACAAGGGTACACAGCATCATCTGGTCACAGCAGTCTGCCTGTCTACTTTGAGAGAAATGGCAGTACATGACTGTATATCCTAAGAAGAGGTCGGTGAGTACTAATAGCAGGCAATGTAGCCAGCTACCCAAGCATTCTGAAGCAGATAATCCACTGCCAGTCGGCACTTTGCATTTCACATTTTGCATTTTGATTGGCAATGGTCCCTAACACTAGGTTATATTTGAATGTGTGTGTTTTATCTTACATTTCCTATTTCTTACACTAAGTCAATTGTCAGTGATTGAAAGTAAAGGTTTTGAAGCTAGCCTACCTGGGTTCCAATCCAGTTCTGCCTGTTTAAAGCTCTGTGGCACTTATTTTGATTTCTTCATCTTACAAGTTGAATGTCAGCAGGACCTGCTTCAGAGTGTTGGGAGGATTCGAGGAGACGGTGGAGCACTTGAAACTGTCTGGCACACAACTTCCTGTAAATATGAGCTGCCGGGTCATTATGATTGTTATTTCCCACCCAGACTGTGAGCACCTCTCCTGCTAAGCCATGTCCTTCTTTTGAGGATTCCATAGCTCTTGATTCAGGGCTGGGATTGAGATAGGTAGTCAATAAAGACTCTAAGTGGAACTGAATGAATCCACGTGAACAGAGGCAAGCTCAGTCAAGAACTCAGGATTTTGCAACCAGAAAAATTATCTTCGTATCAGAAAATTTTCTGTCTCTGTGGTATCACAACCTAATAGAACTTTTACCAATGGCCGCTCATAAAAATATTCAGTTCTTTTTTCTTTCTTTTTTTTCTTGCCATGTTGCCCAGACTGGTCTTGAACTCCTGGCCCCAAGTGAGCCTTCCACCTTGGCCTGCCAAAGTGCTGGGTTACAGGCATGAGCCACCACACTGGGCTGATATTCAGTTCTTGACTCCCCTTAAAAGCCAAGACATTATCATTCATTTCTATCTTTCTGAGTTCTTCAAAGGAGAGACTGTGTTATGAATACTAATATAATCACAACTCTAATAAGCACCCTTTATTGAATACTCTACATGAGTTACCTATGTGAAGGAAGCAATATTGTTGTTCTTAACCATTTGACGGGTGATAAAACTGAGGCTTAGGAATTTAAATAACTTGCACACATCCTCACAATTTGCAGAAGAGGGGTGTGCGTTAAAGCCGGGTTCTCCAATTGGAGACCCAATGCTTCCAATTGGTACCTTGAGACCTGGCAGGCTGCCCCACAGACAGCCTGAGCTCTGGGAGAGATCTACAGAAAGAACACATTGTGAGCAGTCATGGAGCCCATACTGCATGAATGATGAAAAAGTTGCTCCTTTGCCGGGCGCGGTGGCTCATCCCTGTAATCCCAGCACTTCAGGAGGCCAAGGTGGGCGGATTATGAGGTCAGGAGTTCAAGCCTGGCCAATATGGTGAAACCCCATTTCTACTAAAACTACAAAAATTAGCTGGGCATGGTGGCTTGCACCTGTAGTCCCAGCTAGTAGGGAGGCTGAGGCAGAAGAATTGCTTGAATCCAAGAGGCGGAGGTTGCGTGAGCCAAGATCACCCCCCCCCCTGCACTCCAGCCTGGGCAACAGAGCAAGACTCTGTCTCAAAAAAAAAAGTTGCTCCTTGGACACAAGAGCAGTGAGAGTAATGCCCCTTCATTGTCCTCCTGGAGCTCATAGTTGTAAGGTACACTAAACCCACGGCAAAATGGCTGAGAGGCTCAGACAATGACATACACATGTGATGCAGGATGACCAACTTTGGGGAATAATTGCTCTCTGGGGAATATTCCTATATCAAAATACTCTGTATACCAGTTCTATTTGCCATTGCTTTTCATCATATACTTGGAACCATGTCCTGTGAGCAAAAGAACAGTTTTATAAAAAACTATAGAAGCATGAAATTTAAGAGTCAGAAATGACTTAAAATCATTTAGTTTAAAATACATACAAAATAAAGGATAAGATTTTTTCTTTTCTTTTGCTTATCAAATTAGTCAAAGTTTCATTTGGGTTATATATTTTTGTGTTATTTATTCATTAAAATATAGCCAAAACTAAGTACTGTGATGTGTTCAGTTTTAAGAAACCAAAAGCTACATGTCTGCTTGCCATAAGAAGCAACAGTCCTCTGCCCCATCACTCCTCAGAGGGACCAATTTTAAGAATTTTTACATGGATTTTTCTGGTGGTCACTGCTGTGTCCCTAAATAAAATGTGTATGCCTCAATTTCCTGATTTCTTATTTTAGACATTCTCTCTTACCTTGCTGCTATGATAGAAGAGGATTCAGTTTACTTACCACTTTCCTCCTCTTTGCCCCTCCACAAAAGTTATACATCACAAATTCTGTTTATTCTCTGTTCTCTACAACTACAAAAAACCCCACACACCTAAAATGTCAATTTCTTATTCCATCAACTGTAGAGAATATATCCCTTGACCCTCTACATTGTACCCAGAGGACATTAGTGCTTCCAGCATTCCCCATCCTCTGCTTGCCAACCTGCATCCCAGCCACCTCTGAAATTTTTGTCTTTACTCTTAACCTATCAAGGTTGACAACACTAACATTCTGTTTTCTAACCATAGTTAATTTCCATGTTTTGTGTATACATTAGTTCTAAAATCTGAAAACTAATCATTTTTCCTTATTATGACTTTGTAAATGGTGTTACATACACCTTCTTTCCCATGGGCCCAATGTAACAATCCACATGCCACTCGATGGCTAATATACCTAGCATCTAATTCAAATGCATTCTTCATCTTACAGTCTACCGATTGCCTTTCTCAGATCTTTGAGTCTTCCCAGGGTTCTTCTCTTGCAGGGTGTACCTATCGGGACACCCCACTGTCCTATTCTCCCTGATCTGAGCTGACGCTCTCTGGTCTGCTGAACAACTGTAGCACTGCATATCTCCTCATTGTTCTGCTGGGTGCAGTCACTGTCTTGGAAATCCATTCTCTTCCTTATTCTGAGTTATTCCCTTGTTTTTGCTAGGACAGTACATTCTGATTGAAATATTAATCAGAAAACCAGCTTACCAAAACCTTTCATGCCTGTTCTCACACATAATTGATAGTTTAGCTGGATATAGAATTCCAGGTTTTAAAAAAAAATCACAATCTATCAGAACTTTTTTCTAACATCAATATTGTCAATGGACTCTGATGTCAGCCCGATTACTGTTGTTTAATAGGTGATGTTGTTTTCACTTTCTGGAAGTTTTTGGGTCTTCTTTATCCTCAGTGTTCTAAAATGTCACAGTGATATGTCTCAGGGTGTCGTTTTGGATTCACTGTCCTAACTGACACTGAATTTGTGGGAGATACTCTTCTATTTGTTCTTTGTCATGGGTCTCTTCTTCATTTTCTTTCTGAAACTCCTATTATTCAGATGTTAGACCAGTAGGAATGATCCTTATGTCTCTTACTATGTGATATATATATATATCCATTTCTTTTATCTTTTTATTCTATAGTCTAGGAGATTTCCTTGATTTTATCTTATAATTCTTCCTCTGAAATATTCTGACAATATCTTGAGTTTCCAGATATGCCTTTCTATTTATTCATAATGCCTTTCTCATGTACAGGCAGTGCCTTCCTATTTTCTCATTTCTCTGTCTCTCATTTATTTTTGTTTATGAATGCAGCATATTTCTAAGAACTGTGGACCCATTTGCCATAGGGTTAGATGGTGGGATCTGGCCATTAGAGCAGGGGGTCCCTGAATGAGAAATTGATTTCTTCTGGAGAGTAATACCCACAATGCTTTGCTAGTTCTCCTCAAACCATTAAACTATTTCTTTTTCAAAGAACCTTCCAATTTTTTATGTGAAAGTTAGGCCCTTCTGTAGTGACAGTGGGGAGCATATGGTTCCACATACAGACTTTCCAATGGTCACTTGTTTTCACCTGGGGCAAGTGTCCTGGTGTTCAAGCCTGGAGCCCTTTAGAATCCTGCAGAGAAGCTGCTCTATGCTAGGTTCCTGTGCCCTCTGCACATGTTCTGGGCTCTAGCTCCAGAGTCCTCTATTCTGCTCCACTAGCTGCCACCCCACCTTCTACTTTCATCTCCCAGAATTCTCTGAAATAGTTTGATGACGACTTCTTTCTGCCCACTTGGTTAATACAGACTTCCCCCTTTTCTCCTTTTCTATAATTTATATGGGGTCTTGAGTAGGCAAAACCAAAACAAAACAAAAACCCCAAAACTCATTTTCTCCAGGACTACCTTGAATAGAAATTCCAAAATATGTCATCTGAAGTGCTATTATGCAGTACGTATGAGAATGGGGAAGAAACAAACACTATTGTACACTGCTGATGAAATGTAAATTGACACAAAATTTTTAAAGAGTGTTTTGGCCTTACATGACAAAAATCCTTTAATCTTGCAGTTCCACTTCTGGGAATTTATCTCAAATCACACATATGTGGAAAGATTTAACTATGAGAATAATCATTACAGAAATTTTAAGAGTGTAATGTTAGAAACTGATTGTTCATTAATAACAAAATTATTTAAATAAATTGTAGCACATTCAAACCATTAGATACCATGCCATCATGAAAAAAAGTCTTGTTGAATTATATGTAATAACATGCAAAGATATTCACAATATTGTATTCAATGGGAGAAAATGAGATTGTAAAGGAACATGTATTCTATGATCCAATTTTGTAAAACTGAAATATGTATGTGGTAGGTACATATGCTAAAGAAAAAAGGTGTTTATGGGGAGTGGAATAATTTTTTTCTTTTATGTATCTATAGTTTCTCAACTTTCTACTTTTCTTCTACTTTCTACTATAGCTTTTTTGTTAAAAATAAGTAAATTTTTAGTGCTTTAAGAACATTATGTGGTTCACTCGTTTCATTTATAGGTAAGGAAACTGAGTCATAATAAGGTTAAACAATCCATTAAAGCACCTGAGTAAATTGCCTACAGTTGAAAAAAAAAGAAACTCAGTTATCCTGATTTTCAGTTCTTTAAGGTACAAATTAAAAATGAGACAAATTATTTTAAATTTAATCTCTGGAACAGTATAATTTCCTGGTCAAATAATTACAGCACTACTCAATCCTAATCACCAACTCTGAGTGGTGAGTAGTCAAGTGTATTTCTTAGTTGAATACAGTTTGAACATATTAAAGAAAAGCTTCAATAGCTCTATAGATTTTTGTTTTTTATTTTTTGAGATGGAGTCTCGCTCTGTTGCCCAGAGTGGACAACAGTGGAGCTACCTTGGCTCACTGCAACCTCCGCCTCCTGGGTTCAAGCGATTCTCCTGCCTCAGCCTCCCGAGTAGTTGGGATTATCAATAGACTTTTCAATAGATTTTTAATCTAACTGAAAAATCCTTTGCTTTGATCGAATCTCCTGCATATGATGGTGTTCCTCCACTTTTGTGAGGTGAGGCAGTCTACATTTTTTATATCCTAGACAATGTTACCTTTTAACTACCTTTCATGTAACAAACTGTCATAACAGCAGACTTCATTGATCAGGAATGGGCAAACATTTCTGCTATATATGACCATACAGTGCCTATCATCAACCTATTCAGAGTCACTATCTTTGTACGTATGGAAATCCACTGGAATATATTCTCCTATTTGTCTTGAATTCTTTATAAGACAGGAAAAAAAGAAAAAAAGAAAAATGCTGGTTCTCTAAGGAAACCAAGCATAAGTCTCAAATTATGTAACATAAAGTAAAACAGAATTGATTAGATATGTCAAAATCAGTGACATTTCCCTTTAATCCAATGTTCATCAATTGACTCTGTGTTGAATTTTGAAGGTATAAATCAAATTTTTAAGACTTTTAGATTTTATATCAAAATGATGAACAAGACATAAATAAGAAGTAGGGCATGATTTTCTATTTTCTGGGATAAAACCTGCCTTAACATGTAATCTAATGAGTGCACTAAACTGTCCAACTGGCTTTTTTTTCTGTAACTAAGTAATATATAAGTTTTGAGGTACAAATTATATTTGGAAGCAGGCACTATATATTCTCTGAAAATGGGCAACTCTCCTTATACATCTACACTTGTTTTCTACATGATTTATGAAGTTCAGGCCTTTAAAAATGAACAATTCTGGCTCATACAGCTGGAAAACAAATGAGACCCACGTATGCTGAAGCCCACACCATGATCTGAACCAGAAGGGAAGATATTTCCTGAAGCACACAGCAAAAAGGATCTGAAAACTGTTCAAGCTCTGAATGTCAGAATGGGTCCTTCATTTATGACCTTCTATCCTAGATATTAGATTTCCATATGATATTTTGGTCAAATACACATAAGAATTATATCACCTTTGATCCAGGAAAGCCCTGATCATCGAAAGAGCCAGCCCGACTGGGGGCAGAGAAAGGAGCAGATGCAAAGGCACGGAGGTGGGGGAAGACTTGGTCTTTGCCAGTAGTTGAAGCAGATGGGTGTGACTGAAGCAGAGTGTGGGGAGCAGTTGGAGATGAGGTCAGAGAGCCAGGGCCTGGCATGTGCCTTGGCTTTGGCTGTGAGGGAGATGGGAAGCCAGAGGAGAGACTGCAGAGCAGTGAGATGCTGTGACTCACACTTTAAAAAGTGGCTGCAAGGAGAATAAACCTGAGGCACCCATTAGGACGCAGGAAGGCAACTTAAGAGCCTATGGCAATAGTCCAGACAAGTGATGATGGTGGCTGAGAAGGGGTGGTGGTAGTGGAGGTGATGGTAATTGGTCAGATTCTGAATGTAATGTGAAAATAGAGCCAAAAAGATTTGCTGCGGGATTACACATAGCGTGTGAGATAAGGAGGGGAGGCAGGGATGGCACGGAGACTTCTGGCCTGAGCAAAACATGGAGCTGCCCTTGGCTGAACAGAAGACGGGGATCAGAACAGGGTGGGAGGGGTGAACAGGAGCAGGTTCGCACCGGCCACGCTGGAGACATCTGTGAGACAGCCGGGGACAGCTGAATCTACAGGTCTGAAGTTCGGGGGGCAGGTCCAAGCTTCAGACCTGAATTTGGTAGTCGGCAGCAGAGAGATGGAACTGACCCACACCCAGCGATCCACAATCCTGACAGCCATGAAGCTCTAAAAACTAAAAGTTTCATTGAAGTTTGGGTCAAAATTATTCAGCAATAAAACCTAACCCAAAATGACATAAGGCTATTTACTGTCTATGTTGATTCTACTTCCTGTGAATATCTGTACATTTGTGATATAGAAATATTATTTGTTTGATCACAAAGAGTTGCCCAGAACCCAGTGGGAATGTTATGCAATATACAGAATATTTACTGTATTAACCGTCTAAAACTCCCCCAAATTCTTTATTTCTAAACAAATCTAGCCCTAAGCATTTTGGATAAAAGATATAGATCTGTAGTTTGAGCCATGAAACTGGAGGAATGAGGACTGACCCTGGAGCTCTCCAACACAATGAGATGAGGAGGGCGAGGAGGACCTGCTCAGGGGTCTGAAAATGCAGAGGCCTGACTTCTGCTGCCCTGGGTGGGGTCTACTTTGACTTCTCTCCTTCTAAACCTTCATCACCAAACATGCACCCTCTTCACAGACACATGGCTTATAAAAGCCTTGCTTCTTTTAACTTTCTGTATATCTTCTAAAGAGATGGAAAAAAAAAAAAAAA
>NW_016824934.1:2892699-2941057 GCF_001698545.2 Rhinopithecus bieti | reverse complement strand
ATTTTTTTCTTTTTATGTATCTATAGTTTCTCAACTTTCTACTTTTCTTCTACTTTCTACTATAGCTTTTTTGTTAAAAATAAGTAAATTTTTAGTGCTTTAAGAACATTATGTGGTTCACTCGTTTCATTTATAGGTAAGGAAACTGAGTCATAATAAGGTTAAACAATCCATTAAAGCACCTGAGTAAATTGCCTACAGTTGAAAAAAAAAGAAACTCAGTTATCCTGATTTTCAGTTCTTTAAGGTACAAATTAAAATGAGACAAATTATTTTAAATTTAATCTCTGGAACAGTATAATTTCCTGGTCAAATAATTACAGCACTACTCAATCCTAATCACCAACTCTGAGTGGTGAGTAGTCAAGTGTATTTCTTAGTTGAATACAGTTTGAACATATTAAAGAAAAGCTTCAATAGCTCTATAGATTTTGTTTTTTATTTTTTGAGATGGAGTCTCGCTCTGTTGCCCAGAGTGGACAACAGTGGAGCTACCTTGGCTCACTGCAACCTCCGCCTCCTGGGTTCAAGCGATTCTCCTGCCTCAGCCTCCCGAGTAGTTGGGATTATCAATAGACTTTTCAATAGATTTTAATCTAACTGAAAATCCTTTGCTTTGATCGAATCTCCTGCATATGATGGTGTTCCTCCACTTTTGTGAGGTGAGGCAGTCTACATTTTTTATATCCTAGACAATGTTACCTTTTAACTACCTTTCATGTAACAAACTGTCATAACAGCAGACTTCATTGATCAGGAATGGGCAAACATTTCTGCTATATATGACCATACAGTGCCTATCATCAACCTATTCAGAGTCACTATCTTTGTACGTATGGAAATCCACTGGAATATATTCTCCTATTTGTCTTGAATTCTTTATAAGACAGGAAAAAAAGAAAAAAAGAAAATGCTGGTTCTCTAAGGAAACCAAGCATAAGTCTCAAATTATGTAACATAAAGTAAAACAGAATTGATTAGATATGTCAAAATCAGTGACATTTCCCTTTAATCCAATGTTCATCAATTGACTCTGTGTTGAATTTTGAAGGTATAAATCAAATTTTAAGACTTTTAGATTTTATATCAAAATGATGAACAAGACATAAATAAGAAGTAGGGCATGATTTTCTATTTTCTGGGATAAAACCTGCCTTAACATGTAATCTAATGAGTGCACTAAACTGTCCAACTGGCTTTTTTTTCTGTAACTAAGTAATATATAAGTTTTGAGGTACAAATTATATTTGGAAGCAGGCACTATATATTCTCTGAAAATGGGCAACTCTCCTTATACATCTACACTTGTTTTCTACATGATTTATGAAGTTCAGGCCTTTAAAATGAACAATTCTGGCTCATACAGCTGGAAAACAAATGAGACCCACGTATGCTGAAGCCCACACCATGATCTGAACCAGAAGGGAAGATATTTCCTGAAGCACACAGCAAAAGGATCTGAAAACTGTTCAAGCTCTGAATGTCAGAATGGGTCCTTCATTTATGACCTTCTATCCTAGATATTAGATTTCCATATGATATTTTGGTCAAATACACATAAGAATTATATCACCTTTGATCCAGGAAAGCCCTGATCATCGAAAGAGCCAGCCCGACTGGGGCAGAGAAAGGAGCAGATGCAAAGGCACGGAGGTGGGGAAGACTTGGTCTTTGCCAGTAGTTGAAGCAGATGGGTGTGACTGAAGCAGAGTGTGGGGAGCAGTTGGAGATGAGGTCAGAGAGCCAGGGCCTGGCATGTGCCTTGGCTTTGGCTGTGAGGGAGATGGGAAGCCAGAGGAGAGACTGCAGAGCAGTGAGATGCTGTGACTCACACTTTAAAAGTGGCTGCAAGGAGAATAAACCTGAGGCACCCATTAGGACGCAGGAAGGCAACTTAAGAGCCTATGGCAATAGTCCAGACAAGTGATGATGGTGGCTGAGAAGGGGTGGTGGTAGTGGAGGTGATGGTAATTGGTCAGATTCTGAATGTAATGTGAAAATAGAGCCAAAAGATTTGCTGCGGGATTACACATAGCGTGTGAGATAAGGAGGGGAGGCAGGGATGGCACGGAGACTTCTGGCCTGAGCAAAACATGGAGCTGCCCTTGGCTGAACAGAAGACGGGGATCAGAACAGGGTGGGAGGGGTGAACAGGAGCAGGTTCGCACCGGCCACGCTGGAGACATCTGTGAGACAGCCGGGGACAGCTGAATCTACAGGTCTGAAGTTCGGGGGGCAGGTCCAAGCTTCAGACCTGAATTTGGTAGTCGGCAGCAGAGAGATGGAACTGACCCACACCCAGCGATCCACAATCCTGACAGCCATGAAGCTCTAAAACTAAAAGTTTCATTGAAGTTTGGGTCAAAATTATTCAGCAATAAAACCTAACCCAAAATGACATAAGGCTATTTACTGTCTATGTTGATTCTACTTCCTGTGAATATCTGTACATTTGTGATATAGAAATATTATTTGTTTGATCACAAAGAGTTGCCCAGAACCCAGTGGGAATGTTATGCAATATACAGAATATTTACTGTATTAACCGTCTAAAACTCCCCAAATTCTTTATTTCTAAACAAATCTAGCCCTAAGCATTTTGGATAAAAGATATAGATCTGTAGTTTGAGCCATGAAACTGGAGGAATGAGGACTGACCCTGGAGCTCTCCAACACAATGAGATGAGGAGGGCGAGGAGGACCTGCTCAGGGGTCTGAAAATGCAGAGGCCTGACTTCTGCTGCCCTGGGTGGGGTCTACTTTGACTTCTCTCCTTCTAAACCTTCATCACCAAACATGCACCCTCTTCACAGACACATGGCTTATAAAAGCCTTGCTTCTTTTAACTTTCTGTATATCTTCTAAAGAGATGGAAAAAAAAAAAAAAAAAAACCAAGTCTATCATCCCCCCATCCCCTTCCTCCCTGCCAAACATACACTGTAGGCATGTTTTTGTTTTTGAGATAGCATCTTGCTCTGTTGCCCAGGCTGGAAAGCAGTGGTATGATCATAGCTCACTACAGCTTCTAACTCCTGGGCTCAAGTGATCTTCCTGCCTCGGCCTCCCAAGTAGCTGGGTGCTACAGGTGCATGCCACCATGCCTGGCTAATTTTTTAACGTATTTCGTAGAGATAGGGTCTCACTATGTTACCCAGGCTGGTCTCGAACTCCTGGCTTCAAGCAATCCTCCTGTCTTGGCCTCCTGGGAGGTCAAGTGCTGGGATTATAGAAGCAAGCTACTGGGCCCAGCTGCATACTGTAGTTTTTATTACATCAGTAACACTGCTTTCATGCACCACTGAACGAACTAACTGCACTTTTTGCAAAGTGGGGTTTGTGTGGTGGGAAAAAAAGTAGAAAAACTGAACTAATGTTTCAAGTTGGCATAATGGCATTTCCTGTTGCTAAGAAACCTACCTGCCTGCTGCTGTTGCTCTAACACATTTGAGTGTCCCACCCCTCGCCACTAAACACCTTAGCTCTGAAATTCTGTCAAGATACACTGGTGGGGGGCTGTAACAGGGCACCCCAAGTCCCAGGCCTGTTGCAGGAAAACCGTGGCTAGTGCCTAAACCCCTTGCCCAAGGTGCTCTCTTACTTAGGCTGCAGAGCCACAAGGTCCCCACAAGGTGCAGCTCCTGTTTTAAGGTAAGACACAGAAAAGGGAGTAACAGGATTAGAACCAAGGCCAGGCAAAGATGACACTGGCATAGCTGTTGTTACAAAGTCTACTACTTCTACATTCATCCCCGGGGAATAAAAGTAATGCAGAGTTGGCAAATTTGCTGAAATCTAAACAAAAAGGCAGTCCCATTTCTCAATCCATGTACCCCACCAGGCGGACCCACGTTCAGCAGAACCTTTTCCCAGTTCCCACCACCCAACCTCTCTAACTCCTTTTCCTGCCCTGACTGCAACTTTCTTGGCCCAGAGAACCTCTACATCAACCAATATTGTTGGCCCCTTCAACTTCTAAGGAGAAGAGAAAGAAGAGACAGGAAATCTCTATTAGAATTTCCCCCTTCATTCATAAACAGATAAGCAACACACAACAAATCAGAAAACTCACATAGAGGGAGGGGTGGTGATCATTAAACACCAACTGGAAAATTGCTCATGGGCCATGATAACTATTGAAACTGGGTGGTAGAGACATGAGGGTTCATTATTCTGCTGTATTTCTGCATATGTTTGAAATTTTCCATAATAAAATAAAAAGAAAAGGAGGAGAAAAAGAAGGGAGGAAATGAGGGAGAGGGAGGGACAGAGAAAAGGAGGGAGGGAGAGAGGGAGGGAGGGAGGGAGGGAGGGAGAGAGGAAATGGTCAACTTATGTAGCCCAACTGGACTGTTATTCAAAGGCGAATTCTAGGCTTTCTCAAAGATCTCAATTGGAGAAGGGAGTCCTGCCCACCAGTCCAACCCAATCCCCTGCTGGGGACACAACACGCCCTGCTTAAGAGACTCCCCAAGCCGCTTCCCTGGTCCTCTTGTGTGGATATAGCAGGTGGTGATGCTTTTAACGTTTTGTTCATGATTCACAATGGTAAGGGCTTTGGAAAGAAAGAAGTTGATCACTTCATCCTTTCCTTTCTTCACAAAGATGTTTGCCCTGACTTCAAAGGCTGGTGTTTACCTTAGATGATTGGAGAGGATTAATGGAACTAATTGTGTTAACAACAGAACAGTCCTGCTGAAACCTGAAAATTATCCCTGATTCTCTTTGATTGCCTCAAGATTACCTCTCCACCAACAAACATAGTAAACTTGCACACAGCCGTGCTGGGCTGTGCCCTCATAGAAAGCTGGGAGAGTAGTCAGCACTACACAGGATGGAGCTGTGGCAGCCTGCAGGGTGTGTGACATAAGCCTGCCAACCTCCCAGCAATGCCAAGGAAAGCCAGTGAGCCAGTGAGCACATCTTGTGAGTGTAATGCACGGTCCGTCTCAGCTGAGCCAGACACCATATCCTCGCTCCTCCCAGGAGCTGTGAGCCTCTGGGCAGGCCGCTGTGAAAGCTCTGCCAGCACGGAGCAGACCCAGTTGTCCAGAGCACATGCCTCTCAGATGCCTCTGTGGCTGCCAGCAGCAAAGCTGGACATGCCCTCAGAGGTGGAACTGGGCCCAGGGAACAACCTGGGAAATCAGCCAGAGACACAGGTATGCCTCTGTCCCCGGAAGCTCTCTGTCCCAGGCAGATGGAAGCTGCTCTCCTAGGAAGCCAGCAGGTGGCATTTAAACTAAGAAGCTGGGAGTGCCTGCCACCATGGCCCACTCCTGGCTTCCTTTCTGCTCCCTACCCCCAACTTTCTTGCTGTGGAGTGACTATCCTGGAGTGTAACACATCCCCTGGTACCCAATTAGTCAAATAGAAGAAAATCCACCACTTACTCTCCTTGAAAGTCAAGTTACTCTCTGATTCTTTAATTCACTAATCGAATGGCAGGTTTCCTGATTTAATGAGATCCAAAAGTTTCAATAGCCTGTCTGAGAAAGTAATTCAACAGCTCAGCTACTAGGGGTGAAATATTTTCCAACCAATTCCAGTTCCTTTTCATCCAGAAAGAGCAGAGACTCAGCGTTACTACTGATAACTCTCATAGACGCAGGTGTGTTGCTTGAAGCAGTAGGAAGGCTGTGGTCCTCAAGGACAAACTTCTCAAGCCTTAAGAATCCCAGGCCTGGGAATCTATCCCAATATTCAAAGCCCTAGTGGAGTCCATTTTATTCCTTGACAAGTTTCCTGGAGCACACGGCTTGACAGCAAGGAACGGAGCCTGGGCTCTTTGAGGACAGGGTCCATACATCTTTGTTTCCCCTGGGCCTAGCATGGCACCTGGTCAATTGGGGTGGTAGTGGGGGTTTAACAGGAATTAGTGACAAGGGAGTGACTAACAGAACCCAATCAGAAAATGAAATAGATCATCACTTATCTGTGATTATGTTTCGTTTTGGCCATCCCATACCAATCGTATACCCTTTAGTGGGAGACAAGGGTAATTACTAATGACAGTTTTGTATAAGGGAATCATTACTGAAATAAAAAGTTAAGAAGCAACTCTCCTTGCAGAGACAGAAGGTTAAAAAGCAAGCACTCCTCACTAAGGCAGAAAAGAGAATTCAGTCTACAGAAAAGTCTTAGCAATGATGGAACTCATTCAGTGAGTGACATGTATTCAGATGTCTTGCCTCACAGCATCTCCAAAGACACCCCAACCACCGCTTCAATTGCCAAGCTGTTCTTAGTTACCCAGGTGGAAAGTGCAAATCCCACGGCACAAAGCTCTCTATGCCCAGAGTCATTACAGGGCACCCCAGCCCAGGCATAAGGAAGTGAGCGACTGTGCAGAGTTGGGGATGGCTGGCAGTTACCCTTGTGTCCACGTCCAACAACAGACACATCTGCAGACAGCCACGACCCTGCAGGCAGGACCTGGGCCACCCCACAGGGTCTGTACCTCCAGGCCCTGACTTCATCTGCTGGGGTTGCTTGTGGGTGCACAATGTGGGCTGCTTTCTAATTTCTCCCAAGAGCCCACAGCACTTTTCTCCAGGGCTGGCTCAAGTTTCATCCTCTGTAAATCAGCTGCTGTTAAAATGCCATTGGCCTTCCCTAAACTACAAAATTACCATTCTCCCTTTTGGAGGTGACAGGAACATTTAGCTTCCCTGTCTCTGTGTGCCTTTGTACACACACAAATTTGGTATCTACAATAACTGATATGTGTGGACATGACACAACCATTTCTGAAAAGGTATACACAAATGACTCAGAAAGAGAGTACCCTGGACAGGCGCCAGAACATTCTGTAGCCTGCTCTCCCAGGCCCTTCATCCAAAGCCGGCTACGGGTCCTCCCATGTCCCGCCCCTCAGAGCTCCTCAGTCACTAAGCCCCCTCAATCCCTTCATTGTAAGCTGCTGTGCCCACCCTTCGGTTCCATTCTTGTCCCTGGCGCCAATCCTCAGCCTCTAGCCTGACAGCTCCTAGATCTTCCCTTACTCTCCTCAGCACGAATCCACCCATCAGCGAGAAACTCAACTAGCCAATCTACAGTACAGCTGCTGTTGGGACGCTTCTTGCCCAAGACTTCCCTCTGTCCCCAGGGGGACATTCAGTTCCACAACATTGTAACCCACTTCTGCACTGTGGCCTGCATTCCAATCATACCTTTTTTACCACCACCAGTGCCCAGTGTTCAGGCCGGGCTCCCCTGGACACCATCCTGCCCAAGTCCCCCAACACATGCCAGTCCCCAAATCAGCTTCACGCTGGGCTCCAAATACCTTCTTTTCTGGGGCACATCCTGACTCCTCACTCCTTTCTCCAGCAGTCTCCCTCTGAGCCACGCCTTTGGCATTGAGGGTCAACTGGGCTGTCAGGAACTCTCTTCTCACCTGTACTACTAGTCCCCAGGTAGGTTCCATAGGCAGCCCTTCAGAGGTGTAGCCTGCTCTATACCTCAACCGCCAACATCCTCCCGGGCCCAGCAAAGGGTCCCGCATTTAGGGGCTGTTCAATTAACATTTGTTGCTTGTGTCCACTCCAGGCTATGGTGGTCTGTCTCTTCCTTTAGAAACTATAACTTAGGGGAGATAATTACTTCCACTTGTAAATATTCAATGTCGAGTAAAGTAACTCTAGACATAAATAATATTTTTAAATGCTGTCCCTCCTCTCCATCCATCACCAACTTCTAAATATTACAAAAAGGAAGTATGCCCACAGCCTGTGAGATAGAGCACAAGAGGCTTGAAGGGGTGAATTATCCCAGACTAGCCTTGGAAGTTCTGAACCAAGAGCCTCCTCCACCTCCCTACCCCAGGCTTGGCTCCCCTGACCCTTGGGGCTCAAAGATGCTGGCGGTGTAATCTCTAAGGTGATTTGTCAACCAGACCTCAACAAGTCTTCCGGATGTGAGGGAGCTAGAGCTAGAACCTCATAAGATTGCAGTTTGTTGCCATGCTGGGGGGTGGGAAGGGGGTGGGGAGACAGAAGGCTAGGTGTCTTGCCTTGCTCCTGCCACTAAGGTCAACATGACCCAGGACAATCTCTTGGAGCCTCAACTGTAAACTCTTGAAGGGACAATGCAAAAATCTGCAACAACCATGCACCAAACAGAAAGTTGGGAATGATTAAGAACAACAAATGAAGAGAGAGAAGCTTTCAGTTTGAAAACTTCAACGGCATTTGTGTCTTGAAACAAGACTCGAGGACAAAAGGCCTCCTAAGGACCTCACTTCCAAATAGCAAAGTTAAAAAATCTTTAACTCTGATTCCTACTGTCACGAGTCATTTCTCTTGCTGACATTTAACATCCTTCAAAACCCAGCCCTGAAATTCCCGACTCTCTCCCACCCACTTATGCCTTAGCCATATTGCCCTCCTACTATGCCAGGTCTTTCTCATTCTGCCCTTCCGCCCTTCCTTAGCACAGTTCATTCCTCCCCAACTCCAAACTCCCACTTTCCCCTCCAAATAAAATCTACCTACATTTTCAGGCCTACTTCCACCTCGAATCTGTTACCCCCTCGATCCTGGAGTTCCCCACCAGGCAGGTCCACACCCGTATCCCTCTTGCTGGTCCCTGGAGATTACCCTATCCCCACATGTTCCATGTGTTCCAGGAGCACATGGAACATTTCTGAGCACTTAAAAGGTGCTTAATAAACTCTTGTTGGTTGAATGATGTAATACCAAGAAAAGCTGATGCGCTGTGATGTTTCCATTACCTTCAGCTGGAAAATCCCATTGAAGATTCACCCCTTCAGTCCAACCCACTTAAAACAACCTCCTTTATTTTGCTCTGAGCTCATCTCAGTCCTATAAAAGTACTGCATTTAAGTTCCATCTGCAATCCCCACAGCAGTGATTACTCCCAACACCCCTTAAACTCACTGTTGTTTTCAAAGAAACAGTCACCTCAGATCCATACATTAGGAATGCAGTGGGCTGTGCAATGACACAGCCCAAAACCATCTTGATGCAATTGTTTCCCTGTATCGCTGCTTCATTGTAGTCTTACCATTGTTCTTTATTTACCCAGATGGCTTTGTCTGAAGCTTTATAGGAAAAATGAATATGATTGCTTTACATTCCACACTTCCCAGAGCACCACCATGGGTTTCAAAGCTCTAGTCGATGGCTCTCAAGGCTTTTAGTTGAACAGTTTCACAACACAGCTTGCTATACAGTGTCATCCAGGCTGGCCTCAGTCCTTTCACCTCCCACATCCTATCTGTAGTATGCGTGTGCTTCCATCCGATCACCTGGACTGTCCCCAGGCCCAGGAACATGAAAAACCACAAGTAACAACCAGTCAAGTTGGCAGGGAGCAAGGTGGAAGAGAACCATCCCTGAAACCAGAGTCTTGGAGGGACAGAACGGCCACTCAGCTGTAACCGAGGACAATATGTCCTCTTGGATCCATGCTACGGACCTTGACTTATAAATGTGGTGTTCCCCCTGACAGCCCCAGAGGAAAGGCAGCACTCTGAGCCAGATGGGCTCTCAAAGCAAGAGCAAGATATGGGTACCACATGGGATTAGGAGCCAGACTGCCTGGGCTCAGGCATCATTAACAGCTGTGTGACCTTGGGCAAACCCATTATTCCGTGTGTGCCTCACTCTTGATCTGCAAACTGGGGACAAAGTACCTCCCTCACAGAATTGTTGTGAGGGTCTGATGAGTTAATTTATATAAAATGCATAGAAACAATGCCTGACAGAGTAAATATTTATCATCGGCATCAGCAGCAGCATCTCCCTGGTTATTATTATACCTACTCCTCTCTGCTTTGTTTAGGGAGGAGACCAAATGCCTCACTCTCAATACAGAACTTCCTGTCTCAGGAGGCTCCATGCCCCAAATCCTTTTTCCTCCCTACCTCCTTTTAGTGCCTCCTATACTTCAAACATCCAATCTCTATCCGAACATTCAAAGCCTTCATACTGGGCTGTACTTGCTTTCTTCCCTCAGCAAAACACCCCAGATTCTTGCAAGCTACTAGATACACTTGGTGACAAATGCAAGAGTGTTTACACAGGTTTTCATCATTATGCATGTTTTGGAAACAGGCATGGTGAGTGCTGAGGCAGGGCAAAGGAGAAAACAAGGTATTAAAATGATCAAAAACAGGTCTCCACCTCCTCGTGTTAAAACTGCTGTGGTCACTCTCCCCCGAAGCCAGAGGCTCCTTTGAGTTTTCTGTTCTTCTGAATTCAAACTGCCAGCTCAAAAGGCTGGCCTAGGAAGGAGATAAGGCAGATGGGAAAAACTGAGGATGAAAGGACGGTAGAAGGGTTGAATCTCAAAGTGTAAGTTGAACCCTTTAGATGTTCTCATTTAATAGCACAGTTTCTGAGAGACTTGCCCACCCGAGTCCCGTCCTTCCTAAGCAAACATCTGTTAGGATGACTGAGACCCAGGATAGTTTATTCTTCCTTTGCTAAAACTTCTGGTGGGGTATTGATCTCATAAATGTTATCCTTATGGCTCAGACGAAAGTCAAGTTTCAAATCCAGAGGGGTGTGGGGCAGCCAGTTCATCCATCTTCTGAAGCCAAAAAAGATAGAAATCTACAAGTCACAAGATTGATTTTTTGTTTACATCTTCAATCCCAAATATTTGGAATGAACCCTTTGATGTACCAAAACATGTTTTGTGAATGCCAGAAAGTAAAAACAAAAACAGAACTTAAATTTCTATGTGGCACATAATACATTTTACCTTATGGACCAATTGATTGTGTAAAATGATTATGAAATTCCCATTGCCTATCCCATGAAAGAGAAAAAGTCACAGAATCACAAATGTGCTACCCTCTTGTCTCTGGTCATACTCTAAGGATCAAAGTGATTTAAACTCTGCCGAGAAGGACAAACTCCAGGGAGACTGAGCCTGTTCTGATGGTTACTGAAGCTGGAGGAAACTCGGCCTATAGCTTGCCGAGACACCTTGAGAGCAGGCAGTGAGATGCCCACCTGGCTCCTCTCACCTTCAGAGGGCAGGCAGAGAGAGTGCCAGATTTGCCTTAAAAGGCAGGATTACACTCCCAGCTTCATTGTCACCCCTGTCCACAGGGTGACTGCAGACAGGCCACCGAACCTAGCAAAGCGTCAGTGTCAGCAGAGTCTCAGGTTTGGAAGGTTTTTTTAAAGAAAGTATTTGATTCATGATGAGATATAACTTTGACTGAAGCTGATGGTGAGTTTGTATAATTAAACAAGATTACCCTGATTTAAACTTTTAAAAATATAGATAAAGTAAAAATAAGTAAGGTATTTGAAAGTTGGCACTTGATCAACTGTGAAGCCTGATTACACATAAACTGCAAAGCTCAATAAGAAATGAGCTGCTGCTATCATGACAAGGTCTGGGGTTGCAGGCAGGGCTGCAAAGCGTTGCCCAAAAGAGGTCCCTCCCCCTGAGGCATGTCCCTACCCACAACACACATACACACGCTCTCTCTCTCTCTCTACTGACAGTATATAATTTAAGTCATTTCTTTACACAACGATCTCTTCGTCCCCAACGTTCTGTGTCTCTGTGGATGTTTAGTGACACCTATTGCTATTATAAGTTCACAAGGGTAATTACAGAAAACAAGTTTTTAATCATTTCATCCTCAAACTCCGAGTAGGGGCTCTCTGGAGCTGTACCTCCAAAAGGAATTAAGCCAATCCCCTTGTTCACACTTAGGGCTAGCTCACCTCTAACAATTAAGGGGAGGGAGGATGGACAGGAATATCGAGGACGTAACAGGGCAATGAGAAGGCTGGGAAGGGGCCATCTGATGCATGGGGCTGGGGCCACGCAGGGTGGCGCTGGAGATACCCTGGTACAGGAGTAGGCTATGCAAGAGAGTGCACAGAGGAAAGGAAGATTGCTCCATAGACAAAGGCCTGGCATAATTATCATCAAAATATGGCATGAATCTAAGGCTAAGGAAAGAAAACAAAACAAACAAAATCCAGGAGTTTCACAAGAAGTCTGGAGTCTGGACAGTGCTAGATTGCCAGCTCCCTAGTTGACACAAAAAGGCACTTCTGGGTGTCAGGGACAGCGAGATGCCAAGTTATCCACCCCTGTGCTGTAGGGATGAAGCCCACACGGTCTCATCCCCAGGAAAAAAAAAAAAAAAGGCACCGATGGCTTTCCCAGCTCCGGAGCACCAGGATACCCCAAAAACTTTAAACCTTGTGACACTCCAGGGGGTAGTGAACAAATATCATTCAGCCTGGTCATCTAGGATGAATTATCCTCCTACATTCATAGCAGGCCTGAGCCCAGCAAAGAGGTAAATAAAGCCTCTCAGGCAGATCCTGAAATCACACTCTCACTGGGAAAGTCCACACATGAAACTTCTGTATGACGCAGTGCCAGGCCTTGATGACTATAGGAATTTTGGTAGCTGTGATAAAAAGCAAATAGATAAATAAATACAAGCATAAGTAAAGTTGTGCCTTTCCAGTACTCTTTACAGGCCAAGATAAAATGGTTAAATGAGAGCCCCAAATGCACTTGGGATGCGTCTTGCATTAATTGCCATAAAGGTATCATCAACACTCTTGGCTTCTCATTTGCAGCTCTTGGCATTCACATTCTTTAGCCCAGGGCTGGCACGGGACTTGTCAAGTGGATACCAGTGCTCCCACTTATCAGGTGAGAAACTGGGACTTGAGGATGATACCTAAGGTCACCTAACTGGAAAGCAGCTGAGGCAGAACTAGAATCTACTAGTTCTAAAAGTAGGAGTTACTAGAAGTAGTGATTTTCCACTCTAGATCCATGTCATTCCTCAACAACCTCCCTAGTTAGTCCTTACAAATAAGATAGAAAGTAGTATAGTTGCTGGGATGTTCTATCAATAAAACATCTCCCTGCATGGAGTCTCTGGCTGCAAACACCTGGTTGTTTACATTTGCCTGAGAGATTTGTACTTAGGCTGTCTTCCACTGCAAAGTGACTGGTCAGGAAGCGCTTCTTGGGCACTTCTTTACTGAGTTCTAATGGAGGGGACCCAGGAATAAAAAGACAAAGCACCTGGGGATTGGAACCTAATAGGAGACAACCAACTGCAAACTAAGAATAGGGGAGTGTAGGACACAATCGGGGAGAGAATGGCGCAGGCTGGGGCAGTCTAGGAACACACCCCCTCAGCTTGTGAGGAGAACAAAGGATTCAGAATCTTCTGGCATCACTGCCTGCCTGCTACACTTGCAGCTCAAAGAACATACTGCTTTCTTCAGGTTCTAGAACCAACACTTTGTCAAATGTATTTCTGGATAAACATTGTAAAAAAAAAATTATATTCTTGACCCTGAACCACCAAAGAGAGAACAAAGAAGGGGGGTAACGGGTGTATCAAATTTCCTGCATAATCCTCTTATGAGATTAGTGCCTTCTTAAATGGTAATGAGGTTCTGGCTTGGGGACTAAATTATGCCACAGGGTAATTCTCCTATGGGGAGGATGCTTAATTCTATCACACAGGGTGGGAACAGAGACCTCTGATCTCCTGCTCTAAGTGAGTGAGCTGAAGCCATCTCCAACCAGGAACATGGAGCTTTGGAGCAGAAAGGAACTTAGAGAACACCCAAACCAACACCTTGTTGGTTTTTGGAGAAGCCACATTGCCACAGCCTCCAAAGCACAGGACCCCTCTTGGGTCTCTTCTCCTAATAAGGGCTCATCAGGACAACTGAAGCCTGTGGCTAAGGTGCTATGAAAACACCCCCCCCCCCCCCCCCCAGAGAGGATGAAGCACTCTACAAGACACTGTCCAGAGCTAGGACATGTCAGCAACTCTGTTGCATCAAATATTCTTGGCACCCAACGTGAATGTGCCTGAGGTCTAAAAGAATCAAGATGCCTGGCTCACAACCCCAAATAGCGCAGACCCCAGGAGAATTGGTGCTCCTCACTTTCTTCCAAATCGGTGGTGATGAGGGAGTATCCCATCCCTCCTTTTCCACATACAAGTACATATTTTGTCCATGAGTTTTATTTGCCTTCCTGGTTTTCAGCATAAAAGATTTCTAAAATCCCTCTGGAGGAGGAGTGAACTCAGCCCCCAGCAGTGTTGCCAGGAATGAAACCAGAGATCAGGACAGAGGCAGGGCTCTGACCTCCAGCTGCAATCAGCAAGCCACTGCCTTCCAGGCAGGGAGGACTTCTGCAGAGCCCCCGTCGGCCTTGGCTACGAGGCAAGGGTATGGGGGCATCTAATTACTCAGGTCTGTGATTCTCTAGGAAA
The DNA here is from genome assembly GCF_001698545.2 of Rhinopithecus bieti. NCBI lineage: Eukaryota > Metazoa > Chordata > Mammalia > Primates > Cercopithecidae > Rhinopithecus > Rhinopithecus bieti. The sequence continues at coordinate 2,926,799 of NW_016824934.1, read as the reverse complement.
ATGGCTCCTCATCATTCTTGGTGGGCTGCAGTGATCAAATCCATCAAGTTTGCTATTTCCAATCTATAGCTCTGGCTTCAAGATTTTTCTCAACCTGGCACCAAAGTCACACTTGGGTCCCAGTCATGGCAAGACTCATCACAGTGGCAGGAGAGTAGTCACCATCTTCACTATTCCAACTTGAAACTCACCTAGCCAAATCCCTCCTTTTCTCAGCATCATTCCCCTCTGTGTGTGTTGGGTGGCAGGGGGCCAGGGGGTGCCTCTCTGATGTCCTGCCCACCTTGGTAAGGTCCATTTATGAGATTCATGTTGATTATACACTGACGATACTCAGTTATGAATTTACTGCACATGTCTTGGAGGTTTAGATTTCACAAATATTCAGCTAATCTCAGCTGTATTTATACCATAACAGAAGAGAACAATTGCAGACAATCTGGAGCACGTGCCCTGTGGGCTGTGTTGGGCACTTTACATCAGCTCAACGATTCCTGACAAATGCTCCACGGGGTCATTTCCACTTCACCGAGGAGAATTCGCAACAGGCCACAATTTAGATCCTGTTCTGTCTGTCTGTGTTCTTTTTTCTTGCTGTACTGCCTGGCCTCCTGTACTGCCTGGGCTCTGAAGTCCTGCATGCTGGAAGTGGCTTGGTTCAAGTCTCTGGGTGACCTCCTTGCTCCTCTCTGGACCTCAATTTTCTCCTTTGTGAAGGGCAAGGGTTGTCTCCCGAGGTTCCTCCCAGCTCTCAACTCTCATATCCCACATGGTGTCTGCCAGGGAGCTGGGCACGTGGCCGGAAAGAAAGGGGAGAACAAACTACAGCCCCCGTCTCCACTCCTGTCTCCTCTCGGCTCAGGAATAAGCCCCTTCCTTAGCACTGCATCTGCTTCACACTGCGTCACTGAGGAAGAGTGATCTGCCTCTAGCCATTAACCCCAGCATGCCCTTTCCTGCTAATGCAGTCAGGGAGTCATTTCAAGGCCTTCTTTTTAAAATGACCCATGGCCAGCAAGGTCCCGGCAGAATGAAGCCAAGGAGCCCATCCCAGGTCCTTGGAGGCAGCTGCACTTCTGAATCCAGTTAGATAAGTGCCTCAGGAAGGTGTAATGGCTTCCTGGCTGGCGATTAGCACACTGGATGAGATCATGCAGAATTCCCTGAAGTTTTGCATCCTGGAACTAGATGCCAAAAGCGTATTCTCTCCATCCCAAACAAAGCTCATTCCTGGGCTGTTAGCGGGGCCAGGAAGCCCTAGAGATAGAATTTTCAATAGCCATTTTCTTCCAATTCGTGTCTTTTGTGTTTTTTGCAACGAAGCTAAAAACTTTAAGGCACTTCTTAACCTGTCAAAGCTTTAAAAAATTCAAATATGTCCACTCCATATATAAACATTTTCCTGGCAGACTATTATTTTTGCTAATGTGTGTTGTTTCACATGAGTCTTTCCTCAACTAGATTTTAAGTCACGCAAGAGCAGAGAACAATGCTATCAATTTTACTTCTCTTCTTACCACCACCACTGCTGCTATGGGATCCAGTCCCTGCTGGTGCTTTAAAATCAACAGCACATTTAAGGGTTCTAACCTACTGAAGTAGACACCAATGTTACCATTTCACAGCATTTACTAATACGACGGCCCAGGCATGGGTGTAGTAAGTGTTTTACATCTGTTAGCTCATTTACTCCTCATCAGGAGCTTGTGAAGTGGATACTATTATTACTCCCCCTGCACAGAGGAGGTCACTGAGGCACAGAAGGGCCCGAGGTCACACAGAATGTAAGAGGGGAAGCCAGCGCTCCTGGAGTTTCTTGTCTTCACCATCACATTCTGCTGCCTTCTATGGGATCCCCTACACAGGGCTTGACTCACACCAACACTCCTTAAGTACTTGTTTTGCTGGGTAACAGTTCAACAGGTCCCTCCTCAGGCTTCATGTTTCAAACAGCCTTTCTACTGCCTAGGATAGATTTCCCATACCAGATCTGTGGCTTCTCTCTCCGTGGGCCATCAAAATCCCTTACATTTGAGCAATGCTTTACATTTTTCACAAGTGCTGACAAATTACCTCCCCTCCAAACATAAATCTTGAAAATGATCCTGTTAGGTAAGTAGAATGAGTGTAGTGAAGCCTATTTCATAGATACTCATCTTTACTCAGAGAGGTGGGGTGACTCACCCAAAGTCATACTGCTCATCAGGGTTGAGGCTGAGGCTAAAAACTAGGCTTCTTAACTCTTGGTTCCCTCTTCTTCCCACTTAAGAGGAGATGACTACAGACAGTGCCAAGAGATTTCCCCTGTGGTGGAATCTCCTAGCAAGAATGAATGAACAGATAAATGAGTAAATACATCGGATGTGTGTGTGTGTGTGTGTGTGTGTGTGCGCGCGCGCGTGCGCGTGGAGGTATAAACATCTATAATAGCTAGCATAATTTTACAATTTTTATTTAATATTAAAATATTTTTAAGGCTTTAAGACAATATTAAATCCAACTGGTTTGAAATTCAAGAATACCAGAAAGATATGCAGTGGGATGACTCCCTATCATCTGTTCTTATTCTAGGGTTCCACCTTCTCCAAGGTTCCCACTTCTCCCCATAATTAAGGAACATCTTGAAATGATTTATAAACCTTACCCTCTTCCCAGCCTCAGATCAACTTCAGTTTTTTTAGAGTGATACAAAGATGGTGACTTTATTTTATCCTATTGATAATAGATAACATGAACATGGTACAAATTCAAAAGAATAAGAAAATTACAATGCAGAATGAACCAACCTCCCTCTTTTGTCTGGCCCCTAGTCATCCAGAGACGATTCGTCCTTTCTATTATTCCTTTAATAAGAATCTATGGATTTACAAACATATCCATAATTTTTTTCCAGGTCAGATAGTACTCTGTTATACACACTCTCCTGCATGCTTATTTTCACTGAATGCTGTATCTTGTAAACCATTCTATCAGTACTTAGGCAGCTGCCTCCTTCTTTGAGTGGCTAAATAATGTTCCATTGTATGGACATACCACAGATTATCTGATGGCCCCTTAGTGGCCTCTCATTGCTTGCTATTAAGAGCAATGCTACAGCAGTAACTAGAGATGATGGCTGAGGCTGAGGCTGCTAGTTCCTGGCAATATCCGTGTTCCCCTTCTCCTGTACAACAGAATTTTATAAAGACCATATTTCCCAACTTCCCTTGTAACTAGGTGTGACCATATGACTAAATCTCGCCACAGGATACAAACAAATGTATATGTGACAATTTTCAGGAACTTTCCTTAAGAGAAAGCAAATGTACTCCCTTAATACTCTCCATGATCACCTCATCAGGAAAAATTGTGAAAGACTTTGAAATGGACAAAAATGATGATTGGGTATCATGTCTAGAGGACACTTTTGTGTTATCTCAGACTTGCATTGTCTTTGAGCCATTTTATCATTCTGTGAGTGAAAGAATACTGTTAATAATATGAATGTGCCCTATCATAAAATTGCAAGCCTAGGCAACAAAGTGAGACTTTTTCTCTACCAAAAAAAAAAAAAAAAAAAAATAGCTAAGCATGATGGTGCATGTATGTAGTCCCAGCTACTCAGGAGGCTGAGGCAGGAGGATCACTTTATCTAGAGGTAGTCTCAATCCTATTGTTTGAGGTGGAGGCTGCACTGAGCCGAGATTCTGCCACTGCACTCCAGCCTGGGCAACAGGGTGGGACCCTGTCCTCTCCAAAACATTGCAAATGATGTCCAATGGAGATGTAGTTAACAATGCAGTGGAATATTGGTTCATTGTGCAGCTAATTGTAGGTTTACCTCGGCATTCTTGGTAGCCTCTTTGTGAATATATGTTTAGTCCTTCTTTGAACCAGCTATAACGTCTTACTGTTTCCCTCATTAATTAATTAGTTAAATAAAATCTTTACCATGTGCAAAGATAATATTTGTTTCATAGTCAAGAGTTCATCTTTTTAAAAAGTTATCCTTTGGCCGGGCACAGTAGCTTACATCTGTAATCCCAGTATTTTGGGAGGCTGAGGTGGGCAGATTACCTGAGGTCAGGAGTTCGAGACCAGCCTGGCCAACATGTTGAAACCCTGTTTCTACTAAAAATACAAAATTTAGCTGGGCGTGGTGGCGTGCGCCTGTAATCCCGGCTACTTGGGAGGCTGAGGCAGGAGAATCACTTGAACCTGGGAGGCAGAGGTTGCAGTGAGCCGAGATTGCACCATTGCACCCTAGCCTGGGGGACAAGAGCGAGACTTCATCTCAAAAAAAAAAAAAAAAAAGTTATCCTTTAAACATCCTTTTCTCTATCTTGCTGCCTGGAATAGAGATGCCATCATCTTGAACAATAGGATTGAGACTACCTCTAGATAAAGGAGCCTAGGTGATCTTTATCCGTGATTTTGGAGAGCCATGCCCTCCTTGGACTTGTATCTAGACTTTTTTTTTTTTTTTTTTTTGAGATAGAGTCTCACTCTTGTTGCCCAGGCTGGAGGGCAATGGTGCGATCTCGGCTCACTGAAACCTCTGCCTCCTGGGTTCAAGCAATCCTCCTGCCTCAGCCTCCTGAGTAGCTGGGATTGCAGGTGTGCACCACCATGTCTGGGTAATTTTTTTTTTTTTCTTTTAGTAGAACAGGGTTTCACCATGTTGGCCAGGCTGGTCTTGAACTCCTGACCTCAGGTGATCTGCCTGCCTCGGCCTCCCAAAGTGCTGGGATGACAGGCATGAGCCACCGTGCCCAACTGTACCCAGACTTTTATGTGTGAGAAAAGAACACATTTATCTTCTTTAAGTCGTTATTATTGGAGGCTTTCTGTTACTGTCAAATCTAACAATGAAAGGACTTCAAGATAAATTTTTACTGGTAGAATATGTAGCGATTTCATCTTTGCGCAGCTGCAAATTCTCCTTTTTACTGTTCTTGGCAGACATCATTAATCAATTATCAAGCTTTTCCCCCCCCCAGAGCCCTGACTCAAAATGCTTCTCAAGGTCACATTCTAGGTGGCCATTAGTATCAAAAAGAGTTATGAATGACCTTTAATTACCATTCCTGCTACAGGATCACAAATCAGTACAAGTTTCTCAGTTGTCCAGGTTCTAATGCAAACTTATTGATTTATACCCCTCTTGTTCCTGGGAGGTTTTAGGGCAGCAAACTATAGGAACCTGTATGAATGCCTATAGAGTTTCAGGACTAGAAGGGGGCCCTAGTCTAGATGACCAGTCCCATCAGGCTAGAATGCACCAAGCCCAAGGCCCTTCCCTTCAGTGAGCTTCCTCACAGGCCCATACCCACAGAAATCACAGAAGGGACACACCACCAGGGTAGACGAGGACTCTCAGGCACAGGATTCTGGGCAGATTAGAGCCGGGTACAGAAGAAATTTAGGAAGAGGGCAGTAGGAGGGGGCAGGATGTATGAGGAGACCGCCCCAAACTATAGCTCCGTTCATGCCCATCCCAGGTATTGTTGGAGAACAAGCACTAAGCTAGGAATCAGAGGAACCAGCATCCCCTCCCGCTAATTGGCAGTCTCACTGAGCAAGGCACTCTCACTCACTGGGCCTCAGATTCCCCATCTGAGACTGGACTAACCAATTTCCAGTCCTAAGATTATATACTTCTAGAACAAAACAATCTCAGCAGCCTTGAGAGCATCTTCAGCTCAGCAGGGTCATGTGCAGAGACAGCCCTCCCACCACCCAACCCAGTGCCAGAGGTTAGGGGGCTCCAATCCCGGCAGCTCCCTGGCAGATAGCTCAAGCGACAATGGGAAGGGCTGGCACCACCAGTGACTTTGGCATTCTCCAGACTGTACACAAACAGGAAGCCAGGGAGGAGTGATAATTGTTTAATCAGCACTCCAGCAACACCTGTTGAGTTTCCTCTAATGATGTGAAAAGTTGGGCATCTAGGGAATAACACTTTTTTATGGTTGTTAGTGTTGATCACGATGTACCATCAAAAATGACAGGAACAGTATTCCCTGGGCAATTTTCCACAGTTCTTTTTCCTCCAACCTCCAAACCTACAAATGTCAATTTGTCACCTAGGTATATACTGAGTGTCTACCATGTGCCCTACTCCAGCACTCATAATGGTAAAATACACATTGAATATTAAAGGCGAAGCAAAGAACTGGTTGGTTCCTGCCAACCAGACACTTACAACTCTGGCTTGGGTAAAAGACCAGTTAACTGCCAATAAAAGTGGCAGTGTGAGGCTCGGGTGGTAAGGGTTACAGATGGTCAGAGAGGGAGTGATCACGATGAGCTACCATGACCAGCAGCAGTCTGGGAGCGCTGAGATCTGCGGGCAGCCTTGGAGGAGGAGTGGGCTTCCAGTGACAGTCCAGGTGCAGGGGGTGGCACAGCAAGGGAGGGAGGGTAGAAATACGCTTTGTATTTTCAAAAGGGAGACCAGTCTGGCTGGAGCAGGAAGTGTGTGTCAAGCAGAAGGGGGAGAGAAAGTAGAAATGGGGTTGGGCAGGGGCTGGAGCTATCAAACTTGGGCTTGCATCAGGATCACCTGGAGGGCTTGTTAAAGCATAGATTGCTGGGCTCCATCTGCAGCTTCTGACTCAGGAGGTCTGAGATGCGGGTCTCAGAATCTGCATTTCTAACAAGTTTCCAGGTGAGGCTGATACTGCTGGTGCAGAGTCCTCGCTTTGAGAACCACCCAGCCAGACTGTTGGCCATGAATGTTGGGCAGTTGGGAGCTCTGGGAGATCTTTCCTTGAGTAAATGGAAATGGAGCGGAAGTCATGATTTGTTTGGAGGAATGATTTGCACTGTGCTCGTCTCCATTTCTACAAATGGCTTTTCTGTACCCTTTGTTGTTTTTTGGTTTTGGGTCAATAGGATTAGGAGACACCAACCACTAGCTACCACATCTATTCATACTCCCACTTCTCATTTCTGTGTGAAACACATTGCATTTTGAGAGAAATTAGCAGCCATGATTCTGGGCCATCAGAAAAGACCAGAAGACACTGTCCAGTTGGAGATTACATCTTCTTTAAAAATGCCAAGTATGAGAAGCCCATCTTTGATCATTCCACTGTTATTATGTGTGAGCGTCTGCCATGTGCTAGGCACTGCACTTCACACTTTATGTATATTACCTCTTTACAGCAACATTGCAAGATAGTGATTATTATCCCCATTTTACAGATGAAAAAACTGAGGCTGAGACCAGTTACGTGGCTTGCTCAAGATCACACCTCTAACAAAATTTTGACAGAGCCAGTATTCAACACCAAGGCCCATCTGCTCCCCAGGCCATGCCAGCCCTGCATCCCACAGCCTGTCCTGTTCTATCTATCCAGACCTGCAGAAAGCTCTTGGAAGCAGCTTCAGCATAGTCTTATCAGCCTCATGAGGTCTACTCACAGTGGCTCTCAAGGCAAAACGTCCTCAGGGGCCCAGCTATTTAAATAAGCCTCACAGAAGCTCTAAGCAGCAAGCCCGGACCCTACCTTCCCAGGCCCATGGGCTCTCAGAGCTTCCCCAGCCCTCCCCTCCTTAGTCCCTGACATGCATGGTCTCTCCTTGCACACTCACTTCCTCACCCACCCCTGGGTCCTCCCTCATCTGTACTCATCCTGAGGATCATTAAGGGTAAAGAATCCGGCGACTAAGTGAAATAAGCTGATCACAAAAAGACATGTACTGTGTGATCCACTTACACAAGGTCCTACAGTAGTCACATTTCGTAGAGAGAGAAAGTAGAAGGGTGGTTGCCTGGGCGTTGTGAGGAGAGGGGAATGGGGATTGTCGTTTAAAGAGATAGATACAGTTCTACAAGATGAAAAGAGTTTTGTGGATGGATGGTGGTGATGGCTGCACAATGTGAATAGACTTAATGCCGCTGAACTGTGCACTTAAAAATGAGGAAGATGTTCAATTTTATGTGTATTTTGCCACAAGTTCTAAAATAAACAAACTAATTAAACGAATGAATAAATGAATCAAGTGAAAGAAGAGAAGTAAATCTCTTGAGTCCCTGCTTGGTGAGTGGGTGGGTTAAGAGCAGCACCATTGACATGCAAATCATGGCCCAGCAAAGCTGTCAATCACATCTCCTGCCCACAAGCCTTCTCACACAGGGGACCCTTTGGTTGAAGCGCCAGCCAGGATTCCCGAAGCAAAATCCTTCTATAATCTTCATTCTCAAGGATGTAAATGTAGATTAAGAATTTTCCCCTTGAAGGTTGGGATGAGTGCCCCAGTCTCCCCTCCTCCAATATCCCAGGCAACTAAAACCCTGCATCAAAACCTTGGAGCTCATTCAGCAAACATGTATTGAGTTAGACAGTGGGGAGCTCAAGAGCATGGACGCAGAAACACTAGATGGCTGTGAGACCTTGGGCAAGTTCCTTGACCTCTCTGAAGGTCATTTCTTTCTGTGTAAAACAGGAGAGTTGTGATAGGATAAAGAAGGTAATGTAGGCTGGGCGCGGTGGCTCACGCCTGTAATCCCAGCACTTTGGGAGGCCAAGACGGGAGGATCACTTGAGGTCAGGAGTTCAAGGCCAGCCTGGCCAACATGGTGAAACCCTGTCTCTACTAAAAATACAAAAGAATTAGCCAGGCATGGTGGCAGGTGCCTGTAATCCCAGCTGCTTGGGTGGCTGAGGCAGGAGAATCACTTTAACCCAGGAGGTGGAGGTTGCAGTGAGCCAAGACCACACTATTGCACTCCAGCCTGGGCAATAAGAACGCAACTCTGTCTAAAAATAAAAAGGAAGGTAATGTATGCAAATACTTAGCATAAGCTTCCATAAGTGAACTTTCTTCAAAAATCTTTAATTCCCAGGGTCTGCACCGTAGGACCCACACCTGTCCTCTGGGAGTCATGGCCTAGAGAGTCACACAAGTAAAGAGTGACACAAGTAAACAGTATTACAGTGTCCTTTGTGTGTGGGCACGAATGCTGAGAAGGAACACTGAACCGAACCAATAAGGGAGGACTCATCTATAATTGTGTGACCACCCCTCACCAGGCTCCAAACTTAAAAGGCCTTATGTGTAGTGGCTAGGAGCACAAAATCATGCTGTTCGACTGGGTTTGAGTCCAGCTATACAATCTCGGGCAAGTTATTTACCCTCTCTATGGCTCTGTTTTCTCATCTACAAGATAGGAATCATAATAATAGTGTCTAACCCACAGGGTTTCTGTAAAGATTAGATAAATTAGTGCTCAGAACAGTATCTAAAAAGAAGAAGACAGTTATGGCTTAGCTATTCTAATTATTGAATCTTTGACTTGTCTTTTGTGTTTTCTTCTCCTTTGCTTCCACATATCCAGCCTCATTCTAGGAAGGTTTTCTAGAATGGTCATCTCTTCTTGCATAAAACAGAACATAGAGCAAATGCAAAAACAAACAAACAAAAAAGTTGATGAGTTTAGCTGAAAAAAGTCCTTAAAAGGCTTAAAATAAAATCCTGTCCCAAAGAAACAAATAGGGAAGGCTTTTGAAACAATCAAATTTGATTCCTGGTTGGCCTCCCTATACTAATTTGCCTTAATCTCCGGTTTCCAACATCCAGATATCAACACTGCCAAGCCAACTGCCAGTAACATAAGTCCCCCAGCCTCCAAATTTACTGGGTAATTGGGGAGAAAGAACAGCAACCTCTCCTCTTTCTCAATTATAGTTGAATTGTTTTCTGAGTGGAACCATGTTCCTTCCCCAAGAAGTCATCCTCTACAAGGAGCTGGCCAACTCCAAATCCCAGGCAGCAGAGTGCTTTCTAGAGCAGCCTGTAGAGATTTTCCCAGAGCTTGTTCCTTCTGTTACCCACATACTTCAGCAACTCAGTATAGGAGAAGTCACTGCTAATCAAAACAAGCCTTTCCTGATCTGCCTTTCCCAACTGGGCCAGGAGCTCTCGACCCTGGAAGGCCATTAATAACCTATGACCACTTCAACTCAGCATGCCCAGGTCCTCTCAATGGGATTCAGGTCGGTAGGGCTGGGGTGGGGCCTGCGCACTGGTGGTTTTTAAAGCTCCTCCACATAATGCTGATGTTTAGTCAGGTTGAAACCCATTCCATTTTCTTTCCTAACAGCCCTTGGCTTTGGCTACATGGCATTGGGTTTGCTCCTACTGGCTGTGGCATCATCATAAAGCACCCACTAGAGTCATGCATTAAGCACTCCTGGCAGGCAAGACACTGAACTGGTGCTGCAGAGGTGGTGATGGACCAGCCACAGATAGCCCAGGCAACTCAGGACCCCCTGTCTAGTAAGGGAGAAACAGGTTTCTGCAAGATGGTGAATCTTAGATTGGCTCAAATGGGAGACTAAAGTCCCCTTTCCTGGATGGGGCAAGGATAAGGACCTGAGGATCCTGACTTCCAGCTTTGCCCATTAAACAACATCCTGTCTACAGAATCTCTGCAACTTTAGACAGACTGTTTCATGGAGCCCCCAGTCACCCTGCAAAACATAATACCTTATGTAAATTAACTAAATTTACAGTGTATACAATATTTTGGAGGGAAGTACTCTGTTATTAAAACATTTCAGAAACAATTTACTAAACATTTATTCCATTGACCTAAATTGATCATAACCCACAGTGATTGAGCCAGTACTCACTACCGCTGAGGACGGTCAGAAGCCCTTGACTGTTCAAATCCAAACCATCAATAAATATTAAAGGCCAACCTACAGCTGGGGACCAAAGAGGGATTACATTTAAAAGCATCCTCATGACCACTCCCCTAACTCAAATGTGACAAGCAGGGCAGAGGGATTCTAGCAAACCCTTCCCACTGTCTCTGATAATGCCAATGGGAAAAGCGTAGTCACAAGCTATCTTCTAATCCATGCCTAAAGGGAGTGGAAACTGTCCATATGGCAAAATTCCAGTAGGGAATAAACACTAGAGACTTCACTGTGTTCAAGGCTAGCACCAGCTCCTATGATGCTCAACATATTCCAAAGCGCTTACCCAATACCTTTACTCTGGGACTTAATTTCAGTGTATTATTTTGTGGTGTGAAATGGTCACAGCTAAAAGACCAGATCATCTTGTACAATTCAAACACCTAGGTATAGGCCAAATCTTCTTCCCTTGTATCTAAACATTCTCCTTTCTCTTCAAGGCTCATAATGTGTATTAACGATTCCTCTAAGATCCACCATGGTCTGAGACATGTTAAATTTTGAATTTCTCTTTAAGATTGCTTTGGAATATTGTTTAGAAATCAAGTGCCACCTTTCAAGCCATACCTGATTGCTTAAAAACATACGTGTCTATACCTTTCATACTGTGAGCCAACTGGTTCCAATCTAAGTTGCTTATTCACATAACATTTGGGCCTTCCTCGGTAAACAGGTAACACTGTATCATATCCAGAAGTGAGTTGTGTTCTTCAGTTGGTGACTAAAAACGTTGACTAATAGTCAAGATGGTCCTGTAAAACCTTAAAGCACCCATATGATATAGTGCACATACTGCGCATGTTTATACGTCTATGTCCACCAATCTTAATTCACAGTCAAGTTTGAGAGCCACTGAACTGGATCCCTATGGAAAGAACAAAAGAAAAGCCCATGTGTATTCCAACCTTTCTGCTTTCAGAGATCTGTCAAATCCCCAGCAGTGAAGTGGGGCGGAGTGGAGCATTCTAAAGTGACTGACTTCCCTGGAGGGCTTACTCCATTTGCTTTTAGAAGTGTACTTTAATGCATTTTAATTTATTTGTTGTTGTGAAGATTACACCAAAAGACAGAGCCTCATCAGTGTGAGGCAGGCTGTGAAAGGCTTTGTAATAGTCTACTCTGTTGAGGTTTTCAAAACACATTCACATCAATTACAGTAGGCCGTCTTATCTAAGATACTATCACTTTAAGATGGACCTTTATGCATCATTAAGAAAGAAAAAAAAATGGGGCCAAAATAAAATACAACAGGCTACTTTTGCAAGATGTATTTGGAATTCTTAGAAATTGAAAGTTGAAAAAATGTAAGATTTAACCAAATGCATGTTTTAGTTATTTGCTTATTTATTTACTCATGTATGAAGGAATGACAGGGTCTCACTCTGTCACCCAGGCTGGAATGTGATCATAGCTCACTGCAGCCTTCGACTCCTGAGCTTCAACTTCTGCCTCACCCTCCCAAGTAGCTGAGACTACAGGCATGTACCACCATGCCCACACCCTGCTAAGTTTTTTGGTTATTTTCTTTTTTTTAAGATAGGATCTTGTTATTTGCCTAGGTTGTTCCCGAACTCCTGGCCTCAAGTGATCCTCTCGCCTTGGCTTTCCTAAAGTGCTAGGATTACAGGCATGAGCCACTGGGCCTGGCCTAGTATTGCTTTTAAATCTCAGCCTAGATGGTAAATATTATTATCCGCATTTTGTAGAAAAGGAAAGGAGAGGTGCGAAATTGAACCCAGCAGCAAGGCTAGGATCAGCACAACATTGAAACTTCTGACTTGGGTCTCTGGAGTATCCTCAGGTCACACCCACAGCAGCCTCCTTCAGGTTTGGCAATCTGTCCCAGGGACAGCCAGGACATACCAGGGGAGAACGTCCTTTCTCGGGCTGCATTTCCTTTCCCACAGTCTCCCACGCTGGCTCTGCCCAATGGCCTTCCTCAGCCTCCTCTCTACCTGGCTCCCAAACTGCACTCCCCATCTTCCCTCCCAGCACCTCATCCTAAATCTCCAGCACCTTGAAGCCTGACTATGCAGAGTTTAGGGCATATCACCTGAGCTGGAAACCTGGGCAGCATTCTTGCCTCTTCCCTGTCCCTCACCCTGAGCACCCATCGATGACTGAGTCCTGTGGGGTTTACCCCCTTCTCCAGTGCTCCCCTTCCTATCCAATGAGCACCGCCCCAGTCCCCATTTTTGCAACCCTTGGCCTAAATTCCAGAACAGCAGTCTAAATGGATTCCCTCCTCTGGCCTTCTCTTCACATTCATCCCTGAAAATTCATTTTTAAACTAATCTCTAATAAGGCACTAAAAATACCAAATATCTTTCTAAAATTCAATTTTTCCTTGCCACTGGTCAGCTTAACACTCTTCCATGGTAGCGCAGGAGACTAAAGGAGGATCTCCTGAGCATGGTCATCAGTCCCCACATGTGGCTGACTCTTCTCAAAACATCTCCCACCACCCTGCTGGAAACTTGGCCCACTCAACTGCCTGTACACCCGAGAACACTCCAATGCTGCCACCCACCTCTCTGCTTTCACTTATGCTGTTCCCCCTGCCTGGAATGCTCTTCCCCCTCCTAATTCTTACCCATCTTCTGAGACTTGAGGAATCTTTCCCAGGCAACCGCTGCATTTCTCTACGACTGTGTTAGTTTCAATGTATTGTAGTGATCTGCTCTTTTGCCTCTCTCATATAGCGGATTATAATCCCCTGCTCTGGGAGGACCTGGAACCATGGCTCATGCATACATGTATGTCAGTGCCTAGCACAGTGCGTGGTGCATAGGAGATAATTAGTGAAGATTTATAGACCGAAGGAAGCCAGCTCTACTGTTAGTTCTACCCCCAAGTTCCTTCTGCAGTTTTAATGGCGGAAGTTTTATTTTGTTCTTCTGCCTTGAACCCCATAGGTTGAAACTACCCGTGGGGCTTAAGGCATGAACTTAACCCCTTGCCTAGCAGCCTAGTTCTGCCAAGACTGTGGCTCTCCCTTGTCCTTCTCTCCAGCACTTACTCCTTCTAGAAGTAAGGAGTGAAGACTGCCCTTAAACCCCAGTCTAGACGGGGTTCTCATTGCCTGTTGGCAAAAGCCTATAGCCAACTGCCGATTAAAACTGCCCTTGGCACCTGCCAGGTGCCACAGGTCTTCCTGGGCTCCAGCCACTCCAGGCCTGGCCCAGAAGCATGACCAATGACATAGGCAACCTGATTGCTCTCTCGAGTCAGACCCCCCAGCATGTGGCATTAAGGAAGGGCTGCTGCCTGCACAGTGTGATTCCCCATGCTCTCAAGGGTGACTTCTCATACTGGTCACGCTTTCCTGTTCAGTCCTTTCGTATTTTGTGAAAACACCCTGACCCCCACCTGACCCAGCAACCTTGTAGCCTGACTGTGCAGAGTTTAGTATATTGTGCCATGCCTTTGCTTTAATACACCATCAAGTATCCAGCTGCTGGGCACTCCGGCGCCACCACTACCCTACCCTGCAATATATTTTCATCTACCCGGCATTATACAAACTAGAGAACTGGGGAAAAATCTCTCCCCACTTGACCAACCTGGAGGTGGCTACCCACATACCAGCTTTTCTCCTCCCCAGGACCCACCATGGAAACAGTCTCAAATCTAGGCTTTCTTTGTCTCGTGGACAAGAAGTCCAGACATTCAGATGCTAGGAGCTTAACCTACACCTCACTAAGCTGCAGCCTGGTGACATGACTCCAATTCCTGATCCTGCCTCTGCTGGAAAACCCTGGCCCTGGACTGGGTCCTGATTCTGGTAACTACTTCTGACATCATCTCAGCAAGAAGAAATGGAATCTCCTCCCTGTACAAACTAAATGTGTGAGCAGTGCCATCTGCAGACTAGGGACAAGGGGACCTGTCCTGAGCCCATGCTTTAAAGAAAATCAGATTTTGAGTATGCCCTAATTATACTGACATGTGCCTTTTAATTTTGAGTATTTGAAAGATAACCTTTTTTGAAAACATCAAAATAATTTTAATTTTTAGTTTTTTTAGAAAATATTCTTTTTTCTTAGAGACAGGGTCTTGCTATGTTGCCCAGGCTAGAGTGCAGTGGTTATTCACAGTCATGATCATGGTGCACAACAGCCTCCAACTCCTGGGCTTAAGCAATCTTCCCTACTCAGCCTCCTGAGAAGCTGGGACTACAGGCACATACCGCTGCACCTGACCAAATATTTTAATTTTCATATTTAATACAATGTATCTATTTACTAAATATATACTCAATTTTTATATACTTTGAATGTAATTAAATTTCCTTGCGTAATTCTTCAGATCACTGAAAATGAGTACAAACTGGGATTATGATTGAAATAGAAAAGTGGAGCTCAGAAAAAAGGAGATGAAAAGAATAATAGAACATCAATAATGAATGAAAATGCTCACTTTTTAAATTTTTTTTTTATTTTTTGAGTCTCACTCTGTTGCCCAGGCTGGAGTGCAGTGGCACGATCTCAGCTCACTGCAAGCTCCACCTCCCTGGTGCACGCCATTCTCCTGCCTCAGCCTCCCAAGTAGCTGGGAGTACCAGAGCCCACCACCACACCCAGCTAATTTTTTGTATTTTCAGTAGAGATGGGGTTTCACGGTGTTAGCCAGGATGGTTTCAATCTCCTGACCTTGTGATCTGCCCACCTCAGCCTCCCAAAGTGCTGGGATTACAGGCGTGAGCCACCATGCCCGATCAATGCTCACATTTTAAAAAACAGAAAACACCGATTATGTGCCCATAATAATAAAAGTAAAATATAAAATATAGTTTTTTTAATTTTAAAAACACTGAAAACATGGGTTAAAAAAGCCACTTCTGCTGAGCATGGCCCACATACAATTTGAAACAACATTACAAAGTCTCAATGTAATAAGGACTTAAGACACAATTACCTACCAAAACAATGAAAATTAGCAAGCAAAATATCCTCATTAAATGTGCAACTTGAACTTGATATTTTGCTAACTTTCAATCATATAAAACACTGGCTTTACATTTTTTAAATTTTATCATTCTGAAGGTATATTTGCCAAGCTAGGAGGCTGGAACACATCTTAACAGTCTTTATGTTTGACATTTAACGTTTCAATACTTGGACACATTGTATATGGCTCTCCCTTAGTGCCTACAGGAGGTCCCACAAAAGTCGGGGGCAGGCATGTATGTGAGGCAAAGGAGGAGGCAATGTGTTTTGGTGGGGAGAGCTTGGGCTTCCAAATCCAAACCACAACTCTGCTACTCTTAACTCTTGAGAGCCTCAGTTTCTATACCTCTAAAATAGACAAAATAAAACCTAGCTTATGTTATATGCTCCACATATATAAATTCCTCTTTTGTTTTAGAACTATTTATTTTTTATTTTTCCCATCTGCCTTTTACAATCTTGTTTAGCCTAATCCAATGGAGTAAACAGTGGTTTCCACTGTATACTTTATTTGCACTAACGACTTTTGCTTGAGATCAAGGCAGGAGAAAGTACACTCATTAAACCTGGCCTCTCCACCCGACGTGCCAAGGAGCTGGCTTCTGGGTTAATCACTTTATGCAGTCCCAAGAATTCCTCACAGGAGTATAAAATGAGGAAATGAGAACAAGTCTACATTCCTGGGTTTTGGCTAAGGAACTCAGTAAACCCAGTGCCTGGTTTGCTATGTTGGCAATGTGCATCCTCCTTCCAGCTACAATCCAGCTAAATACCAGAGTTCCATGAGAAGGCCTGGATCCCCTCAACCTTTACTGAGGTAGATCACTTGTAAGAATAGCAGTACCTATGCTAAAAGCACCGAAGTTACCACAGTAGTCCCAACTGAAAAAGATGGGGCTAGGAAGAAAACATAACTATGAAGTGCAATGCAGTCCTTCCTGAGTGTGTGGACTCCAGCCATCCTCTGTGTAGTGCTGTTGCCCCAACAGCGGAGACCCCCACACCCAAGACGGGCCAGTTTAAATGCCTCTTGTCCTTCTCCCAGAGCTTCAGTGGGGTTGGCTGGCTTGCACAGCGAATTAATTAAGGAGAACAATGGCCTCAGCCTGGTGCATGCAAGAAGCCTGCTGGCAGGTTAAAAAAGCAAAACATAAGATGTGGCTCCCTGGCCCTGGAACAGACACTTCTGCGAGTGAACAAGTATGCGGTGCACCATTGAACTCAGGTGTAAACTGAGATTGTTCTGGGCAAACCAGGGTGTGTGGTTACTGCAGTCGTGGAGAGCTGAGAAACCCTAGTAAGGATAAGGAGATACGTGGCTCCCTCCCTTCCCTTCACCCTGCAGCTTGTTTCTGGTAGGGGTTTTGTTCTATGAAGGCTAAGCAGTGAGGCAGAATGAGTAAGGTGGCCTGCCAGCTGTGTGATGTCGCCAGAATGGGTTTGGGTGCAGTCTCCTCACATGGACAGCAAGCTAATGATACTGTACCTGTTACATACAGGCAGTCACAGGCAGTCTGTGAAAACTTCAAACACTAGACAGCAAGCAGTATTCTCCCTCTTCCCAAGGCTGCTTTGTCTGAAACACCAACACTCCTAGGGATTCATCCTCTTGTACCACTGTCTCTCAGATAAGTAGTAAATAGAGCTATGTGCCCCTCAATGATTTCTTAACTGCTCTGAACTCTTTATCTATAACATTAAAAAACAAAAATCCTCAAGATGGCTGGGCACAGTGCTTCATCCCTGTAATCTTAGCACTTTGGGAGGCTGAGGCAAGAGGATCACTTCAGGCCAGGAGTTCATAACCAGTCTGGGTAACATAGTGAGACCCCCCCACCTCCACAAAACAAAAAGGAAAACCTCATGACCTGTGAAGTCTTTTCTAGTTCTGCAAGTCTTGACCTGGGCTCTGGGAAAAATGTACAATAGCTAAGAATGATGGCTCACCCTTGTTTGACCACAATGACATACCTGTATTTACTCATTTCATCCTTCCAGCTACCCAGTACATCATGTCAACCCCATTTTGCAGGTGAGGAAGGTGAAGTCAGAGAGGTTAACTGGCCTGGAAGTAGACTGCCCAAGTCAAGATAAGACAGTGCCACCTCTCAACAAGTTCAACTTTAGTGATAATTTCAGCAAAATTATCATAAGAGGTATAATAGCAGCCAATGCTTATATTATGTGGCACCCATACACCAAGCATTGTTCTCATAATGTATATTAATTCATTTAGTGCTCATTACATCCCTAAGAAGTAGAAATTATTATTGTCCTCTGTTGACATATGAGAAAATTAATGCAGAAAGTGTTCAGCAACAGTCCACGGTTTCTTACAGCTAGTGAGAGAGCTGGGGTTTGAAGCCAGGCAGCCTGGCTCTAGAGTCTATCATCAATCACTATGTTATACAAACGACACCTGGACATTTTGTTAGCCTAGACTAGGACAACTAACTGGGGCAGGCCTGGGAATGGGGAACCTGGAGAAGACATCAAAGAATTAGCTGGAGTTCAGCGAGTAGAGCAGGGAAGGGCATTCTACACTGAAGGAACAGCATAAGCAAAGGCACAGAGGTGTGAAAAACAACAGCTTTCAAAGAAATGCAAAGAAGCTTAGAGTGAAGGGAGATGGAGGATGGGAGTATTGCTTAGAAATAATGAGCTGTGTTTATTTTCTATTCTTTTCAACTTTTCTGAATGCTTGAAATTTGAAAAAGCACTGTCAAGCCTCGGTGGAGTGGAGGTCATGCCACAAACTGTGCAAACCTGCAGAAGACAACTCTGTGGGGGACTCACGGCATTGCCCAGCTCTGCTCTCTGCTCCTGGCCACCTGAGCACGACTGGCAGACAGTGACATGAGAAAGGACAAAGAACATAGTGGCCGATCCCAGAAAGCATCCTGCTGAGGGAACCAGGGCCCATGGAGCCAGTTTGTGTGGTTTGAAGAAGCTGAGTATGACCTTCAGGCCAGGTAGGGAATCCAGTATGGAAAGCAGCAGAATAGACTGGGCAATTAAAAATGTTCAGGCCAGGTGTGGTAGCTCACGCCTATAATCCCAGCACTTTGGGAGGCTGAGGCAGGTGGATTACCAGAGGTCAGGAGTTCCAGACCAGCCTGGCCAAGATGGTGAAAGCCCGTCTCTACCAAAAAAAATACAAAATTAGCCAGGTGTGGTGGTGGACACCTGTAATCCCAGCTACTTGGGAGGTTGAGGCAGGAGAATCACTTGAACCCAGGAGGCGGAGGTTACAGTGAGCTGAGATCACGCCACTACACTCCAGCCTGGATGATAAGAGCGACACTCAGTCTCAAAAACAAAATGTTCAAGTGCTTCAGGTTTGAGGGAGAGCAGAGCATGGATGTGGTAGGAGGCAGGGGCAGGTGGGAGAGGTTGAGGGCAAGGTCAAAGCTCCAGGTGGAAGGTTGGGTCACTCCACAACACACCCATGCCAAGGAAGACTGGAAACTGTGAGGCCGGGACCCTGGCTGGCTCATCAGCGTGGATACTGCACTCTCTGGAAAACCCAGTGGGGGACCTCAAGAAAGGTAAGAGGTGCTGGCCTCACCTCCTTGGAAGGTGGGATCATGTACCTCGAATAGACAGGGCTGGGTGGCACAAAGATGAAAGGAAAGAGTGTGGAAAACAACAGCAGCAAACCAACAACAGCAAAAATGGAGTCTGAATCACTCTGCTCTCACTAGCTCTGTGATCTTCACATTTCTACTTGTTAGAGGTTCAGTTTCTTCTCCTGTCAAAAAAAAAAAAAAAAAGAAATGGTGCAGTGGGGGTAGGGCAATAATTGTCCCTCCCCCATAGGGTTCTATAGGTGATCAATAAAGGATGCTTATCGCTATTCTGAATACTTCAAATAATTAGAAATGGAGGAGGCTAGTATTCGAACAGACCAACATTGGCAGTGGGAGAGGAAGAAAGGAAGTCAGAGATGCTCAGAAGGAAAATGAAAAAGCAGTGAGTGGTCAGAGACCTTCACACATCTCCCTCCAGAGACGAGGCTGTCAGGCGAGATCCATGCCCTTCCTGAGATTCCTTGCCACAGCCTTGCCCGGGTTCCTCCCCAGGCGCTTGAAACCACAGAAAGCCTTGCATCAGGGTCTGTGCTAGAATACCACAGGAATGAGAACGAATTGGCACCCTGCTTCATCCAGGCTGGTTAACCCTTCCCCAAAAGATAAGAAGGTACTCAGCCCAGAGTGTAATTCCTTCCTGTCGGCCCGGCAATGCATTTGCCATTTTCAAAAACAAAAATCCCTCCTTGAATAATTCATTATTCAAAGGAAACGCCAGCCCAGAATGCGCCACTCCATTTATTCTGACATAAGAGCTCATCTCGGGCCATGTGTATGTGTTTCTGAAAAGGATCCACATGAGAAATTGCTTTTTAAAACGTCGATATCCGAGAAGGCAAGCAGAGAGTTTAAAAGGGCCATAATTCATAAATCAATGATGCCACACTCCTGAGGAAGAGTTCTGCATTGACTGGTCAACAATTCCATTTGCAACAAGCTGAAACATCTGCGTCTCCCTGCGTCTCTAGCTGGGGTCCCGACAAGAAAGCAAGGTTTTAGGGCTAATCCGAATCATACTCTCTGGGATTCAGGCATGGAGATGTGGGATTGTGTGGATTTTATCTAAACCTATTCATTTCTGTTAATATCCCAATAACTAGAATCAATCTGAAACAAGCAACAACAACAACAACAACAACAAAATGTGAACACTCATGACTCAGAGTCCTTTGTTCCTGGCTATTTAACAGGGCTGTTCACCAGTCAGTGTGAGACCCTGTCCTTGTCCTTGACAAGCACCGGCACAGGTTTTGGCTGAGCCCGGATCCCAATTCCAAACATATCTAGGGGGAAATTTAAACAATTGTCACTGTTTTTGGTGGTGCCTGATGGCCTCGATCAAAGTATGGTGGTTGGCCTTGATCATGGCTGTGAAAACAAAACTGCACACCTGGAATTGGCTAACTGCCCGACATATGCTCATATAGAACTCAAAGGCCGGAGCATCAGAGAGAAAATCAGTAAGCTGAAGCCACCGTCTGGAGTTGCTTTTGGACACATACCTCACCACTGCCACAGAAAAACAACCTGCAGCTTGGATTCATCAGTAATTCTCATTGCAGACAAACGAGATAGAACACCTGTCAGCTCTCAGGGTTTCCAAAGAGCAGGATTTGGGGAAGTCTGGGTATAATCTTTTCTTCTTTCTTCCCCTCTCAGCTTGCTTCCCTCCCTCAAACTGTCTAACCAAACATGGAACACACAAGGGCAGAAGAAGAAAGAGAACAAGCTAGAAAGAAGAGCAGCAGCCCAGGAAACAGATGGAGAAATTGGGGGATTGGGAGTTTTGCATTTTCCCCATTCGCCCAAATTCAACAAATAGGAAGGCTCCTCTGCAGCTCTCTCTCAGTCAGCAAAGAGCTTTCCAAGACATTTTGTTTACTAAACACCTCTTCTCTGCCCTGCTTAAATCTATTCTGGAACAAGAAAGGGTAAATAAATTAATTAGGCCGGGTGGGGTGGCTCACGCCTGTAATCCCAGCACTTTGGGAGGCCAAGGCGGGCAGATCACCTGAGGTCAGGAGTTCAAGACCATCCTGGCCAACATGGTGAAACCCCATCTCTACTAAAAATACAAAAATTAGCTGGGCACCTGTAATCCCACCTTCTCAGGAGGCTGAGGCAGGAGAATCGCTTGAACCCAGGAGACGGAGGTTCAAGTTAGCTGAGATCATGCCACTGTGCTCCAGCCTGGGTGACAGAGCAAGACTCTGTCTCAAAATAATAATAATAATAATAATAATTAATTAATTATACCACCTACCATTTATCAGTGCTCACGACAAGATGCACGCACTTTTACAATGAGCATTATCTCATTTAATCCTGCAACCAATCCTACAACCAGTCCTTGAAGGAAGAAACGCTCCTTAACCCCATCTTTCAAAGCAGGAAATCCAGGCACAGAGAGGCTAAGTAGAGTCACACGGTTAGTGAGTGGTAAAAGTGGGACATGAACTTGAGCACCAGGCACCAGAAGCCACCCTCGGCCAGCATCTCTCCTGCGTGTTAGAGCCACCAGAACAAGCTGATAGAAGGGAAGGGGTGGGAAGGGCAGTTTCTCTAGCTTTGTGTTTGGGGTAGGGATGGAAAGTGGCCACTGACAATAGCTTAGCATTTCCTGAGCGCTCATTGTATGCTATGATTTGAGTTATCCCCGCCAAAACTCATGTGAAATGTGATCCCGAGTGGTATGGTGTTGGGACGTGGGGCCTCGTGAGAGGTGTCTGGGTTATGGAGATGGATGTCTCATGAATGGCTTGGTGCCATTCTCATGGTAGTGAGTTCTTGCTCTGGGGAGACTGGATTACTTCTGGTGAGACTGGGTTGTTAAAAGCCAGGACACCCCTCAGGTTTGGCCTCTTTGCACCTCTTCCCCTTTGCCCTTCCGCCACGTTGTGACACAGCATGAAAACCCTCACCAGAAGCTGAGCAGATGCCAGCACCAGGCTTCTGGAGCTTGCCAGCCTGCAGAACCACGAATTAAGCAAGCCTCTTTTCCTTATAAATTATCCAGCCTCAGGTATTCTGTTAGAGTAACACTAAATGGACTAAAACACTGTGTGTCAACTAAGCACTACAGGCATGTGGTCATTTACAATACCCTGTGGAACAGGTGCCATTATCCTCATTCCAGGGATAAGAAAACTGAGACCCAGAGAGGTCCTGCGGATCAAATGTACTTGAACCGGGATTCTCATTGAGACAGCTGGGGTCAAAGCCTGTGCTCCTGACCATTATACTCCACTGGAGTTATAGCTGGCAGTGAGCCTCTGAGCCTCAGTGCCCCTTTAGCATCAGCAAGGGCAGAGAGGAGCACATTAACCCAGCATCAAGGAAAGCCTGTCTTTAAGGAAAGTACACCACTTTGTGCAGCTACCCATAAAGATTCTAGAGTGAAATAAGCTATCAGAATTTAATTCTGCAGGTATTCACTCAGGCTTCTATTTGTTTACTCAAGATCAATCAATTGACCCCGTTCTTCAAGAAAGAACTAAAAGAAAGAGGATATGGAAGGAAAGGACATAGGGAATTATACAAATACAGTGTAATGCTGAGCCTGTTGGCCCACATTCAGGGTAGCCTGAAACTAGAAGGGGGCAAGGCCCAGTGGGAGTAGGGCCTGCTCTCGGGGCACCATGGGAAAAGGGGCTGTGGACCAGGACCCCCACCTGCTCACTACAGCTTTTCCCCATGGAAAGCCAGAGAGCTGGCCTTACAGTCTTTTCCATCTCTCACATACTGTTATTCTTAGTTGGTTTCAATCTTTTGACAGCAGGAACCTCTTTACCAGAAAGCTCAATATGTAAAAAGGACTTAAAGGGGCTAATTAGGTGGGAATGAGGGGGTTCAGCAGGGCCCAGGACACTATCCCTAGTTCCCAAGTCCCGTGACCAGTCAGAGGCACCTCTACCAGCCAATTCAGAGACCGCTACACAAAACCTTCCCTTCATCACCGAAGTGAGCTGGCTGTAGACTGCAGAGGTTTATGCGGAGGTGGAGGGGCTGGAACACATGCCCACTCTGTTCCCTTTTCAAAGGTATGGAGACGTTGGCCTGGCCTCTGCAGGAGGCCTACATGCCTTTCTAGAGGTCCCTAATCAGGTACAGGCTTCAGGTGTCTGATAGCTGTGCCACCACATTCCCCGCTCACCACCACCACCACCATCAGGACCACAAGGTCACACTGTCAGCTGCTTGGTTAGAGAATCAACAGCCTTGAAAACTTCCAAGGATGGTGCAGAAAGAGATACAAAGTGTATTCACAAATCAATTTCCCAGAGCTTAGGACACTCCTCCTCAAGCCCAATAACCGTCAAAGTCTGCGGAAAATGAAAAAGGAGCAGAAAAACGTGAAGGGTTACCCAAGGTTGCAAGCACAATGGCCAGAATGTGTGTAAATACTGGACTGGCCTGTGTGCTTTGGGTCCTCTGATAGAATGGCCATTTCCTGCAGCCCCATTTCCTCTCATTGTATTTCAGTGGAACAAAAATGTTATAGAGAGCAGCCACTCAGTCACATAGGTTATTTTAATAGATACATCCTACAAGCCTTGAAAACTTGCTCTACACTCTGACAACAAGGCTAAAAATAGCGCAGGCCCTATTAGCAGATTTGAGGCTCCAAATCAGTGAGACTGGAACACACGTGTGTGTTTTTCTCAGCGCATCCTGCAAGTTTTCCCACGTGCTGCCACCCTCGACACATTTTCATATTATCTTTCCCCCTGAATCTTGGTTGAAACCGCTGCTTTCATACAACACTGGAGGATTTGGTGGCATTGATGATCTCTTCAGCATTCCTCATTCAGCTGCATATTTCATCCAAAGGCTGACGGATACTCTCATATATGCACATGTGCATTTTTGCAACTACAGAATGCACGATAGACAATACTGAAGAGCTGGTTACACAGGAACTGTCTGTCCCAAGAGCCATCACCAAAGAGCTGATCCTTCCACAAACCACTTGTGGGCTCCTGCCAGCTCTGTAATTCCAGGCCACTCTCGAGATTTCCACTCTCGGGACCAGAGATAAATCTTTGGTGTCCCAGGCGTTTGATCAAAGCTCTTCTTCCCTTCATTATCCTACCAATATGAATGAATGCTACCATTTAGGTATTAAATATGTAAAGCTAATCTAAAGACACAAGTTATCATTATCTTCAGAAAGATACTAATACATTTTTTAAAATTCCAAGCTTCTCAGAAAATGTAGATTTAAAATATAAATATTAATTACATGCAAAATATCTTAAAGTTGTGATTCTCAGCCCTGACTGCTCATTAAAAATGGGTGGCAAGGGTATTTTCAAACGATTTCTAGCTCTTCCAGATGGTTCTCAAGGACAGCCAGGGCTAAGGGTTGAGAATCCCTGTCTTTCCCCCCGCCCTCCCCAAGACAGACAGAGTCTCACTCTGTTGCCCAGGCTGGAGCGCAGTTCCATGATCATTAGCTCACTGGAGCCTTGAACTACTGGGCTCAAACAATCCTCCTGCCTCAGCTTCCCAAGTAGCTAGGACCATAGGCAGGAGCTATGCTCTGCTGGAGTTACAGTGATGAATTACATGCCCACATGATGTTTTAAAAAATTTTTGTAGAGACAAAGTCCTACTATGGTCCTAGGCTTTTGTCAAACATACACATTAGCACAGTGAAAGAGGACATGCAATAAATGCATGAACTGTGAATAGTGTTTTAATAAACCTATTGAATAATATGGTCAATCTTATGGTCTCTGTACACATATTTCTGAGTTATCACATTATTATATAAAATCCAGAGGCACCTTTTTTTTTTTTTGCAGACATGGGATCTTGCTATGTTGCCTAGGCTGGTCTTGAACTCCTGGCCTCAAGTAATCCTCCTGCTTCAGCCTCCCAAAGTGCTGAGATTATAGGCATGAGCCACCTTCCCCCACCAAGAACCTGTCATCTGTCTTAAAAGACACAAATCTTCAGTGTGGTGGTTTTGCGAGGGTCTAAATGAGTGGTTCTCCACCTTGCTTGTACATTAGAATCCCAAGGAGAGTTATTAAAATATCAATGCATAGGACACATCCCCAAAGATTCTCCTTTAATTGGTCTGGGGTAGGATTAGGTTCTGGTATTTGAATAATATTTGAATATTTGGCCAGAGTTGAGGACCAGTGGTGTAAGTCAATGATTGACTTACCCTTAAACATATGAATCTAAAGAATCAGGAAATGTATCTTCATATATTTCTTCAGACCTAAAAATCCAAAGAATAGCACTACTTTGCCTACTTTAGACATAAAGTAAGTAATAAAGGCATCTGAATAGAGAATTAGATTTGATGTTATAATGTCCACATACATCCCTTTCAGACGGAGTGTCCCTCTGGTCCTCAGGAAGCGCTTGTTTCGTTTTATGCACTGTTGAAACAAGATCACTTATCTGGTTTCTAAACCAACAGCTGATCAGAATCAAGTAAATTAGAGGTGATGGAGGGGGAAGTAGAAAGGATGAGAGAGGCTATTAGAAGCAGGTCCCCTGATTGCAGTGAGAAGTGAGTGCTAATAGAGAAGAGACAGAAAAACTGAAGTAGACACTGCACATAAAAACATTGGAGTCAGGATTCTTTAATGAAAGAACAAACACCTTGATGTACCCAGAATGGCTCTGTGAACATCTACGCGCCACTGCATAGCAACATTACCGATACTCCTAAGAAAAGCCCAGAGTCACCAAGGATGAGTTAAATTATGTTCATTATAACCTTTTTATGAAAGCTGAAATATGGGTAATGACTTCCATCCAAAATAGTCATAAAAAAAGGTAAGTGCAATTTAAGGAATGCATCTTTAGCTATTTGGAAATTGCAGCCACCCAGAACGACTCATGGCCTGAGGATCCCAGGTAGCCACAGACTTCAGTAGGAGACACTTTAGCAGGAAAAGTTTCAGCTTGACCAGAAAGAAATCCCGTCCCTCTCAGAGTCAAAACAGTGAGGCCTGAAGTGTGGGAGAAAACTATTGAATGATCCTTACCTTCAGGGTTTCTAGGCACACACAGGGTACTCCAAGCTTTCATTGAAAACCTAACATGAGAGACAGCTACGGCACAGGGAGAGCAGTGAGAAGCCTCCGTGGCTGGCAGGATTGCAATGCTCTGGGTGGGCCGCCGGTTACATATCACTCCCCTGCACAGGATCTCCAGGCCTGCAATTCCTTGCTGAGAACTTCATCCCTCGAGGTCATACATCCCACTACCCAGACACTTTTTTTAGATGCAAAAATCCATGGGATGGTTAATACTTGTATCGTGAACCCTGAGCCAAGTTGTCAGGTATCTTTTGTTGATACGGCAAGCCTTGTCGTTTTCAGTATCTTTCCCTTCTCCAGAAGAAATCTTATATGGAACCCAAATACATTATAAAGAGAAAATGGGACACCCCTGGTAGAAGGGCTTTCCATAGCAGTAGTCTTGTCACGCCTCCCTCTCATCAGGTCCCGTGAAACACCTGGTTAGGAAGCCATTTGGAAAAGACCTGCCTGGCTCCATTGCCTACAACTGAACTTCCCCTCCCCAGACCCACCTGCAGGCTCAGTCCCGTTCTGTGGCCAGCATTACCCAGAGGTGATGACTCCTCAGGGGCCTCTCAGCTGCTATTCAGCTCAGATGTGTCTGACCTTGTCTTTCTTTCTGTCTCTGCCTCTCCCTCATCACATTTTATCCTACTAGGCTTTCTATTTGTTCTCCAAATCCATCCCCAAAACTGTCTAGGTCTGATGGTTGAGTTCTTGTGCCTGAAATCCCATTTTGGTCAAGTTTCCGAACCTTCACTCTGCTCCAGCTATCACCGGCTCCTGTCGGGAAGCTCAGCGCCCCCAGCAGGACTGCCAGCTACAGCCACGCTCCTCCCAGCTTGGGGTCACACCTCACTTCCAAATGGCCAAGTGTAGATTTTCCTACACCCTCCAGCAGATAAGATGCACTCAGGGTCTCTATTCAATGTGCAGATTCCCAAAACCACAGGATCATAGGATCCAGGGGAAACACCTGGGAAATCCCAACTTGACCCAAAGCCTCAAGTGATTCACCAGGCGAGTCTGAGAAACACCCGTTTCCTGGTTAACAGTGAGGTTCTGGAATCGTATTCCCTGGGGTTTGAATCGCATCTCTACTATTGCCATGTGATTTTGTGCAAGTTACTTAAGCTGTCTAAACCCTCAGCTTCCACCTCTGTAAAACGGGGGTGAGGGTAGTGGTTACCTCACTGAACTGTTGGAGGATTAGGTGGCCGAGAGGCTGTACACAGCACTCAGAGCCTACGTGGCACGTCGTGAACCCCCAGGAAGGTTTGCTGCTGTTCGTTGATAATGAACTTAAACCCTTGCCCCCTCACTCCCACCTCTGAATCTCACACAAAATACTCTGCCTTCCCAGTTGAACCTCCAGTGCCGAGGCCTGAAGGCCCCTAAGGCCTGTCCTGTTCCTGGGAGTGGGGCCTGGCTGCTTCAGGTCTTGTTGAAGTGAATTAGGTAGTGTGCAGATGGAAACTAAAGATAAAATGGCTGAAAGCAGACACTAGGAGCAGCCAGAAAGAGAGGGAGTGGGTGGGTACAAAAACGGAAGTTGCGGTAGGGAATACAAACTTCACTGATGTCACAGTTTTCTTGGAACCCCACGGATGAGGCGGTTAAACAGCAACTGTCACTTGAACTGTCTCTTCATTGTAACTCCTCCTGGAAATTGGGATGAATTCAACTGTGTGGCCAGGCCAGGGAGACACAGAGACGCTAGACAGGCAACCTGGAAAGCCCAGCACTCCCTGGAAACCAGAAAGCAAGGAGCAGCACAGGGGATAAATAAGTCACTGGAAGACTGTAATCAATGCCCCTTGCTATTAATACATCACTCATTTCAAATAAAGATCCCCAGCAGGTGTCTATGGCAGGCCATAGATCCCTGGAGAGAAATGTGTATCTATTCACCCCCACGATGACCCAGCAGGTCTGTGAGACTCTGGACCCCTGAGCAGCACCGAGGCAGCATGACTGCAGCAGAACCCTAGAAGGTTCTGGGTCTCAGCAGCAGGTGCATCAGGGAGAGGTTTCAAGGCAACGAGCCATCCCTGCTGTCTCCATCTTACTCCAACAGCACAGTCTGCCCGGTGCTGCACGTGAGGCAGAGGTTTGAGTTTGGCCTCCTGGTGTCATAGGAACACTCCCACCTGTTGTGTTTCCTCGGCCTGGGCTGAGCGATCTCCAGTTCACCACAGATCCTCTAACCCCAACCGGCATCTCTCAATGCCACTGGATCTGAGGGTAGTGGTCACCGTAAGTTTGGAAAACAAAACTAGGTGCTACACAGAATGCCCGAGTGACGCCCAGTAAGAATAGTACATGCTCAGCAAGAGCCCCTGTCCATCCCACAGGGGCACCTGAAGTCGGAGCTCCCCTTCTACAGCGTTTCTCAAACCTCTGCCAGTCATGCACTGCCTCCAGCTTTCACCATATATGTTTACCTCTTACATTTCTTTTCTTTTTTTTTTTTTGGAGAAGGAGTCTCATCTGTCACCTAGGCTGGAGTGCAGTGACATGATCTCGGCTCACTGCAACCTCCACCTCCCAGGTTCAGGCAATTCTCCTGCCTCAGTCTCCTGAGTAGCTGGGACTACAGGTGTGCACCACCACGCCCAGCTAATTTTGTATTTTAGTAGAGACAGAGTTTCACCATGTTGGCCAGGCTGATCTTGAACTCCTGACCTCAAGTGATCTGCCCACCTCAGCCTCCCGAAGTGCTGGGATTATAGGCATGAGCCACCGTGCCTGGCCTCTTTTTTTCTTAAATAATTTTCTTTTAAAAGAAAAATACTGTAATACTACTTAAGAAAATTAGAATCACTGGCCATAGTATTTTTTTAATGCAATGAAAATGAAATAATATTATGCTGAGGCCCTCTGCCTCTGTGTGAAGAGGATGATAAGTATGAGAGAGATGGTAATGACACTCTAGCCCTAAGCTGAGGGTTTCTCTTTGATTTGATGAGAAGGACTGAAAGAAAATTACAGGAAAAGGATAAGAAATACCTTTTTTTTTTTGAGGTATACTTATAGTACCAGATCTTAAGTGTACAGTTTGCTGATTTTGACAAATACACATATACTCCAATAAAGACAAAAAACATTATTATTCCAGAAAGTTCTCACCTTCTCCTTCACAGTCAAGTACTCAACCAAAGGCAACCATCATTTTCCTTTCTATACCCATAGGTTCACTTTTTTCTGTTTTTGAATTTCATATATATTGGCTCACAGGCATAGCTTTGTCACTGTTAAATCAAAGTTCTGCTCATGTTATACTTTTAAAAGTGTTTGAAATTTTTCATAATAAAAAGGCTTAAAAAAAAACAAACTAAGAGATGCCCTGTTCCTACTTTATCTAAAATCTTCTCTAGACCCTCTAACCCTCCAATGGGACGAGATCTACAATTTGGGGCATCATGAACTAATGAAATGGGAAGACATCAAATTAGGAAATTGGATTCCGACTTTGCAAATCCCAACATGAAGCTGATTATAGCACTGATTTGCCAAAGTTTCTCCCCCAAATCCCAATTAATCTGATTATCTTTTAAGCTCCCCAAATGTAAGTCTTCTCCTAGATTCACAGCCAGCCCAATTCTTACTTTTTCGGCAGGTTCGGTTCCACACGTCACCCGCACATGGTCTTCACGCCCAGAGGAGCCTTGTTCACACTGCTCCCTCTGCAAATACCACCTTTCTCACTGCCTCCAACTCCATGTCTTCAGGTCCTTCCTTGGGATCTTGGCCAAGGCCAAAACCTCTCCCCTCCCTTAAAATCAAACTTATACTGCACATTTGCAGTTGGCCTTCTTTGCCTTGCACTGCTACTTTTCTTTTAATATGAGCATACTTCATCCCTTCAACTAGACCCTGAGGTCCTTGAGGGCCAGCACAGAGCTCTTCTGACATCCAGAGAAGATATTGGATACAGCGATGCTAGTGGGTGAATGTGTGTGTGACTGAACTGACACGAAATCTCCCTGCAGTTTGGATCCTAACAAAGTCTGAAGTCATGGCCTGGAAGATGAAGAAAGAAATGAATGGAGGCTGCAGCAGTTTCTTCAGACAGATCTATGCTCTTTCTGTGGCTTTCCTATCACAGGTCCTGAGCCCCAGCACTAGACATTCAGATGCAAGTCCGGAGTAGGGCTTACAGCTTGCACACTTCCCAGCTCCTAGAAGATTCTAAAGTGGGAGGCTCATGGGCCACACCCAGAGAAACACCACCCTGTGACCAGAGGTTAGGGTTTTAGGATACTGAACATCCCTCATCTGCAGACCAAGGAAAACCAAGTTCCTGGCTAGCATGGAGCCTAACTTGTATTTTAGCTAATTCTACTTCTGTCACTGGAGGCTGGATTAAACAATAAGAGAACCACTTCCATACAACCAAAGGTGAACATGAGGTATAAAAAACCTGCAAACAGAAGTAGATTCCCAAGGAGGGAAATGCTGAAACCCAGCAAAGGAGATGGCTGCAGTTCCTGACCTGAGACTCTGTCCTATTTCCCTTACGACACTACCCAGTGGTGCTTTCCCTGTTCCTGGAAAGAAAACCAACAGTAAGGTAAACTTCAGGGTGCAGCCTTGGTTGGGTGAGGGTCTATGTGTGCCCAAGTGCACACAGTGATTTTTATATAAAAAGGCTAACCACAGGACAGCCACCAGCAGGATGATGCCCAGAGCCGGCATTCTTACCATAACTAATGAAAACCCTGAGTATTTGGCCTCTGCAACCAGGGAACAAAGGAAGTTTTGAGATGGCTGTGCGTAAAGGAGCTGGAAGTCATTCCAGCACTTAGAGCTTCAACTGAAAATAAACAAACAGCCCAATCCTTCCCCAGGACCCAGGCTGCCAAGCACCAGCCTGGGAGCGCATGCTGGCCGCTGGGGCCACCACATGGCTATTTATATTCATAATCCAATTTGGATGGGGAAGGCGCATGAAAATAAATTGATTATCTTGAAATTGTAAGGGCAAATTTTGTCGGGACAAAAAAGTAATGAAATAATATAGAGGAAGTACCTGAGTAGGTCATCTGAGGGGATGTTTCTTGTGAAGTGTCTCCAACCCAGTTTGCTTTCTGGATTCAGACACGACAAAACTGGCTGACAAAGTTCCAGAAATCACATGCCAACCTGTGGATAGAGCTTTGCTGAGTATTTTTCCCCTTTTCTGGGTGTGTGTGTGTGTATATAGGTGTGTGTGTGTATATGTACATTTATGTGTGTGTGTGTATATAGGTGTGTGTGTGTATATAGGTGTGTGTGTGTATATATACATTTATGTGTGTGTGTCTATGTATAAAATGCATCAAAAAACACTCAAGAGATTGTTTGACAGAGAGTTGATTATCTCAACTCAGTTTCTAGCTGGTGAGGAAGAAAAGTGGATAGTTCATAAAAAACAACCGTCTTTCCCAAATCTGAGGGTCACACACAAGCGTACATTATCTTGGAAACACTGGCTTTCTATCTCAGGTCTTGCCCATCCTCTTTTCCCTAGAGGCTAGAATCAACTCTGCCTTTCCACAGGAACAATAGCAACCATTGATGACGCGTGTGGTATATGTCACCACTGGAGATGCACAGTCAGGAATAACCTGGGATGGGGACTCTCGGCCTATTTTAAAGATAAGGAAATGGAGGATCAGAATCAAAGTGACTTGCCCAACAGCCGCTTGCTAACCAAGCGGAGACTTGGGATTCGAATCCAAGTCTGTCTGGGGTTTGTTCTGTGACACCACGCTGCCTCCATGAAAGAACCTAAGGACAGTCTCTAAAATCAACATTCATTCCCAGGAAATGGGCACCTGAGGCCGTGAGCACTTGCTGGGGTCAAGTTGGAAGATGGGCCTGGACAAGAGGAGGCTTGGTAAAGCCCTGGAGCTTAGAATTGAGAAAGTATCCCTTTCTTAGCTCAGCTCTGAAGAGTGTACAAGGCAGCCTTAAGGAGAAACACTTTCCATTTCACAGACTGCATCTAAGAAGGCTGGCCTTTAATGTGAGGTTTGTTCTCTCTGTAGATGAATTATTTTAAAATAAAAGAATTTTGGTAAAACTCATAACCAAAAACAAGGCTCAAACCTCATCTCCATTTATTATCTTTTGATCCTGAGAAAGGATGTAACCTGTCTGGGATTCAGGTAATTTGTTTTTCAAGTGAGTGGACTGGGGAGGGATGGATGAGGCAGGACCCTGGACCAGGGTAGCTTCTGTGGTCCCCTCTAGCAATGCAATTGATGATCCTAATAACTAAGAGAAGTAACCCCGCACTGTGGTGTTCCAGACACCACAGGAATTTAGGAAAGTGATAATGAGAAGCTATTTTGAATATTTCTGAAAGCCTAAAGAAAAGCAAATATTTCACAGAGATCAGACCACACAGCAAACTAGATTATCAGGTGTAGTAACTCCAGTATCATGTCGGGGGCGGGGTGGTGGAGGCCCTGCATCAGCTGCTGGTGATGAGCATCTCTTGTTCCGAGTAAAGCTCCCTGCACCTGTTTCAAAGGTTCTGCCCGTGTGCAGAACAGCCCCTCTGACACTTGCAACTGCAAATTTTGATTAATAGAAAATAACAAACAAATTGTCGTTAAGGAACACAATTTATTCCCATGGTAGAGGGAGGGGAGACTAATCAAAAATAATGAAGAACTGAATATGATCATTTAAGAAAAACAGGGCTGAGGATGGACTCCCTGCGATAGGGTGGGAAGCAGGAGTCAGAGGTAGTAATTTGATTTCTTTTTGGTTTGTTTTGAGACAGGGTCTTGCTCTGTAGCCCATGTTGGAGTGCAATGGTGTGATCACGGCTCACTGCAGCCTCAACCTCATGGGCTCAAGCAATCCTCCCACTTCAACCTCCCAAGTAGCTGGGACCACAGGCATACTACCACACCAGGCTACTCTTTTTTTTTAATTTTGTAGAGATGGGGTCTCCCTGTGTTGCCCAGGCTGGTCTTGAACTCCTGGGCTCAAATGATCCTCCCGCCTCAGCCTCCCAAAGTACTGGGATTACAGCCTTGAGCCACTATGCCCGGCTTAGTCATTTGATTTCTAAATTAAGTGATTCTTCCTCAGGAGCTTGTGATACAATATGTAAAGCATTTCACGGGCCCTGGCAATTTCTGCAAACACTGTCCAAATTTTTCCTGGCTCTGAGCTGAGACGGTTAAGCTGTCCTCAGTGGCTCAGCAGTGTCAACTGGATGAGCTAGCTGAGAATTGGAAAGAGAGCATTTTTGTGATTTCTTAGAAAATAGAAAGATGTTATTTATAAGAGAAGGGAAGAAAGCAAATGTGAAACCACAATGAGAAGAGGAAGCTATGACTTCCATTCATCATAAGAACAAGTTGCTAAGCAGCCCCGGCTGAGCAGATGGTGGGATTGGGTGGACCACCTATGGAAGGTTCTGAGATGCGACCCTCTGGAAACTCAGCATTCCTGAAGCCAACCCTACAGAGGTTTGGGGTGCCCCCTGTGTCTCCCACATGTGCCTAGAAAGACAAGTGGAAGGGATTGCTCGGGGAGGCCAGGGAGATGTCTCCTTCTTTCTTCAGTCCCACCACTCTGGCTCTTGGTCGCCTCATTTTCCTGCCTAAGAAGCTCCCATCTTTATGCCAAGAAATCAAATCTAATTCTGCTTAAGCACCTAGAACTCATTACCAGTTTACAAGGAATATAGGGCCAGAGGAACAGGTTAAAAGACACCATGAGAATACAATCAGCAAAATCCAAAATGTGGGAAACTTTACAGGACAATAACTAGTTCCTTCAACAAAAAAGAAATGGCAAAAAAAAAAAAAAAAAAAAAAA